>NC_061120.1:189840634-189925395 GCF_002878395.1 Capsicum annuum | reverse complement strand
AGTTGTTGCTAGTCACAAACACTAGTAAAAGAAATAGATTTCCTTTTTTCCTTTCGTAAGAAAAGAAATCTATTTTATACCTTAATTAAAATCATATATTTGTGTGGAAAATGGAAAGTGAAACTTTCGATTTGAGCACACATGTTGTAGGCTTGTTTGACAATATTTAGAGTCCTGAAAGTAGTTGATAGGCATTAGTTACTGAAAAATGATTTTAGATGTTAAAACTGATGTTATAAATAGATAGTTATATGTTTGAATAGAAGAAGTGAAACTAATAATCAGTTAACATGTTTGATAAAAAGATATTGCTATTACTTTTTTTTTTATCTTATTAAAATAACTGAAATATCCTTAAATTTTTTACAAAATAATTACTATATTTTTTAATGTATTCTGACTTTAGAAAAGACAAATGACATAAATATAATAGCTGAGAAATAAAATTTATATCATGTATTGTGAAGACCATAAAAAAATTTCAAGATAAAATCGTAGAATATTTAATCAAATTAAAAGTTATTATAAGTCATAAATCAATGAGTTAAGATTATAAACTTATGATTTACTACTGAATTTGACCAATAAGCACTTTTGGTAATTGTCAAGACTCAAGCATGTAAATAAATCAATAATCCTATATAAATAGTTAATTTACCGATTTATGAACTTACCAGACACCATATTAGTCCCTTTGGGTGTAGTACTCCACAAATATAGCATATTTCTATTTTTTGTTTTGTTTATATTGACAATTAATAAGGAGTAGGACAATTTTAATGGACGTGATTTTACAGTAACCGAAAAAATTTATGGGAGAACATTAAAAGGGGATAAACGTACATAGGTAATTAATTACAAAAATAAAATAAAGAGCATATATGAGTATTCGTTCCCTCTTTATGTATTTCAATTTTTCATCTTCAGACGTTTAGGAATTATTTATAAAGGCAAAATGGTAAATTTCCTTATGTAACCGTCCGAAATCAAGCAACTTTGACTTCTACTATTAGGTTTTAAATCAATATCCCCACTAGGATGGGCGTCTAATATTCAGTTTGATATTTTTAAAATTTAGGTTTAATAATTCAATAATTATTAATTGAAGTAGATAGAAAATATCAGATATCAAATATTATATTTTTAAATTTCAATTTCATAATTTAGTAATCGATAAATTAAAATTTCCTTCGATAAGTATTTGGTAATACTGTATTCCTATTTTGTCTAACTAAATGTCTGAATGCCAATCTACTCACAGTGAAGGCAACTTCAAAAGTAGTCAGGTAAATAGGGTTAGTTCGATTAGAGCTGTTGACTAATATTATTGTGCAGAAGTGAAGAACGAAGGATGGACCTTTCGACCTTTGAGCTTTAAGTTGACAATGAATCAGTTAGATATATTTTATATATACGTGGTGAACCTTATTTAATTAATAATTTGATATTTCGTAAATATCAAATACAAAACAATATTAATATCTTGTATCAAATCCGAACCAGAATATTATAATTTTAAAATTTTACTCTCAATACTATACCAACAATCAGTACTCTTCTGCATAATTATTGTTTCTAGCTAGCTTGACTCTTGCCTCGAGTGGTCTTTTGTTCCTTTCTAGTTGATTGATTAGGATCGTTGTCTTTCCCTTTTTCTAAAAAAAAATTCTCGCAACTCCGAAAATCATTACAGAAGCATCCTTTTTCCATTTATTCTTTCTAAGAAAAAAATTTAGCCTAGACCACGACCCCTTAGTTGAAGCTCGCAGTTACGCAAGGTCGATAAAACTCGTTTATACGGGGGGCGGGCCCATCATTCTTCCCTAAGCTGTCAGAGTCTGATCGAAGCGAGTAAGAGATAGAGGAATCCCTTGTTGGAGTATCCTCGCTCAGAGGCTAAAATTCATTCTCTTTTCTTTTGGGAGTGCCTAAAGGCTTCCCCAGATCATGTTACAATTAGAGTTGCAGAGATAGAGAAAACTCATTCTCCTTTAATAGCAAAGGCCTACTTATGCTTGCGGAGGGACGTAAGGACTACTTTTATGAATATTTCATTCTATCAAAATGATCAAAAAAGAAGGCGAGCTTGCTTCTTATTCTCGTGTTTGATCTCTTCCATCTCTGCCTGGCTCGTTGTCACCTATGTTGAAGAAAGGTTTGAAACCCTGTAGAGAATTCATGTTTATGAGTATTTATAAACTATTCTGTAGCCTCTTAGACCTATTGAGAAACAGATGCATGAATACTCAAACCTACTCATAAACTATTCCGTAGCCTCTTAGACTGTCTTGCTTGACCTTTAGCTCTTCGTTTCTCAATATTGACAAAGCCAAAGGAAAGAAGAGACCCTTCTCGCTCAACACCTAAAACGCACTATGCTCCACTTCAACAAATGAGAGTTTTCGGTGGAATTGGTGAACCACGCGAGCTGGTTAGATGCATGGGACAGAGGGCTCATAGAACCTGCTAGCGCGGCTACGCAGTGGAAGGGAAGAAGCCTAAATCGACCCCCTTCTTTTTTTCTTTGAAAAAAGCAGTAAGGAGTAAGGAGATTAAACTCTCGGATGAGACTAAGCAGCTACCGACCGTTCCGACGCGCCCTTGACCTATTTTGATGTTGACTTGAAACTAGCATATTTCCAGACCAATCGGCCAAAATAAGCATGAGCGGCTACGATATTCTAAGTTTCTTCCTCTTGATCAAATCTGTAAGTTTCATTAACAGATTCATTTTTTGTTAGTCTAGTCCTAAAGAAAGCAAATGACATAGAATAAGATGTCACAACCTCTCTTTTAAGATATCTATTTTGATATTCCAGCACTCTTTTATCTTGTCCTGCGTAGTCTTTCACTACGAATGCTTTTGTATCAACCCAAACTCCATCCTTATCAAAGACAACTTCTCTCTTGGTACTAGTTCTTGTTCCTACGTTTATATGAATATGCTTTTGACCGATGTCCAGCGTTTTCAAATTCACCTTGAATGTGAGTATAGCCAGCAACTGAGTTTGTTAAACTGTGCTTTGATCTGTAATGGTTACTTTGGTGATTAATAAAATTATGTTAGTTATCAAGAAAAAAAAATAATTTTTGGGGCCTTTTGACCATTTTATCTTAGCTTAATAAACTTCTAAGGACTCTCATTGTGTAATAAAAGGTACACAAAAAGGATAGCTCTTTGCAATAAAGTATTTACTATGCGTGGAGTTTGGAAAAGTGTCAATCATAACAATATCTTACATTATATTTGTGCATGGGGCTATTTCCACATTCTGATCATAATGGATATAATTTTATCTATTACTTGAACGCATCTGTCATCCAAAGTTAAACACAAAAATAATGAAAATATTTTGACTAAAAATCATGCCTCCGTTTTTTTCCCCTCGAAAAATACGATACTATGATAACACGAAATAATTTAAAGACAAGAATACAATGTTCATCGCTATGAAAACATGAAATAATTTAAAGACAAGAATACAATGTTTGGTCAAACAAATTATATTTATAAATAATATTTCTTAAAAAGATGAAAGAGTGTCCGTTGTGTAGGAAAAGAGAAGGAAGAAGAGAACATTCTTCTTTTTTCTTTCTCAATATTTTTCCCTTCAATCCCCTTCTCCTTTTGTGTCTTTCACTTTACCCATTTATTCAGAAAACCCAAAGGCTCTCCCAACAAATTCACACACTATTTCATTTTTGTCTTTGCATCTGCGGCTTGCTTTAACATGTCCATACTCCGCATTGCATATTACCATTTGGTATGAATGAATCCCACTACTACTGACCCAACACAGCCCCCTCCACCACTGCCTCCACCGCAGCCACCTCGTTCTTCATTCAGTTGTGACAAACACCCCGATGAAGATTTCACTGGATTTTGTCCTGAATGTCTGTGTGAACGCCTCACCACCTTAGATCAAACTGTCTCTAATAACACCATTAGCACTGGTCGCCCTTCTACTTCTTCTGCTATTAAGGCCCTTTTTACTAAAACTTCTGCTATTACTCTTCCTCCTAAACCCACCTCTAAACCCACTTCATTTTTCCCTGAACTTCGTCGTACTAAGTCATTTTCCGCTTCTAAAAACGAGGGGTTAAGCTTCTTGGGTGGGTACTTTGAGCCTCAACGTAAGTCTTGTGACGTTCGTGTGAGGAGTACGCTCTCTTCCTTATTTTCCATCGACGGCGGGGAGACTACTGGTGATGCTGCTGTTGTTAATAAGTCTGTAATCGAAGAGTCAGAAACTGATCAAATCAGCAACACTGGTAACGGGAATGTGGTGAACGAGATAACTGAAGAGTCCCCTGTAGAAAGCAGTCAGGTCGTTTCAGAAATTGTCGAAGAAGAAGAGGTGGTGAATGGGGATATATTGTTGAAGCCAATGAAAGATCATATAGATCTCGATTCACAGGTGAAAAAGCCTGGAGGTGGAGGAAGGGACTTGAAGGAAATTGCGGGTAGTTTCTTGTCAGCTGCATCAGTTTTCAGCAAGAAATGGCACAACTGGAGGAGGAAACAGAAGGCAAAAAAGCGAAACCATTGCGAGAACTCATCAACACTGTCATTGGAGAAGCCTATTTCGAGGAAATTTAGGGATACACAGTCTGAGATTGCGGATTATGGGTTTGGGAGGAGGTCTTGTGACACTGAACCTCGATTTTCTCTCGATATTGGGAGGATTAGTGTTGATGATCCTAGGTATTCCTTTGATGAGCCACGAGCTTCGTGTGATGTTCACTTCATGGGAAGGAGCATTCCGAGAGTTCCACCTATGGTTTCAGTGATAGAAGATGCACCAGTACTGCATGTTCAACGTGCAGATGATCAAATTCCGGTTGAAGAATCGCGTGTTTCAGTTGAGGAAACTGATATGCCTGGAGGGTCAGCTCAAACTAGGGACTATTACTTGGATTCGTCTTCGAGGAGAAGGAAGAGCCTTGATAGATCTAACTCAATTAGGAAAACAGCAGCTGCTGTAGTGGCAGAAATTGATGAGATGAAGGCAGTGTCTAATGCTAAAGTTTTGCCTGAGAGGGATTTGAATTCGATATCCAATTCAAATTCGAATTCTTTAAGGGATGATTTCTCGGAGACTTTTGAATTGACGGGGTTTAAGGATAGTGCTTCCGGGATGGGAAATGGGGAGCGGAAGGGATCAAAAAAGTCGAAGAAATGGGCGTGGAATATATGGGGTTTTATACATAAGAAAAGTAATGGAAACAAAGACGAGGAAGATGACAGGTATAGTAGATCAAATGGAGTGGAGAGGTCATTTTCGGGATCTTGGCATGACATAAGGAGGGAGACAAATGGTGATGGAAAAGGGGGTCTTAATAGGAATATGTTTAGGAGTAATAGCAGTGTTAGTTGGAGAAATTCAACTAATATTGGTGGATCTTTTGGAACTGTGAGGAATCTTGGTATTGATACTAATGGCAATGGTAAAAAGAAAGATGATTTCGTGTTGGAGAGGAATCGGAGTGCAAGGTATTCGCCTAATCATATCGATAATGGGTTCTTGCGGTTCCATTTTGCTCCCATGAGAGGCAGCCGGAGAGGTTTACCTGCACAAAGTAGGCCAAATGGGAGGAGCTTACTTCGCCTGTACTGAAATCCAAGGTCCTCGGTGTTTCTTTTGTTTAATTGTTAAATTTGTCGCATTTGTTATTAATCACTTGTGTCATTTATCATCAGAATGCTTACTGTACTTATGCTAATATATTGACATGAAGAAGTGTTTTCTCTGTCTCTAGTCTTCTTGATGTCTATCTGATTTTCTTTCACAATGATTTTGCTTCATGTCTTAATTGAGTAGGATTATTGTATCTATACATGCTTGTTTTGGAGTTGCTAATCTTTCTTCTTGTCGTTTACTTCTTTTTTTCCTAGTTTGTCAATCTTACCTCCTTGAATTCCATAGTTACCTGTATATACAATGTTCCTTTTTTAACAATAGTTCCAAAAAGGCAAAAAAAAAATGGTGACTTAACTTGTATATTTGATATGACAGCAAGAGGATCTATTAGCTCACTTGGTACTATTTTTATTGTGCTTCAGTCGTCTAGTTATCCTTTCTCCGCATACATATTTAACAGCCAGGATATAGCTATCTCGCCCGTGAAGATATTTCCATATTACTTGTGTAATTGTATCTTGAAACTTATACATGAAGTACACTCAGAAGCAAAATCTGTTTTGCCTGACTCAACAATGACCTGAATTTGCAAAAATTATCAGCTGACTTATTGAGATTCTGGTTTATGGAACTCCAAGCTATTTGGAGTATCACATTGATCATTGTGATTCTGACTTATACAGAGTGTCATACTTACTCGGTCTATAGATTACCTTGATAGCAACCTTCCCTTTACAGTAGTGATTTCATGATTGTTGCTTCTTGAGTTCATTATTGTGTGTTAGTCGTTGTGATAAAGAGTAGTCCTTTTCAAGGAAACAAAACATAGTGGATCACCCACCCAAAAAAGAAAGAAAAACAATAATGTGGTTGATCAAATGAACTGATAATTTTTTTGACTTAATTTTTTCCAGGTAAAAGTAAAGTTTATGTTCTTTTTGAAACAAAGTTTATAGTTCCCTGTTTGTACCTCATTGGAACTGACCCTTATTTTGTTTCCTCATGTTATTTTCTTTTATGCCAGGAACTCGATTTAAGGCTTTACAATTACCGGAAGTTGCTCATCTTTCTTGTTAACAACGGCAAGAGTAAAGTGTCAGTCCTGTTTTAAGGTTTCCGCATGGACTTGTTGGTTAAGAGAGGCTCTAGCGTAACTCAGTCAGAGAAGATTGTAAGAAATTCAGTTTCCCTGGGAGAACTGAACTTATCGGAGAGCATTGGATTGCAAAGATGCCAAAGAATCTGATTCCTCAGTTTAAATGACTGTTGTTTACACTGCTGAAGTATGGATACAGATTGAGTAGAAAAACTGAATCTTTCTTCCTTCAACTGTAGCACCTACATAAAAGATTTCACTGAATTGGTGTATGTAGCACAATGCCTTCATGGTTCAGAAGATACACGTTTGGTCCTGGGAATATATATTATACTATATAGATTTACAGCGTATTATTACTTGCTTGATTGGTTCTGTATGTCCGTTTCTTTCGATGGGTTGTTGGCTAATTGTAAAAGTGATAAATTGTTCATGTTGCACTTGAAAGTCTTGCTAGTAGTAATATTTTTCATCTTAGGTGATCATTCTCTCTTGATACACACTTCTACCATGCTATCTTGTATTTCCCAGCTAGATGTAGTGATTTTTAACCAATTCTCAAAGCAATTTGCAGCAGTATAGAATTGTAAAAGGGATGATTTACTTGGCTCATTTTTAAAGCCATAAAAAGCTTTCTCTTGTTCTTCATCCCAATAAAAAGAGAAATTTTCTTATTCATAGGGTCAATGGTGAAGCTATAGTGCTAAAGTCTAACAAATCTCCTATTAGAGAAACTTGCTAAATCATGAAAACTCCTTACATCACCAATAAACTTAGGAAATCCCTCCTTAAATGGTGTAATTGTAAAAGTGGTGATTTACTTGCCTCATCTTTCAAGATTGTTATTTCTTGAACAAATTATAAAGTTTTATTGGGAGTCTGTCAAAGTGAAATAATTGAACAAATTATAAAGTTTTATTGGGAGTCTGTCAAAGTGAAATAATTGAGGTGCAAACAAACTAATATAGAATCACTATTATCATATTTTATGAATATTCTTCTACATGTTTATTCTTCTTTTCTTTTTCTTTAATGTATAGTCTATTTCAAAAAAGAAAATGTATATGTGTATTAACTAAGATTTAGTCTCTAAGAGGTTCCTTCTAACGATTCTATCATATATTTAGCATGTTTTGTTTAACAATGAAATAATCAAATTCAAAATAATTTGACACAATTCTCGAATTTTCCATTAATATTGATACAACAAAATACAACAATATTGAAATAACAAAATTCAGAAATTGAAATTATAAAATTGAAATGCTGTAATTGATGATAAAATTTATTCCACAACCATTACCTGAAAAATAGAAGAGGAGAATTTTCATAGATCTAAGGAGGAGCATCGGGGATAAATGCAAAAAAGAGTAGAAAGAAAGTAGAATGCAAATTTTGTTGCACACTAGACAAATTCCAAAGTTATAGTATTTGTTTTCTCCATTTGATCCCCACCATTGCACTTGTAACACCAGTTTTGACACCACCCTGTGCAATGGTGGAGTAAAGATTTTCATTAAAGAGATTCGAAAGTAAATATAAAAACTAATCGAAGGGTTCAACGTCTACAATATATAAATAAAAAATAATTTTAACTATATATAAGTAATATAGTTTTTCGCCAAAGAAGGTTCGAATGAACCCCTGTCCTAAGGATAGCTCGGCCCAGACCCTGTGCTGTTACCATCAATTTTCCCATTATTTTTAACCTTATCGTCGGTGCTGATACCACTTCTAAAACATGAAATCTTTGGCAGGAAAAGAGAAAACGATTATCATTGAAGTCCATGGAAAAAAAGTTGTTCGATTAGTAACACATTAATTTATTTCAAGAGACCTAATCTTTTTTCAGAGTTTGGAACAATACTTATATAATCTTTTCCTTTTTTGGATAGTATTCTATTGCATAAACTGTACATGTTTTATAGTCGAATGTGTTGTCACACTAAACGTCATCTGAAAGTTGTAATATACTCCATCTATGATGTATAATAGTCTCAAGTTCGTATCTCATTCAGATAATAGCATTTTAGAAGTGTTTTGACTTATTTAAGCGCAGTGGTGGAGTCAGAATTTTTACTGAGGGGGTTCACAAGTAAATATACGGACTAGTTGAAGCGGGTTCAACATCTACAATATATACATCAAAATATTTTTGACCATATAAAAATAGTATAATTTTCCGATGAAGGGGGTTCGGATGAGCCCCCGAAATATACGTGGCTCCGCCACTGTTTAAGCGTTTAAATTTATTTGTAGGATTTCACTTCTTGTGCTATTGATTTTAGAAGTTAACATACCCAGAGTTTTAAAAAGACTATACAAAGTCTGTATAAGAAAAAAAACTTTCTAAGAGTTATATTTACACTACGAATTAGTTAATTTTTAGATATTTTTATTCTTTTATTTTAAAAATTAAATATATTTTTCTCTCTTATTTTCAATACAATTGAAAAAAGTAATATAATCTTTTTATTTTTATGGCCTAGGCCAAATTTTTATGGTGCACTTTTATAAAAATACTACCATTGACATCCTACTTAGCATGCGGCAATATTATAGTCTTGAGTTAGGTGAATATGGTAATTGCATAATGTCCATGTTTATTTTTGAGAGAACATAAATGGACAAAGTAATGATTATATGTCACATAATAGTGTGAGGTGTTATCCTCATCTTAATGGGAAATCAAAGGTATCAACAAGACGGCCACCTCCTAAAACATGTTCTATCTGGGATACTTTACTCAAGTAAAAGTCTCAATGATCAACATATGTTTTTGCTATTAAAGTCAAAAAGTAACAAAATTAAAGAACAAATATTTTACATGCCTTACTCATTCCATTCAATGCTGACACACTTGGATGAATTAGTAAAATTATTTTCATGTGATTGAAGGTCACAAATTTAAAGTTGTGAAAATAATTTTTTATAAAAATATTTTTACTTAAATTCTCTATATAATGAAAGATTTAGTACATCGAACGACCTTTTAACTCGTTCAATTATTATCAATGGTAAGAAATGATGAAAAAAAAAAGATGTAACGATGATAGGCTCGAAATCCTATGGATTAGTGTCAACTTTTCTACCCATTAAAACCTTCTGTATAGTGGAAATGGTTGGCAAAGATTTTCTTGAAAACATTTGGGATTTGCCTTCTCTTTTTCACCAGCCACTAGGGATGTACATGTACTACTAATCTATTATATGGGGATGGGGTCTTCATAACACATGGAAATCTTACTGCTCTTTTTCTTAGATTTTCTTTCTTTTTTACTTTCAGTAGGACTCATTACTCCTTTCCACTGTTTGAATGATACACATTGTAATTGAATTGTGTTGTATTATATCATATTTATTATTTTGATAAATATAATAGTCGAATAGATTGTATCATTCTTTGTTCTTTATAATATCACAAATCAATTTGAAAGGTAAATCCACTATAAAAGTAAAGTACGACGACGTAGAACTACTGTAGGAAGATTGGATAAAAGATAAAAAATAATTATTCAATATGAAGAGAAAAAGTAATGACACGATCACGTCAAATCAATTGATACACAAAATGAAATTTTTCATTGTTACCTAATAATAAATTTAATAATATAATATAATAAAATTTAAGTAATAATCAAAACAAGCTGTATGGCTAAATTAACAACACAACAAAACATATAATACAATAGGTAACAACTATCCGAGCAAGCTGTTAGTCCCAACTCCCAACCTATACACTTTTATTTTCAACTTATTCCAGAAAATGTCATCTTTTTGTATTTTTCAATAATTTAACTCTAAACTTCTTATTATATTTTTTGTTATAGTATGAATTATAACCATATAAACCAAGATAGAGGCGGAACTATGTATAACGGTGGGGTGCACGTGCATTCGTTAACATCGAAAAAAATTATATGTATATATATATATATACCTTGATAAATTAGAATATATACTATAGTGCACCCATAGTTGATAGATAGTGCACCTTGGTGTGTTGGTTGACGCCCGCACTTCCACCCACGCGCTCAAGGGTCGATTCCCAGGAAACCGCACAACATTCTCTTTTATTTCCAATTCTTCTTATTTAAAGGCTTATTAACAAAATTTGATGAAATGGGGATTCAAAACTCTCCTTCACCATTGACCTACCACAACTGATTGTTAAAAATTGATAAAAGTAAACTTCATATTTCAATTCTTCAGATTTAAAGGCGTATTACCAAAGTTGTAACAAAAATCGATGAAATGGGGATTCGAACTCACAACCACAACTGATTGTTAAAAATTGATAAAAGTAAATTTCATATTTCAATTCTTCAGATTTAAAGGCTTATTACCAAAGTTGTAACAAAAATTGATGAAATGAGGATTCAAACTCACAACCAATCCCTAAGGTGAACACCCCTTCACCACTAACATACCACAATTGATGGTTATAAAAGTAAACTTTATATTATAAGAAAGTAAAGTTATTATCTTAGAACTCATATTCGTTCGATATAATTATTTTTGCATTATTGTTCATGTTTTTGGCAACCAATTGAATATAATAATATCCCTTAATCGACACTCAAAGTTTTTCTAACGTCTTAAGATAATATTGGTGCACCACAATATTATCAAAAGCAATAAGCATAAAAAAGTTTCAACATCTATTGTGTTTAATTACAAAGTACAAATAAAATATGAGATTTAACAAAAAAAAGCATAAAAGGAGAAAAAAATATAAATATATGTGTAGTCCAAATCTAACAATATAAGTATGATGAGAAATATATGAACAATTTTTTTTTTTTTTTTTTATAAAGTGAAATATCAATTGTTTAGCCTTCGTCTAGGAAAAGTATATATTAGAAATTAGAACCTAAGCTGCACATTAAGCGAGACGAGCGCTCAACACATTTTGAATCTTACTTCGAGGCTTATGCGTTCCTTTGACAACAGTTGTACACCCACAGACTTCAAATCCTGGGTTCGCCTCTAAACCGAGATGGGAGTATTTATTTCATAGCTAGTAAGAGGTAAGGTAATCAAGGTTTTATACTCTTCTTCCCACCAAAAGCTTTATCATTCATTAAAAAAATACTTCTTTGTTTCCATTAACGTGATTGTGTTTGATTAGCTAATTTTACGGAGAAACCACAAATAAATTTGCCCCTTGCTATGATATCTATATCATGAAGTATGAGTGTTAGAAATGCAATAGACATCCACAAATAATTATAACATGTAAAAAAAATCATGGAGTATTAAACTAACTTGAGAACTGTAAAGCAAATGATCATACAGGATATAGATAGAAAAATAAATAGATTAATTATATGTGAAGAAATGGCGGTAAAATAGTTTGTGAAACAGTTGTTGGGCTGGATGTTTCAGTATTTTCTACTGATGTAGTGGTAAGGACCTTAGAAGAACCACACCTCAAAAGCTAGCTATTAAGGTGAGAGAGTCTAAGGCTATATAAGCCCCATATCAGCTTCCCATTTAACCGATGTGGGACTCAAGGACCATACCTTGCAGTAGGATCATAAGAATTGTATTCGATGGACCATGAGTTTTGGCTGCAGTTAATAAGGGGGTCACATGTGCCGCGAAATATTTTGGGTAATGGGATAGTGGTTTATGTGGGTCTGGCTAGTTTAACGAGGAATTGGAGCTTTGGGATAGAAAGGTAAAATATGAGTCAAAAATGGATTTGTTCACTACGTGTAGTTCCTTGATTCTGTTATGGACGAAACTGACAACTTTAACGGGATTGAAAGGATAATTTAGAAGAAAATCATTGATAATGCTATTACTTGATGTAGTGGTATAAAATGCATATTCAATGGCTGTTGTAAGGTTGGAAAGATTGAAGTGCTTTAAGTTGCAGCAGTCGACGGGCTGTGTGAGAATGGGCATTTGAACAATCTTTAACTTTTTGGAGATTTTGAAATGATGGAGGAGAATTGGATTCTTTCGTATTAGTCTAATTAGTGGCCGGTTAAGGGAAAATAATGAAGTAACTTTATAATGGTTTTGATGTCAAAATAGGGAACTAAACTATTTGCAGGTTACAAAAACTTTGTCCAAGCTTCTAATATTGAGGATGCATTCAAGTCTTTTGGTGAAAGGAACACTAAGAATTTCTCAGTCACTGTTGTCGCCTATAATATGCTGGTAGAGCTTTTACGCAAGTCGTGATTGTAATGGTATCAGATATAGCTTGTTATAGGATGGTCCTTGGCTCCTTTCCAAAGCAAAAAATTAGACATGACCCTTGACTTGTTTGAGCCAAGTTGTTAGCAAGGGGTACAAACCCTGATGTCACTGTGGCAACATTATAATTCATGTCCTTTTCTCTCATGGCAAGCTTGAGAATGTTTTGTTACATTAGTACTCTTAACGGCCTTCAGCCTTTGTTTCGTTCTGCAGGAAGATCTTGCAAACTGCAGTGAGAGCATATATACTCTTATGTCAGAACAGTTATTTATGGCTATGCTCTTATGTGATTGTATCAAAGTACACACTATAGATGGATACCAATTTGTTCTTGAATAATGCCCGGATCAGGTAAGTCACTCCAACTATGCAGGGCGGCTCAATGACATTTGTGGCTTAAAGCCAAACTTTACAAGAGGTCTTAGTTTTTTTCTAGAAAAAAAAATTATGATAATAAGTTAAAACAATGAACTTACTTTTGAAAGTATAATAATCTACTAGTTGAAGTATCGTCATATTTTTGGTGAATCGTATAAACTTTATTACGATAAAGATAAAAAGAAGAGAATATCATTAATATAAAATTAAATGATCTAACTGTAACCATTAATCACATAATTAATAAGTACTTCTCTTTCCTATATAGATTTTGTTCTTTATTTTTTTAAGAAAGTAAATACACTTCGAAATTAAAAAAAATCTAAAACTTATTAAAAACAAAAAAGGGCCCCTCAAATTGTGAGAGGCCTAAAGCCTATGCTTTGGTGGCTTTGGCCTCCAGCCGGCCTTGCAACTATGGATGCATGAAATACACTAGTTAAAGCTTTCAGATAAAAAAGAGAAGCCGCTATCAGATGATTCTTTTTCAAGTAAGAAGCTTTCAGGTTCAGTTTTTTTACTCTTTGTTCTTGTTGGGTTCAATTGGTGTGAATGGAAAATGGAGGGATCACAACCTTTTATGAAAAGACATATTGTTTTGAAAAAGGAGTGACTGTTCAGAAAAAGACACAATAGTTCGAACGAACAGACATGACTCTTCCAAAGGATACACCTTTTCTGATGAACCATTGCCACCTTTCGGAAGGGGCACTTAATGACTATATAAACCTGCATTTATCCACAGGTTTTGGTATGAAAAATTTTCTGAAATACAAACTTTTCTTGTCTTCAAAACATTCCTTGTGATCAATTAAATTGTTGAGTGAGTTCGACGAATTCAATTATTTGAGGTACCACTATAGTTGGATTGAAAGTCATTTTATCCTGAGAGGAAGATTCCAAAACCTCAGGTACAGTGAGGGGAATTATTCCTTAAGGACACTCCGTGAAGTTGGGGGACTTGACTTTACATTTCTGTTTCATTTTAATTTCTGAAAAAATAAAACACATTTCTTAGAAAGATCACTTTGATCTTGTGTTGAGGGTGTTGTTGTACTTCATAGTATTCTTGTTTTAAACTTGAACTAGTGTTGAGGTTATTGTGTCAAAGTACAGATTCTTGTATCCGAAAACGTTGAAAAAAACAATCTTAAGGAATAATTTTTAGAAAAAGGAAAAAATTTTTTTTTTTTACTTGTTTGGTGAAATTTTCTTTTCACTAAAGTTTTTTCTTCAAATCTGTATAGCTTGGTTTTTGGAGATTAAAGCTTTTAGCTTTCTACTCCGTTTGAACTTAACTAGTGATTTGAAGAAATAAAATTTTCATCACAAGTTAAAGATCACTCGGTTGACAATCGGAAGTCATAAAAACTTCATCGTTAAACTAGAAGCAAGAATGTTTAAAGTTGCTGTAATTTTTTAATAAGTATTTCGAATATACTTAAGGTACTGTCTTGTGGTGACAGAAAAATGATGACTGATAGTCAAATGCATGATGCTGGAGAGACTATAGCGGCAACTAGTATTGCCACGATGAGTCGTACTAATACTCCACAAGCTATGGCACCGACGGAGAAACCCGAAAAGTTCACGAGTATTGATTTCAAGAGATGACAACAAAAAATATGGCAGCAAAAAATATTCTTTTACCTCACAACTCTGTGTCTTCAAAGATTCACGATTGAGGAAGCTCTGGAGGTGCCCGAGGGAACCTCTGAAAAAGAACACTTTATGATTGTGGAGACTTGGAAACACCAGATTTCCTTTGCAGGAATTATATCTTGAGTGGTCTCCAAGATGACCTTTATAATGTGTATAGCGGAACCAAGACTGCAAAAGAGTTATGGGGAGCGCTAGAACGGAAGTACAAGACGGAGGATGCCGGAACTAAAAAGTTCTTTGTTGCAAGATTCCTGGAGTACAAAATGATAAACAACAAGTCTGTTGTTTCCCAAGTGCAGGAACTGAAAGTGAGCATCTATGATCTCCTAGCGGAAGGTATGACTTTGACAAATACTGTTGTTAAACAATTTAAAAATGTTCTTAGTATTCACACGAACTTTATTATAGGTTTGATTATGAATGAAGTGTTTCAAGTAGCGGCAATAATAGAGAAGCTACCACCTATGTGGAAAGCTTCAAACACTATTTGAAACACACACGTACGGAGATGTCAGTCGAAGATCTGATTGTACGACTATGCATTGAAGAAGATAACAAGGCTGCGGAAAGAAAGTCAAGAGGCAATTCTGCAATGAGTGGAGCAAACATTGTAGAAGATGACCAAAACAACTCTAAAAAGCGAAAAAAAGCTAGAAATGAAAGCAATCAACCCAAGAAGAAATTCAAGGGAAAGTGCTTCAACTGTGGCAAGATTGGCACAAGTCTACGGATTTTCGTGCCTCTAAGAAAGGGAAGAAGAAGGACCAAGCAAATCTGGCTGAGTCTAAGAAAAAAATGGATGATCTGTGTGCTATGCTTTTCGAAGAGAACTTGGTGGGAAATCCTCGCGAATGGTGGATGAATTTTGGTGCCACCCGCCATATTTGTGCTAACAAGAAGTTGTTTTCGACGTTCGCTTCGGATCAAGTAGAAAAAAAAATCTATATGGCAAACTCCGCTACTGCAAAAGTGGAAGGAACAAGAAAAATGTGCTTGAAGATGACTTCCGGCAAAGTGTTGACACTTAACAATGTCTTATATGTTCTTGAGTTACGAAAGAACTTGATTTTTGTTTCACTTCTAGATAAGAATGGATTCAAATGTGTATTTATTTTCGAAAAAATTGTACTTAGTAAAGAAAAAGTGTATGTAGGAAAAGACTACCTCAACGAGGGCCTATTCAAAATGAATGTTGAAATCACTAAAAGTTCAAATTCTTCTTACTTGCTTGAGTCTCCCAATTTGTGGCATAAACGACTAGGCCATGTTAATTATAAAATATTACGAAAACTGATTAACTTAGAAGTTTTGCCAAACTTTGAGTGCAATAAATCAAAGTGTCAAACTTGTTTGGAATCAAAGTATGCTAAGCATCTGTATCAGTCCGTTGAAAGGAATTCCAATCCCTTAGACTTAATCCACACTGACATTTATGATATGAAGTCAACACCATCACGTGGTGGGAAAAAATATTTCATAACTTTCATTGACGATTGCACTAGATATTGTTATGTATTCTTGCTAAATAGTAAGGATGAAGCAAGTGATGCGTTTAGGCAATACAAAACTGAAGTTAAAAATCAGTTAGCGAAAAAGATCAAAACTATAAGAAGTGATAGGGGCGGAGAATATGAATCTTTCTTCGTCGAAATATGTGTAGAGAATGAAATTTTTCATCAAACTACGACCTCGTATTCACCTCAATATAATGGAATTTCGAAAAGAAAAAACCGAACTTTAAAGAAAATGATGAATGACTTACTTGTAAGTTCAGATTTACCGCAAAACTTGTGGGGGGTGGCTATCCTTACAGCCAACCGAATACTCAATAGAGTTCCCCATAGTAAGACACAATTAATTCCTTATGAAAAATGACAAGGAAGGAAACCCAACTTGAAATATTTCAAAGTGTGGGGTATCTAGCAGAGGTCCAAGTTCCTATGCCTAAAAGGGCCAAGATAGGACCTAAGATGGTGGACTGCGTGTTTATAGGATATGCTAAAAGTAGTAAAGCATGTTGATTTTTGGTTCATAAATCCTAACATCTAGATATTAATGAAAATACGATAATTGAATCAGATAACGCTGAATTTTTTGAAAACATTTATCCGTATAAAACTAGACATGAACAGTCTATTGGAGGGTCTAAACGACCTCGAGATGAACCAAGTGAGAATGTACATAATGATGAGAATCCAAGACATAGTACACGTCAAAGAATGTCAACTTCATTTGGATCGAATTTTGTAATATTTCTCTTAGAAAATGAACCTCAAACATTTAAGAAAGCGATGACGTCTTCGGACTCATCCTTTTGGAAAGAGGTAGTTGATAGTGATGTTGATTCAATCTTAAGCAACCATACATGGGAATTGGTTCATCTTCCTCCAAGAAACAAACCTTTAGGATCTAAATGGATCTTCAAAAGAAAAATAAAAGTGGATGGTACTATTGACAAATACAAGGCAAGACTTGTAGTAAAAAGCTTCAAACAAAAAGAAGGCCTTGATTACTTTGATACATATTCGCTGGTAACAAGGATAATGTCTATTCGAATGGTAATTACCTTGGCAGCGGTATATAGTCTTGAAATCCATCAAATTGATGTGAAAATTGCATTCCTAAATGGAGAATTAGAGGAAGAAATTTACATGTAATAGCCTGAGGGTTTTGTGGTTCCAGAAAAAGAAAATAAGGTGTGTAAACTTGTTAAGTCACTTTATGGACTAAAACAACCACCTAAGAAATGGCATGCAAAGTTTGACCAAACTATGTTGACAAACAGATTCAAAATTAATGAATGTGATAAATGTGTTTATATTAAAGACACTCCAAATCACCAAGTCATTGTGTGTTTATATGTGGATGATATGTTGATCATCAGTAGAGACATTTCAGACATAAATGCAATGAAATGAATGCTCGAGAGCAAGTTCGATATGAAATGCCTTGGAGTTGTGGATATGATCTTAGGGATTAGAATCCATAGAACTCCACAAGGTTTGGAATTATCACAGTCTCATTACATCGAAAAGGTACTTGAAAAATTCAAGTATATGGAATTTGGTATTGCTAAGATTCCATTGGATGTGAGCTTTGCAATTCAAAAGAATGAAGGTGAAAGTGACTCACAATTGGAGTATGCAAGAGTATTGGGATGTTTAATGTATATAATGAATTGTACATGATCAGACATAGCATGCGTTATAAGTAAGTTGAGTCGGTACACGAGTAATCCAAATAAAACTCATTGGATGACAATGAAAAAAGTTTTGGGGTATCTTAAATACACTCAAGACTACACTTTGCATTATAATAAATATCCTGCAGTACTTGAAGGATATAGTGATGCAAATTGGATCACCAGACCGAATAAAGTAAAATCCACGAGTGAATATGTATATACTATCAGTGGAGGAGCGGTCTCTTGGAAATCATCCAAACAAACTTGTATTGCTCGCTCTACAATGGAATCTGAACTTATCGCATTAGATAAAGCCGGTGAAAAAACAGAATAACTCTAAAATTTCTTGGAAGATATTTCTTATTGGCCCAAACTAGTGGTACCAGTATGTATACACTGTGAAAGCCAAGCGACGATAGATAGGGTAGGGAGCATGATATACAACGATAAATCTCGTCACATAAGATGAAGACATAATACCATTAGAGAACTTCTCTCTACTGGAATTATCTCTGTTGACTATGTGAAGTCGAAGGATAATGTGTCGGATCCACTTACAAAAGGCCTATCTAGAGAAGGAGTTGAGAGAACATCCAAGGGAATGGGTTTAAGGCCTAGGACAAGTCAGCATGGAGGTAACTCTACCTAGTAGACTGGAGATCCCAAGAGCTAGGTTCAAGGAGCTAAAAAAAAATTGTGTATGACAGGTTTAACATTGTCAAACTACCAATCCATTCTCACGATGTAGACAATGTTTAGTAAACAAGGATAAGACTTAAGGTGAAAAGTCTTTTAATGATTATCTAAATTTGGTATATTTGACCAAATCGTTTAATCTATAGGATTGAATATTTAGAAATCACCTATGTGAGGGCGAAGTGGAAGCCGCTTCAAGGAGAATGTTAGTAAAGCCCTATTCTCTAAGCTCTCATGAAATCGGGACGTGTTCATGGCTGAAAAGAACAAAATCATGAGAACCATAAATGGTAAAAGGCTAGTTGTGTGACATGTGTTGTCTAGGTGTACATTAAAGCTCGACGGTTCAAACATATCAAATCTACCGATTGACTGAGTGCATCCGATGCATGTTCACTATGGAAAGTTCAAAGGGAAACCCACTTATCCTTATGCAATCAGTCTTTACTTGATGATCACGTATTTGTCCGTAAAGTTTTACAAAGAATAGCCATTCCCCATTCATGTGGGGGATTGTTGGGTTCAATTGGTGTGAATGAAAAATGGAGGGACACAACCTTTTAAGAAAAGAAATTGTTTTGGAAAAGGAGTGACTGTTCAGATAGTTGTGTCTGTTCAGAAAAAGACACAATGTTTCAAATGAACAGACATGAATCTTTCAAAGGACACACCTTTCCGGATGAACCATTGTCACCTTTTGGAAGGGGCACTTGATGGCTATATAAACCTGCATTTATTCACAGGTTTTGGTATGAAAAATTTTCTGAAATACAAACTCTTCTTGTCTTTAAAACATTCCTTGTGATCAATCAAATCATTGAGTGAGTTCGACGAATCCAATTATTTGAGGTACCACTATAGTTGGATTGAAAGCCATTTTATCCTGGGAGGAAGATTCCAAAACCTCGGGTATAGTGAGAGGAATTATTCCTTGAGGACACACAGTGAAGTCGGGGGACTTGGATTTACATTTCTGTTTCATCTTAATTTCTGAAAAAATAAAACACACTTCTTAGACAGATCACTTTGATCTTGTGTTGAGGGTGTTGTTGTACTTCATAGTGTTCTTGTTCTAAACTTGAACTAGTGTTGAAGTTATTGTGTCAAATTACAGATTTTTGTATCCAAAAATATTGAAAAACAACAGTTCTTTATTAACCTAGGTTTGCTTTCTCTGAAGTTATTAAGATTCACAATGTAGTGAAGGAATCAATATTCACCTAGTTGTAGGGTTGCCATTTTTATACTTACTATGATGGCAAATTTATCTGTTAGTACCACGATTCCTGCATTGAGATCGTAAGGGAAAAATCCTTTCATCTCAGCTCATTATATCATTAGCATGCCGGGTTATATTGGGTAAGAGTTATACTGTAACTATCATGTAGGGGGTTTCTGTTGTGCTTCTTTATTTTCTAGGAACATTCCTCCATTATGGTTTTTGCCACAAGTTCAATAGAGTATCCTTGCAATTTTACGTGTTTTGAGAATTTTCCTGAAAGATCGGAACTTTAAAAATGTATCATCACTAACGATCTTGACTATAACTCCTTCCTCCTCCTAGTAGGCTTATTGCTGTTTTTCTTAGAAATGTTTGCTAAATGCTAGTACAAGTTTCACCCAAGTGTTTAACTCAGAGAAGAACAATAAAGGGAACACAAAATTTGTTGGGTTCAAGGTGTATATGTGAATGGAAAATAAAGGAAAAATGGCGGATGGAAAGAGAGACACCAAATTAGAAAGTGTACTCTCAAATTGAAAAGTTCACTAATTCTCCCACATCGGTGGGAGAAGGGAACTTTGAAGTGTTTTTAATAAGGAACACTAACTCCACATGGATAGTGAGGCAAGAACAAGGTCGTGTCTCGCGCTGTCGTCGTTGTTCAGCTCGGCCTTGGTTTCTCCAAGTGCGAGCGCAATTCTAATGCCATGCAAATGCATCACGAAGGGATGCGACCCCTCGAGGTAGAAGGTACACACTGTTTCGCGCTGTAGGGTGACCTGCGGGCGCAGATACAGCACAGGTACGCGACTTGTGGGTACAGATGTAGCACAGAAGCTACTGGAAATTGCAAAACGTCCCCTGCAGCCGCAGATCAGGCGCAGGGACGTGACTGCTACTGTAGGGTGACCTGCGGGCGCAGATGCAGCGTACGTACGCGACCTGTGGGCACAGACGTAGCACAGAAGCTAATGGAAATTGCGAAACATCCCCTGCAGCCGCAGATCAGGCGCAGGGACGTGACTGCTACTGAATAGGTGAACTTAATCCAAAAATCTGATATAATTATTTTTCTCCAAGTGCGGGTGCAATTTTGACGCCATGCAAACGCATCACGAAGGAATGCGACCCTTCGAGGTAAAAGGCACACTGTTTCGCGATGTAGGGTGACCTACGGGCGCAGATGCAATGCAAGTACGTGACCTGTGGGCGCAGACGTAGCACAGAAGCTACTGGAAATTGCGAAACGTCCCCTGCGGCTGCAAATCAAGTGCAGGTCCAACACAGACTGGGCGCAGGGACATGACTGCTACTGAATAGGTGCCTTTCTGCTGAACCAATGCATCCTTTCTGAAAGGACACATTTAAGGCTATAAATACCTGATATATTCCTCAGGTATAGACATGACTTTTGACAGCAAAAACACTCTTCTTCTATACAAAAACTCTGTGTGATCATTAAGCTGTAGACTGAGTTCGACGAATCCAACAATTTGAGGTACCACTATTGTTCGGATTGAAAGCCATTTTATCCTGGAAGGAAGATTCCACAACCTCGGGTACAGTGAGGGGAATTATTCCTTAAGACACTTCGTAAAGTCGGGGGAGTTGGCTTTACCATTCTGTTTCATCTCATTTCTTAAATATAACATACCTCTTGGGTGGATTATTCATAATCTTGTGTGGAGGGTGTTAAAGAACTTCATTAGTGTTCTTGTGTTAGACTTGAACTTGTGTTGAAGTTGTCATTGCCAATATACAGATTTTTGTACCCGAAAACATTGAAAATAACAAAATTTTGATTTATAGTGTTGGACTTTTCATATGAATGACATGTGATAAAATTAAAGGTGCTGCAATTGTCTTTGACTATCCTTTATAACCGCATAATTGGGAAAACCAGAAAGTATCTTTCATCTGGACAACCTAATAATACGTCTGATGGAATGCCATGTTTGACGTACCAAGAATGCTAGAGAGCTGATACACCTTGAGCGTCTCGAATAAGAATCTTCCACCAATAGATCCTATTTCCTCCTGGGGATTCTTGAGGGACTGTTTCCTTCTCAAAATCACATCAGAAATGTACGAAGTCCAAATCTAAGGTCCTACAACTTCTATGTATAATTCAGCAGGTATCATTCCTAAAGCATCCGATACATATCTAACTTCAGTGGCTGCAGTGTTGTCACCAAATATGCATGATGCAAGATAAAAATTGGCATGATATATATCAGTCGCGAGTAATAGGAGGGGTTATACCTCCTGCTACGATATTAGTAGTATTCTGTAAAAGATTGAGAGGAATTCCCTTTTTGTCTTCTTTGGAGTTCTGTTTTCCCTCCAATTCTGTTCTGCTCGTACATGACTTGAGAAAGCAAACACACCAAAATAACCCCAAGAACTGCACCTTTTCTCCAGTCAGAGGATGAAGAGATGAAAACATCTGCAATCCCAACTACTACAAGGCCTATAAGTGCAAGGTAAACAATCCTTCTAGTTGTCGATCCAGCATTTTCTCTACTAAGTTGCTTAATCTTCTCCATCTCCTCCTTAGCTTCTGCTTTGTCCACGGCCACAGTGCGTCTTTGTCTTAGGTTCTTAAAGAAAAGCCATTCATTTCTTTCCTCCTCTATTTGGCCTTCGAATTCCGCTAACTTCTTTTCGTTCTCTTCTATCTCCTGTTTGTTCAATCCCATTGATTCTTCAAAAGCTTGCATTTGGTTCTCTATGTTTCCCATTATCTGCTCCACAAAGAAACAAAAACAAAAAACAACTGTGTTATCAGGAGGATTAAATCCAAAGTCGTGGTCACTCAACTCATAGTGGAAGTCACTTCCTTTGTTGAAAAAAGTTGAAACAAAGGTAACTTTCTGAGAAAATAACAAGTACGTATTAGTTTACTGACCCTTGCACCAGCTTCATCTAGTTCTTTGAGAGCATTTTCACCAATCTGGTCCATTTCAGTATTGGCTTCTTCAGCAAACTGTGTTAGATATGCAGATCTTTCATCCAAGTATTCGGTTAGACGGAGCTTCTGTGTTTGAAGCAATGCAATTGTGGCAAGCAATTCTTGCTGACGGATATCGCCTTTACCATCTGAAGATGAATTTCTTGAGTACTTGCTGAAGGAAACGAAGGTCTTTTTCCTCCTAAAACAACTTGTTCTAATAAAAGAAGCTTGTTGTGCAGGTGTTAAAGAGGAGTGAATAGATTTTAGATGGATCATGTTGTTTGAAATTTGCGCAAGTTCAGGTTAGGAGAATTAACCGCATTTACGGTACCACAAGGATTTTATGAATGGAACGTGTTACCCTTTGGATATAAAAATGCACCAGGTAGATATTAACATTTTATGGATAATTATTTTAAGCAATTATCTAATTGTATAGTATACATAGATGATATATTATTATATACAAAAACTAAAGAAGAACATTTAAAATTATTAGAACAGTTCACAGATATAATAGAAAAATCAGGAATAAGTCTAAGCAAAAAGAAAGCTGAAATTATGAAAAACCAGATAGAATTTTTAGGAATACAAATAGATAAAAGTGGAGTAAAAATGCAACAACATATAGTACAAAAAATAATAAATTCGAAAGAAGAATTAGATACAAAAAAGAAATTACAATCATTTTTAGGATTAGTAAACCAAGTAAGAGAATATATTCCAAAATTAGCAGAAACCTTAAAACCACTGCAGAAAAAATTAAAAAAGGATATAGAATATAATTATGATAAAAAAGATAAAAAACAAGTTCAAAAAATAAAATTACTTTGTAGAGAATTACCTAAATTACAATTTCCAGACGAAAATAAAAAATTTATATATATAGTAGAAGCAGATGCAAGTGAATATAGTTACGGAGGAGTACTTAAATATCGATACGAAGCAGAAAAAATAGAACATCATTGTAGATATTACTCAGGTACGTTCAACGAAACAGAAATAAAATAGGAAATAAATAGAAAAGAGTTATGTTCATTATATAAGTGTTTATTATCATTTGAGCCATATATTGTATATAACAAATTTATTGTACGAACAGATAATACACAGGTACGTTGGTGGCTAACAAAGAAAATACAAAATTCAGTTACAACAAAAGAGATTCGAAGACTAGTTTTAAATATATTAAATTTCACATTTACAATTGAAGTTATCAGTACTAACAAAAATGTTATTGCAGATTACATATCAAGACAAAGCTACACAGACTGAAATAGTAGAGGAAGATACTCTAGAAAAAATACTTAACACCCTAACTACGCTTTCAATGAAAGTGGACAGTATGGGTAATGAGATAGAAAAGCTAAAGACTAATGAAGATAAACTGAAGTCTATAGCTACAAATCAGCTAACTCAGCAATGTGCAGAGCTATGTCGATCGGAAGACATTAAAAATCCAGAGATAGAAGGAGACGTTGGGACACTCCATAAAACCCATAACATTTATCAATCTACTTCTGCAGGTACAAGCAAAGGAGTTAATAGACCAAGATACCAGAATGTAAATATGAACAAAATATTTGAAAAACCATTTACCCCAAAAGCACAAAAAGACCATTTATTCATACCCCCACAAGTTAACACATACCGAGACAGCCTAAACCAAGACAAGAAAATATACAACTACACAGCCCAAAAATACATAGAAAATATATACAGAGTACAAACTTTTCTAAACCACAACCCCAGAGCTACAGATATCAAAGAACCAAATACCAATTATATAACCCAAAAATTACAAGGATACAACAAACTGATAGCACTACCCAAAACTAACCCAAGCCTAGTTAAAACTTGTTTTGACTATGGACTACTAAATACCATATACACCCAAGACGGAGAAGAGTTAACAGCTATGGAGGAATTATACAAGATATTTACTACCTATAAAAGAATAACAAAAGGAACTTTATTTTATATAAAATGTTATACTGCACCAGCAGAGATATTATATGATGAGATAAAACCAGTGATACAAGTTGTAAAGATAGGACTGACAAGAGACATGATTATACCGGAAGATATATCGCGACAACCGGAGATACCTAGAATAGAGATACCAGATTTTTACGCAAATAAAAGACTTATTGGACTAGCTACGATCATACAAGAACTAGCAAATAACTACGCTAACGGAAATCCAATATGGAGCTACTATTCAAGAGACCACCAAATGATATATTCAAATTCGAAAGAACTAAGACAAGCAGATATGGAAGATGTAAGACAGTGGATATTGACACTACTCAACCCAGAAAAACAATCTACCGCACGAGCAATAAAAAAGGGATTTATTTCAGACGGATTATTAACGAGATACTGTAAGATAATTGGACATAAATATCCAGACCACCAATGTTCGAGGTGCAATGGAGAAGATAATATTATTCCAGAGGTACATCTAGAATAAAGAAGATAAAATGACAGCTGGAAGGATAAAGATAAAGAGCAATAATGGAGCAGATACAGAGCAATAATGGAGCAGATACAGAGCAATAATGGAGCAAATACGACAAAAATCAACGGAGACAAGATACTGTACATTAATTAATTTGTTAGACTTTTACATAGGAAAAATATAAATGTAAGCCATTATTATTGACTTTTTTCTTTCTTAGTTTTAGCAATTGTATGTAAGACTTTACTTTACGTAACTACTTAGAAATTTTAGGAAAAGTAGATGGGGATAGGCCCCACTTCTTTAATTTTCATTACTCTTTAGACAAAAACAGAGATGTAAATTTGTAAGTTCGTTCTATAAATACAAAGGACGAAGGTATTGCGGAAAGCAGGCCGCAAGCCGAAAGCCTTCTTTTGAAACAAATCTCTCTCTCCATTCCACAAACAAAAAATTTACTCAGTTAATTAGAAAAATATACTTCAATGGAAAAAGCTATGGAACAACAGGAACAACAAAACTCAGAAACATCAAAGCTACCGGAACAGGTATATCTATTTATAATTATGAATAGGTAATTTCATAATTTCCAACAATCATGATATGATAAAATAATTCATATTAGTTACTTTATAGTAGAATTATTCGAAGAATAATATGTTAAGAAGTTTATTAACAAAGAGGAAACGGAGAAATATCCCTAAGGACTATGCCATCCTAAAGGGAGAGCAAAAGATTAAGAACTATGAGAGGGATGCAATGGAAGAGCTTTTGAACCTCTTATTAAAACCACATTATCCATTTCATTTCATTTTTTAAAGAAAAAGTGAACAGGCATTATGTTGGGTCAGTTGCAATTTTGTGTCTATTTTTTGTTGGTCTGTAATTTATGTTTCTCATAACAAACAACTTTTTTTTAGCATAAAGTTATTTTTCGGGTAAACAATATAAATCTCAACACTTTGTTACCTAATTACCCTCATTCTCAACTTTTATATTAATTACTTAATATCCCGGATATGATACATAAGTTTGGTCTGGATACATACCCGACAAAACATAACTACCAAATTAATTGCCTATATAAAAAAGAAAATAACAGTAAAGGAGTAAATAATGGAACAATCAATGCGATTCTGATTGAGAAACATCTCTTGAATCCCTAAAAATTAGTAACAGATTCATAATTCAAATTTGAATCACCAAAATAATCTCCCTCAATCAAAATTCTCTCTTTTCTTCTTATCTCTATTATTTTTTAGTGGATCTTCATTGTCGCTAACATATCCTTTCCTAACCTTGACGACGCCATAGTTCCATAAGAATATTGTGTATCTCTTTTGATGATATTCTGCATCAAAATCAGATGAAGGAACCGAATCATCACTAAGAAACTCAGTAAAACCTATTACAAAAACTCTAGAGTCCCTAAATATGTCGTTTACTCACTAATTTGAATGTATCGGATGAAAAAAATAATACAAATCAACTTCAACATTGACTATGTATCAGAAGTAATGATATATCTCATACTTATGTATCATACTCATGATATTTAATATATCAGGTGTAAAACAAACTAAAACTCACATACAATTTTTAGAATGTATCATATAAATATAAAATCTCGACAAAATTAGATCTACGTATCATAATAAGTAATTACATGTATCAGGTATAAATCTGAACCATAATCACATATATGTTGTATTATGTATCATAAAGCAGGCAAGGACTCATTAACCTTGAATCTATGTATCAGACGCAGCATATTGAATGTATCATCTATAAAGAAACAAAATCACATGTAAAATTTATGATATATCAGAACACATTCATTGTCATGAAAATCTATTTTTTGTAACTTACTTCTTCCTCTTTATAGATGCAATAGTTGATAACTTCTTCATCATAGCCGGGTCATTTTGACATTTCAATCTATTTTCACGAAAATCAATGTCGTTCATATTATAATGAAATGGTGAAAATTAAAAAAGAAAGTTAGTGGTGGAAAGATGGAGTTGTTAGAGCTAATTGAGTAGTAGATGAGAACATGTTGAAAATTCAAAAGAAAGTTAATGAAAGTTGTAACTTGAATGTTGAGGTAGAAGATGAAGATGAGAGCATGGTGGAAATTCAAAATGAGTGATTTGAGAAAATCGTGGAATATATTTTCTGATTTTTGAACTTGATTTGCGGCACAATAAGAGGATGTGGGTGAGTCTTTTAGATGTATCAGAAAAGAGGTAACTATTTTGAGTAAAAAAGAATTTTTGTAATTAGTTTAGTTGGATGAGATTTTAAGTAATAATAGAAACTTAAAGGTATGGTTATTAGTAATTTATCCTTATTTTTCTTGTATCGGGCATGACTCCAGATTCTAAAGGACTTGTGTTCTAGTAGAGATAAATTCGATTATTAAAAGATAAAAATTAAAGATCACCTCATTTGAAGATCAAAAATGAAAAACAAAAAATAATAATCAGGCAATAAGTGCAATTTCATGCATTATTTTGGGTGGTTCTTGTGGGCCATGAAGAAGTTTCAGGTTTATGTATAATGTATTCCCTCTTCTTACTTCCAACATCTCTAGAACGGATGTTTTTGGGGTTACAACTCACTTACAAGTATGTATGTGGCATTAAAAAGGGAGTTTAATGCACATTCTTTAAACTCCAATGGGGTATTATATTATATACACTTATTTAAAAAATGAGAATACTTTTATATCTAATGTTGCTGAAGTAGAATATACAGAGAGCGATTAAGTTGGAATTACTATATCTAAAGTTAGCTACATAAATAAAGTGAACAATAAGAGAACATCAGAAATTTATGAAGTTCAGAAAAAATTTATTTTTTATCTATTTCTCGAACAGAATCAACCAAATTTTATTTCACTCTAAAACCATACAAGTGAATAGGGGTGTCAAAATGAATCCAAATTGAATTGATCCCCCACATCCGTCCACATTTAATGGGTTGGGTTCAAGATAGTTTACTATTGGGTAAATGTCAATCCATTAAGTCCTAACCCATTTTTAAATTGGATTCAAATGAGCCCAATTTAATCTCCACTTCAATTCGTTAACAAAAAAATAATTTTCTTAATAAAAGTAAAAAAAAACAAGTGATAATGTGTCCTCCCACTCTCAAAATCAATCACCTCACTCCAACCCCATCATACCCCAAACTTATCCCATCCCACCTCGCCTCCATTAAATAAATTATTTTTATTTTTAATTTTTTTTTTATTAATTTCTTTTTGGTCCCCACCCCACCTCATCCTCATCCCCCTCTCCCTCCCTACCTTGTACCCTCACCCCCGTCCTAATTTTTTTTTTTTTTTTTGAAAAAATATTGAAAGTCTTTTTTAACCCTACAGTCAAAATCCTACCCCCCCTTCTCCGTATTCCCCTACTCCTCCTTAAAAAATAATTTTTAAAAATTCAATAAATAATTCTTTTTTCTTTTTTTAAAATAAATTCTACCCCAACCCCCTCTCCCCCTCCTTCCCAAAAAGATATATTTCTAAAAAGTTTTTTTTTTTTTTCAAAAGAACTCTTACCTCAACCCGCATCCCTTCCCTACCTCCCCCACCCCACACCCCGCACCGCTCCCAAACTTTCTTTTTAAGAATTTTTTTTAAAAATATTTTCTTAAAAATAATATTCTTACACCAACCCCCATCACCCCTACCCCTCGCCTCACCCCTTCCCCCAAAAAATATTTTTTTTTAAAAAAATTATATATTTTTAAAAAATCTTACATCAAGCCCCATCCTAAACCCCACCCCTCCTACCCACTACCCCCTACACCACACTCTTTCCCAAAAAATAAATTTTATTTTCTAAAAAATATTAAATTTTTTAAATAATATTCTTACTCCACCTCCACCCTCACTTCCTACCCACCACCCAAATTTTCAATCCCATTTAAATTTATTTTTTTGAGTTGGGTTTACAAGGAGTAAATATCAAGGATAAATTACACAAATTCCAAACTTAAGAGATTATACTACCCAATATCTCTTACCTTTTTAAAATTTACATAAAATTCGATTTTGAACTTTACCTTTGATACATATCAACAAAACCCCACATCCTATTTTTACTCCACCATTAACTCATTCAAGCTATTTTTTTCATAGATTTCATTCCCTAAAATCTCTCCCTAATTATCATCAATTAAAACATCTTTCATCTCCAACCCATTTTTTCTCTCTAAAGATTTAATTACCTAAAATCTCTCCCAAACAAGTTAGCCTATGCAGGAATAGTACTATCATGATGTTGAAACTAAAAACAATAAACACAACATATGTGTATCTGGCATAGTTTACTACTCGTTCTAATTAAAATAGTTGTCATGTTTCATTTTTTAAAAATTAATTTGAATAATTTTTAAAGCAAAATTAGATTGAGTTAGACTAATATAGATTCATATTTTAAACTTACAATATTGATTTTCTGGATACACTTTCATAGTGTAACGATGATTCATATGAATGATACTTTTGTTATCAGTATATGGGCGATACATTTGTTGGCAGTGTATGAGTGATACATTTTGTTGTTACATTATTGATAATACATTTTATTGACAATGTATGAGTGATACATTTGTGGTCAGATTATTGGTGATACATATGTCCTAAATGTTTCTATATCTAATATATTTTTTGATTCATTTATAAATAGGTGAAACATTTAACATATTAATAAATGAATCATCTTTAAATTGTGTTTTTCTCAGCACATTTATTTCAACTATAAAAATATATCACTAATATAACAAATAACCTCTAAAATTAATGCAGGCAATATTAATATGAATCACAAAACTTTCATAAACATTTAGTATGAATCATATAAATTTCAAACTCATACTCTTTAAATATGAATCAGAAATTTCAAACTTCAACTTATATGTCAAGTATGCTAAATGTATCATGTATATTGAATATCTAATTTTGAAGAAAAAATCATAGAAATACAACCAAATGTATCACACACATTTCATACGTATCACATAGTAATCCTCCGCCGCCAAATAATAATTCAAATTTCAGATGTATCCCTTATTCAAATAATAATTCCTCTTCCCCAGCCACCTCTCATCGTCGTCACCTTCCCCATCATTACCCGACCAAATCCCTAATTCAACCACCACTAATTTCTATGGAAACTAGGATGAGTGGAAAGGAAAGATGAATATTATATATCTCCTTGGGAATAATATCTTCTTATCGCTATTACTGATATTGTTTTTTTGTAATTCTGAATGGTATTTGCAGAAGGAACAAGTTGAAGTAGAAATCAATCAAGCAAGGAAAGTGAAGGAAAAAAGAGGCGAAAATAGAAATAATCAAGTACTTTCAGGCGTGATTTGCTCCATAGAATAAAAGAGAATCTGTTACTTCCTTAAATAAATATCTAGTCAGTTTTAAATGTATTACCTTAAAATATATGTATCATGATTTTAAAAAATTGGGATAAGATGTAATTAACTAAATAGTTGGGATAAAATGTAACATCACTTAAAGATTCAGGGATTTACGTAAGTTATATCAATATGTTGATATTTTTTAGACTAAGTGGATCAAATTGGGGAGTCAAAACCCAACTCGTTTTTAGCCCATTTCAACCCAAAGTAAATTTGATGGGTCATGACCCAACCCAATATCCAATTCAACCCATTTAATATTTTCAATCTCAATTCAAACCTCCTATTTGACACCCTTACAAGTGAAATACTACAAAGAGAAAAGAAAGATTCGAAGGCCTTAAAATAAGAAGGCGAGTGATTGAGATATCTTACAAATGATCTAAGGTCCCCTATTTATAGGAGTGGATTCTTCTTCCTCTTGATGTCATTAGTGACATCATCATTATGAAAATTTCAAAATTCAACTTGTGAAATCATTTAATGGTAGTCAAAGATTTCGACTATAAGTTAAACTTGGACATTTCTTTCCAAAGAAACATTACCCCTTTTAAGTGTTCACACTGGTTCTAGTCAAACATTCACATTAGTTCTAGTCAAATGTTCATACTAGTTTTAGTCAAACGTTCATGCTCGTTCTAGAATCTTGTCAAATTTAACAAATCTCCACCTTGACAAGATTCTCCATTTTCAATTTTTTCTCAGCAACAAATTTTGATTTGTTGTCAAACTTAATTTTTAATGTTCAACAATGTTAATCAAGTTTAAAGAATGTTGAAACTTGACCAAAGTCACCACTTTCGTCAGCATATCGGTAGGGTTATTTGTATTCATAATTTTCTGCACTGTGACTTCACCTTCTTATATAATGTCTTATACAAAATGTTATCCAATGTCAACGTGCTTCGCCATTGCATGATAACCTTGATTTTTTGCTAATTTGATAGTACTTTGACTATCACAAAATACTGTGGTACCTTCTTGTTCAATACCAAACTCTCTAAGCAAACCTTGAAGCCAAATTACCTCCTCTACAACCTCCATAATTGCCATGTACTCTGCCTCAGGGTAGACAAAGAAACCGTTGACTGCAAAGTAGATTTTCAACTAGTTGGTGCATTTGCTAAATTGAAAACGTAACCTGTAGTTGATTTTCTTTTTTCCAAATCACTTGCTTAATCTGATTCAAAATATCCAACTCGATACTGGCCGTCCTCCTGCTCAAAAATCAAACCGCCTCCATTCTATTTATCTTTTTTCTAAAATAAATTTCCTCCATTCTTTTTCTTGAATAATTTATTTAATGATTAAGAAAGATATATTATATTTATTATAGGAAGAATACATATACAGGCTCCTAAACCTTTTGATTTTTTCCATATTGGCACCTCAATTAGGCCTTGTACCTACTGAACCCTTTATTCATTCACAAATGGTTTTAATTGAGCACAATTGTCTGACGTGGGACTTTGCGTGTTCTCACGTCTGTGAGACGCGTGAAATCTATTAGGAGCAACTTATGTGGCACTCCCAACGGTCTTATTATCCCCTTTTTATATTTATACCTAATTTCTTTCTCTTACCCTAGTTATTTTCCCTCCTTCTTTCTCTATTCCTCATATCCATCATTTTTGGTCTTAAATTCTCCTTTAGATTTTTCTCTTGCTCCTCTTAAATTCTCATTCTCTTATTAATTTCTCTCTCTTAGTCATTTTAATAGTAATGTCTAATTCATCTTTCTCATTATCTTCATCTTCTTCAATTGCAAAAGGAAATATTTATGTGAGGTCAAAGCTGAAATTAAGACCTCATGGACACAACTCAACATTGGACACAGATTCTTTTGCTGTAAAACTTCAAAGGTATGATGCAATTCCTTCGATTGATATGATGACGAAAATTCCTTCTTAAGCAAAGAGGGTGGGGTTTATTAAAAAAATTCAAATCATTTAAAGAAGAGAAGAATCAATCAAGAAAATTAATAGTGGTATGCATTGATGCAATTGTGATTTTGGCTACATGAAATTTCTTCAAGAAATGTTCTTAAATTTTTGCTAATATTGAGTTAGGTTGCTTGTATATAAGACTGTTTTGATTTTGCTTGAAATTTGGCTAATTCTGGGTTAGATTACTTGTATGGGACTATTTTTGGTTGGCTTTCCTGTTGTAGTTAGTTTGTTTTGGCATTTAAATTGTATATGAAGCAATGAAGACAAGTTGTGAAATATTACTCTACTCTATTTTGATTTTGCTTTCTTGTTGTAATTGATTTGGTTAGGTTAATTTACTTTATTTTTTCAGTGTTCAAATGATTCAAAAAAGGAATGATTCACACAAAATAAAGTACCATTCAATAATAATGTAACGTACAAGAGCACAAGTGGAAGTGATCAATACTTTTCACACAATAATCTACCATTCAACTGCTCAAATGAGCTCCAACCATATATTAAGTATTCATAAAAAACAAATCTAAAACAGATCACAAAATATAGTTCAAAATCTTTAAATACCCCAACAAAATACCAAAGTAGTCACCCAACTAATCTCCAAATATACATAGTACTTAAAACACAATTTAATTCAACAACCTCATATGCCTCCTGGTGCACTAGAACTTCCAAGTTGGCTTCTATTTGACTGAATCATACTCTGTAATTGGAAAGTTATGACAACATCCTTTCCCTTCCACTTCATTTCTTGAGGCTTATAACTAATATCAATATTTGTTTGAGCTGTATCTTTGTGAACACCCGAAATGATAACTCTTTCACCTCTAGTTCTACTATGCATAAAATGAAGTAAAATTAGATTTGTCTAAAAATAATTAAGAATTACATAAAGTTGTAATTCATACTTACATTTAAGTTTGATTGCCACTCATTTGATCAGTGTAGATACCAAATTCTATAATATTAGACCTCTTTTGTCCTTCTGTTGATGTTGATGCTTCAATGGTCCTTTTTTCCTCAAGTTGTTGATCAACACATCTTTCTTTTCTTCTACCTGTACCTCTGCCAGTGCCTCTTCCAGTGCCCTTGCCTCTGCCAGCTCACCTACCTCTGCCAATGTCTCTACCTCTACCTCTTCCAACTGGATGCACTCTTATAACTGCTGACGTATTAACATACATAAAATTGCCTTGCTGGCTCAACATTTGTGTTGACTGAAGCTTGGTGATTGACTGAAGCTTGGTGATTTGACTAGACCGTCCAGGTTGTCTCATCCGATCCTAACAATAAAGCATGTTAAATATGTAGTATAAATATCATTATTTAACTATTAAATTGAAAGAGATAAGTGTATTACCTAAGCTTTACTGAGTGTTCTGTTATGGCCAATTTGATGCTTGGAGCAAGTAATTTTCAGTCCTTTCCTGGATAGCTTTCCATACTTCTTCTTAGGCTCATTATTCTCTTCTTTTCTATTCTTTGGTGGTTTGCTAGCCATTGGTCTAGGCTCAGGAGGATCAATCACTACACCCCCTGTGTTAGGCCATATTTTCATATTAGGTATTGGCTGAAGAAAGTAGTCACATGCCTTCAAGAATGTATCTTTCTTATACCACTCTTCTGTTGGGGGTTTTTGTCCTGATTTTCTTACCAAAATTAAGTTTTTACTTTTTCTTGGAAGAAAAATAAAAGTAACCATAATTACTTTTATTTTTCCTAAAAGAAAAGTATAATTCTTTTCCATATTTGGCTAACCTTTTTCTTGGAGGAAAAGTTTTGGATATCTATAAATAGAAGACCCCCCTTTTCATATCATAACATAATAGCATCCACAATGTAGTCTTTAAAGTGTCTTTGTTTAGAAGGAGATTTCTCCCTATATGTTGTAGGGTTTTCAATTTTATTTTTAATATGTAGGTCGTTTGGCCAAAACATATCAATAGTATTATGTTTTTAGTTTAGTTTTCTTTGTCGTCTGATTTATCATCTCATGGTTTGTAAACTTTAAGCTTCCGCATAACGCCCTCTCGATTTCGAACCCAACAAGTGGTATCAGAGCTTACAGTTCAAAGATCCAATAGTGTGGTAAGACAAGATTAAACAGCTTCAAAGCGGTTTCAAAATCAAGCTGCAACAATTTGATGATAATGAAGAATTTTATCTAGCTACATGTGGAGAAAAAGATTCAAATAAATTTTCAACAATCTTGCTGCTAATCCATCTTTAAAACCAAAATCAATTTTCAACCCACGTTTATGGGTTCCAATTTTCAACTCATACTTGCTTTAACACTTGGGCTCCTTTCAAGTCGTGCATTTATTTTTAACGCATGAGCTCCACTCTTAACCTGTGCTCACTTTCAACACACACGGCTCTACTTTCAATCTTGTTTACTTATAACAAAGAGCTCCAATAATATCAACCCATGCTTTTATTTTTAACACATATGACTTCAATTTTTAATCCATATCAATTTTTAATGATGGTAAGCAACAGTGATATATGAAGATCATGTGAAGAAGGAGGATCAAGAATATTTTGTCAGAAAATCCAGTAAAAAAAGAGAGATTTATTGGGGTTTTTGCCCTAATTTTCTTATCAAAATTAAGTTTTTACTTTTTCTTGGAAGAAAAATAAAAGTAACCATAATTACTTTTATTTTTTTTAAAAGTAAAATATAATTATTTTCCATATTTGGCTAACCTCTTTCTTGGAGGAAAGGTTTTGGATATCTATAAATAGAAGACTCCCCTTCTCATACCATAACACAATAGCATCCACAATGTAGTTTTTAAAGTATCTTTGTTTGGGGGGAGATTTCCTCCAATATGCTTTAGGTTTTTCAATTTTATTTTTAATATGTAGGTCGTTTGGCCAAAACATATCAATAATATTATGTTTTTAGTTTAGTTTTCTTTATCGTCTAATTTATTGTCTCATGTTTGCAAACTTTAAGCTTCCGCATGACACCTTCTCGATTTCAAACCCAACATCTTTCAAATAAAATTTTGGCTCTATACCTTTATGTTGATAAATCAATACAAGATGTTGACATGGTATTCCTCTCGATTGTCAGCTTCTAAAAGTGCACGTCCTTGCCCTAATATCAACTATATGCCTATAAGATCCATCTAAAATTTCATACCCAATCTGGCCATTGAACCTAACTATGCAATTGCTAGCCATGTCTTTGTTCTCTTGGAGTACTAGCAAAGCCACAGGGGAGATATCTGAAATTCAGGTGTCAACAAACTTCCTCATTTCAACATTTCTATCCATTATCTTGTGTCTAATCTCCTCTAATATAGTGATTATAGATTTATGTCTAGCAGCTAAAATTCATGAATGAATGTCTCATACATATTATTCTGTATAATGTTACATTTAGAATGCTCCCTAAAATATGTCCTGCACCATAATTTTTTCTCATAATGTAGTAAGTCCTCACAGATATCCTTACTAAGTTGATTGAGTTTGTCCATCTCATCCAGAAACTTCACTTCAAAACTGGATTTAGATATCTCCAAAATTATTTTCTCCAAAATTATTTTCTTCTTTCTTTTTCTCTCCAGGTCTGATGCCAATTGGATCAGATATGTCTAGCACACCACCTCATTTTATAATCTGGTAGCAACTCAAGTATAGTTAGCACAAGACCCTACATAAATATAAAAACAAAATCAAAATAAAAAAATATGAACATGAACTGTATAGTAGATAATAAGAGATCAAAACTAAAGTATAAAAAATAGACTAACTTTTTGCATATCTGACATGACAGTCAGTCCATGTCTAGTGCCTAAGTTCAAATCTTGAATCAAGTAATTAATGAAGAAACTTCAGCTATGTTTTGTCTCTTGATCAACCACTGCCCAGGCTATTGGAAACATTTGATTATTTTTATTTCTCCCAATTGCAACTAACAATTCACCCTTGCAAGAACCTTTAAAAAAATAGCCATCTAAACCTATAATTTTTTTGCACCCTGCCAGCCAACCTCCCTTTAATGCATCAAAGTACAAATAGAAGTAAACAAATAATTTTTTTTCAAGTTGAGACTCTCTATCTATCCTCACCCAACAAGAACTGTCAGGATTAGTATGTTTTATTAGATTTGCATAATCACACAACCTTGAAAATTTCATCTTTCAATCACCTAAGAATTCTTTAATGACTCTATGCTTTGCCCTAGAACAAACAGTTTTTTCTATTTACAAATTTAATTTTTTTCTCACCAATTTTTGAATTTTTTTTATAGTTTTATATAAGATTGTAAAGTTATTTCATCCTTGAATTTACTTGCAATAAACTTAGATATGCACAACTTATTTTTTATTGTAGTAGTGCATACATGTACATGATAATAGTTCTTGACAATAAAGTCACAAAATGCTTATCAATGCTAGCAAACAACAACCATTTACATTTCTTGTCCTCACACCTAACTCTAACTCTATGCTTCTCATTAGGCTTAAGCTTCAGTCTAACTTTGTATTCAACAACATACTTTGCCACAACCTTTCTAAATTGCTTAGCGTTTTCAAATATCATACCAAGCTCAAATATAGTCACAACACAATCAGCGTCAAATCTTCCCTTTTTACTTTTCCTTCATGTTGATAAATCAACACCCCCGACAGTTTTAGGATCTAATTTATCCTTACTGTTATCACTATCAAGATCTTAGCTATCTAGATACTCCTCATCTCCACCCAATCTTCTACTGTATCTAGTAGCCTTATTCTTTCCAATATCTTCAAATCCCTTATCAACACCTACTGTTTCAAGTTTTATTTTCTAATTTTGGACAATTTTCTTTGTTTTCACACAGTTTCTCCTTTCATTTCTAAGAGTTCTTAATTCTTCATTAATCTCAGAATCATCATCTTCTGGTATATTAAATTCTTGAGAGTTCGCACTACTATCAAAATCAGTTTCAGCCCCTTTTGAATTTAAAAGTTCATCTACACCAACTTCTACATCTATGTTATCAGTTTGGGTAGGTCTCTCGTATAATCCTTCAACATTAATATCATGAAATGTTGAGCTGTTCTCATCAACATTTCTATTTCACCAACCACATTACTACTTTCATCAACTATTGGCCCACAAAGATAATCAGATAGGACCCCATCTTCTACCACTTCTAACTCATTCACAATATGGTTCACATACCAATCTAAAAAGTCCCCATCTTTTAGGTATTCAATAAGTCTTAGTAAACTAAAGTCATTTTCTGCTTAAATAAAAGCTTTCTTTTTAGGTTCTTTAAAGTAGAACCCACCAACCGTCAAATATCCAAATTCTTTAGTATAATAAAGCAACTCAACAACAACAACAACAACAACAACAAACCCAGTGTATTCCCACTTAGTGGGGTCTGGGGGGGGTAAGATGTACGCAGTCCATACCTCTACCTCTGATGAAGTAGAAAGGCTGTTTCCGAAAGACCCCCGGCTCAAGTCACGAGATATCACACAAACACATAGTACAGCACAGAAGCAGATGACATAACATAGATACGGCACCCATAAGGAATATAAAACAGAGTAAAGCAGGAATGCAGGAATATACAGCAAAGGAAAGCACACATATTCGTAATAAACATGGAACACGGAACACGGAACATTGAATACGGAATCATAACAGGAATACACCCCCACCAATTTATTCCCTACACTAGCGACCCGAACTGGCCCTAATCCTCTGCCGTAATTCGCATCTTCCATACCTTCCTATCTAGGGTCATGTCCTCGGTGAGCTGTAACTGTTCCATGTCCCGCCTAATCACCTCACCCCAGTACTTCTTCGGTCTACCCCTACCCCGTCTAAAACCATCCAACGCTAGCCTCTCACACCTACGGACCGGGGCATCCGTGCCCCTCCTCTTCACGTGTCCGAACCATCTCAATCGTGCTTCCCGCATCTTACACTCCACTGAAGTCACACCAACCTTCTCCCGGATAGTCTCATTCCGAACTCTATCCCCTCGGGTCAGTCCACACATCCAGCGCAACATCCGCATTTCTGCCACCTTCATTCTTTGGATGTGGGAGTTCTTAACTGGCCAACACTCCGCTCCATACAGCAAGGCCGGACGGACTACCACCCTATAGAATTTGCCTTTAAGCTTGGGCGGCACCTTCTTATCACACAGCACCCCCGATGCGAGTTTCCACTTCATCCATAAAGAGAAGTGGTCCTGGTGAATACTTACATATTCCATCTCACTTTTTCCTATGTAAAGTGGATCAGATTCTTCAGAGATAAATTTGCCACCATGATGAAAACGAGTTATAATAATGATATTGTCCATCAGATTTTCTGAAACAAAGCCCCAAAAATACTTGACAAGTTGTGACCAGTAAAAACCCTAAAAAAATCTAATTTTTTTCAAAAAATTTCAAAGTACTATTACAAATGTAATACACTAATAAGGCACTAAGAAAGCATTTACAACAACAAAACGTAACAAAAAGTGACATTATTGACATTTGAAATATACCTGAGTGTGATTGAACCCCAAATCAACAACAGTTCTTGAGATCGAACTCTAAATTTGTCGCGACCTACAATTAATCACTAAAAATACTATGATTTTTTTAAAATTACAACGTAAGAAGCGTAAATTAGAAGCCAAGATAAAAGTGAAATTACACAATTAGGATTTTTGTTAAGAGGGATTTGGGGGTGGGTATGAAAGGGTCAGATGTCTTTTGAGGGAAATGAAGTAGAAATTCTTTATTTTGTTTATTAATGTTAAAGAAGTTGAAGTGTAAATATAAGTGGCTGTAATTGATCATACTTTACACATAGGGGGCGATTGCATACACGCTCCTGAGACTTAAAAATTGCAGGCTTTAAAAAGGTGCCATGCCGAATAATTATGCTCAATTGAAATCATTTGTGAATGAATAAAGGGTTCAATAGGTACAAGGCCGAATTGAGGATCCAATATGGAAAAGTCAAAAAAATTAGGACCTGTATATGTATTTTACCTATATCTAATTATATCTCATGAGCTATAAAAAACCTCTATACATGTGCGTTTTCTATTCAAATTTAATTTTCTTCTATTATTTTATTATTAAAAAAGCAGTCATCTTTTTTATTTTCTCATTTAATTATTCATTTGCTGGAAACGTTTACTAATTAATTGGCCACTAATTCCTTCTTTAAAATTAACTAATTAATTTGTAACCATACTCATTCCTTACAACGTCTTGCACCTCCTCGACATTTTGACACCTTTTTGTATTTCAAGAAGAGGAAATAATACGAGACAAGGGTATATAACTTCTTGAACTAACTTTTTTACTTTAAGTATTCTTAAATCATAACAAACTTAGTATATCATTATACAAATTTTCAAGTCTATCATATTATCTGTCAAATACGCCAACAAATTGGGATTCACATTTTCTTTATCTTGAATAGTGATATATATTTTTTTTTATATATGCAAACACACCTGACATGTTCAGAAAAATAACAATTGCAGTGATATGACATTTTATGCCTAGTAGGTGATTGTAGGAACGGTCTGTACTCAAGCTGTTTTCGAAGAAAGGTTGGATCATAATAGTTTATTGTATATAGTTTTATCTAGCATTTCTGCAAGAATATTTTTCCACTACTTGATTAAGTAAAGTTTAGATATTAATCTTCATTCTCATTTTCCTAGGAAGAAACAAATAAGTTATATGCATATAGAAAATGTTGACTTATATGAGACCACCACGATTAAGAGGATCAGGTCCTGTACACACAAAATCAGTTAATAGCAAGATATAAATAAAAATGCTAAAGATAAAGAATACACAATGTTTATGTGAAAATCTCCTTATTAATAAATATAATATGTTAGACAAATTAATATTAGCGACGGGCTCTTACTAAGAGACTTCTTCAGAAAAATCTTTATCCACCTATATCTATGGTATTATTTTTATCCTTTTCTATCTCTATACTATAGATTATGGTGTTTATACATCAGCCCAACCAATGACTATTCAAGGAAGAAAAATCATGACCCGTCTCACAAGATTTTCACCAATCTCCACTATCTTCAAGCCAAAAATGTGATTACAAATTCCAACAATCACATGAATTAAACTCTTAATCCTACTCACCTTGTAACACCTCTATTACAATTATAGTGAAAGAACTCTATTACCCTCTTTCAATCAACTAACTCTAGCTGACTCCCTAGATAACTCTACGTAAAATAACAAACACCATGAGGTAAGAAACTTGATAAAACAAAAGCTGAATCAAGTAACTAACTCTAGTTGACGCTACTCATCTTAAGAACACCAACAAGACTAATACCTATAATACTTTATAGCTCAGGAGTAGGTTTACAATAATGAAAATGAAAGAACAGGACTTAAGAAATCAACATAGACAAAATACACTCTATCAGGTCCCTTGTGATAGTGAGCAGTGATCTAGGAGACATTTGCTTAAGAGAGAATTTTTTGATTTGAAAAAATAAGGTTTTGCTCTTGTCACATCTTGCTTTTATACTAGAGAGCAAAACTTTAACAACACACTATTGGCCATCTTGGACAGGACAACTGCCAGTGTAGTAGTTTCACCAATCAGCTGTAAGAAAATACGATTTACAGCTGTGCATATATGTTGATGGACCAGGCCCTTAATTGGATTTGTAAAATTATCAAATCAAATGCAATAATTTCTTCCTTTTTGATGATTAAAAATCCAATAGCTTCATTTATCAGTTCTCTCTAACACCGTTACTAGTTTAATAACTTCATTTACTAGTTCCCCTATCACCATTACCAGTTCCTCCTATCACATCAGTTCCACCTATAGTTCCACTATCACTATTTCCCCTTGTGGTATCATAAAAAAGATTAAACAGTAAATAAAATGTAAGTTAACTCATGGCTTCTAAGGCAACAATATCATGAAAAGAGATAAGGCAACATGAGATGAGAGAGTAGGCAAATCACACAACAACATAGTATAAATATATTAGACATAGTCAAAATAGTTAGTACAACAAAATTTTTTGAAACAAAATAAAAGACAGCCAACCATTATCAGTACCACTAGAAATAAGAAAGTGATAACATATATAATAGGCTTAGGAGAAGGGTTTGAGAAAAGACTTCAGGAGAAAATTGATCCTTTCAACAGAGTCATCATGTGCTTTCTGAATCTTATCAGTGAGATCAACAACCTTTCTCTCCAATCCTACATTATTAGCCTTCAGCTTCATGCTCTTAGATTTCAGAGAATCCACCCCACCAGGTTCCTCAGTCTGTGCCTTCTGTAGAGAAACCTTCAATTTTACAATCTCAATATCTTTCTGAGGAAGTACTGTAGTTATTTTAGTTACTTCTGTTATAGCTCTCTCTTGGGCAATGATAAGATCATACACAACTGAATGAGTTCCTACATCATATTTCTTCTCAATAATCTCACACTGATAAAGTGTATCAATAGAGAACTTGTGTTTTCTTAGAGAAGGCGTTCCCCGACCTAGTGGTACCCTAAAGAACTCAAACACTTTGTTCAGTTGAAACCCATACGACAGTCCAGGTTTCCCATGTTTCATATTCACCACCTTATCCATATGCTTCAACATGATGGCCGAGAGATTGATCTTATGGAATGGGGACACTACTTTCATAAAAAACAAATCCACTATTGATGTTACATTTCTTTTTTCATTCCTAGAAAGTTGAACTTTGTTTACAATCTCAAACACCAGTTGATAATAACTAGTCATCTATTTTTAAGAATGACATGCTAAACTTATCTTCTCCCAACTTGCTTGCAATTATCAGGAACTTCTTTGAACATATTTTATTTTCTAGGGAACTGATCCCCTCAGTAGGTACCTCTAATATTTATCTAAGCACTTTCCTATCTAAGTAGATTTTGACACCACAAACATGAGAAACCACACTATTATTTGTTGCACAATATTTTATTTTAATATAGAAATTAATCACCTCATTTGCATGGATATTAGATAGGGGTTGGTCAAACATATGCAGTCACTTTTGGAACTTGACCATCAACACCAGATCCCTCATACCTGGCATCTTAAATATCATATGTCATATTTATGCTGATCTTCCTCCACCATGGGTGTATACCTGCGATGGTATGAAATCGAGTTAGACATGATAAAAAATACTCACTCCTGGATACTTATAATTAATTTTCTAGTCAAAAAGAGTTTAGAGTGACATAAGTATCCAGTTAGGTTTCATTAGTCTAAATATTAGTCAGTTTCTTTGGAACTGGTCCGTTCCAAGAGATATAGTAAAATGACATCTATTTGATCTTCAGTCTCACAAAACATCATGCATATGACCCCTTCTCCATATTATCTCTTAGGAAATGACATCTCACATTAATGTCTTTGGTCTTCTTATGCTGCATAGGATTTTTGGCCATGTTAAGAGCATTAGTGTTGTCACAAAATAGAGGAATAGTATTAGAAACTATCTCAAAGTCCTTCAACTGCTTCTTGATCCATAAAAATTGAGCACAGTAAGAAGCAACAACAACATACCCAAATTCTACTATAGAGAGTGCCACTAGTTTTACTTCTTTGTTCCCAGGAAATTAGAGAAGTCCCTGGGAAATGAATCATCTAAGAGGTACTTTTCCTGTCAACTAGGCACCCTACATAATTTGCATCAGTCTAACCAAGTAGATCAAAATTATCACCAGGTGGATAGAAGATGACTATGTCTCCAATTTCTTTTGGATATATGTGAATTCTCTTTACATCCTTTAAGTGAGACTCCTTTGAACAAGATGGACCTTCCATACATTCCTACACTGAATACAATATTAGATCTACAAGTAGCCAGGTACAAAAAGGACTCAATGATTCTTTTATACATAGTCTTATTTATCAAGGGACCAGGTTCATCCACATTTAGCTTTGAGCTGGTCTCTATAAAGGTATCAATGGTCTTAATATCATTCATGTTGAATTTATTTAGAATCTCCTTGATATATTTCTCCCAACAAATTATTGTTCCACTCAATTCACCCATCATACTCATTTTCAAACTCATTTTCCATGAGTTTTGCAAATTCTTCACATAATGAGTCTGAAGTTGCCCCAAAAATAATGTCATCCATAAATACTTGCACAATCAACAAATTTTTCCCTCTTGTTTTGAGAAAGAAAGTGTTATCAATTTTTCCTCTTTTGAAGCTATTTTAAAGAAAAAATTTGGACAGTCTTTCATAGCATACCCTTGGAGCCTGCTTTAATCCATAAGGAGCCTTGTCTAGATTTAGTACATAATTGGGTTTATCAATGTATTTAAAATCAGGTGGTTGTTTAATGTAAACTTCTTATTTCAAGTACCCATTTAAGAAGACACTCTTTACACCCATTTGAAATAGTTTGAACTCTATGTATGCAACAAAAGCAATGAGAATTCATACAGCCCCCACCCTTGCAACAAGTGTAAAAGTTTCATCATAATCATCCCTTCTTCTTGATTATATCCTAGCACTACAATTCTGTCTTTGTTCCTTGAGATAATACCATATTCATCATGCTTCTTTCTGTATACACATTTAGTTCCTATAATAATCCTGTCTGCAGGTGTGGGGATCAGGTGTCACACCTTACTTCTTTTAAACTGATAAAGTTCTTCCTGCATTGTATTTTACCCAATTAGCATACTTTAGTGCTTCCTTCACATTCTTAGACTCAATGGTAGATATGAATGCTGAGAAGGCAACCAAACTCCTAGCTTGTGTCCTGGTTGCTTGCTAGAGTTCAAAGGTGAGGTGAGATTCTCAAGAGAGTGAGATCACTTGTGCTTCTAGTTAGATTTTCTTATGATCGACTATAACTGAATGGTACTAGGTCCCTCAGCAGTTTGATCTCAGGATATATGCTATGAGTCACGAGATGTAGAAGGATCTTGCTGAGGACTTGGTTCTTCTCCTTCTTTATTTACATCTTTTTCAACATCTTGAGCATCTTGTTCTTCATTATTTTCTTTAACTAAGTTGTCTCTTTGAATAGGAATGAGTTTCTCCATCCCTATGTCATCTACATTTCCTATTTTCCATGTCCCTAAGGCTATCTATCAATCGATTTGAAAATAGCATGCTCATCAAATATGACACGAACACTTTCATCAATACAAAGAGTTCTTTTTATCGATTCTGTAGGCGTTAGTGGTTGATGAGTAACCTACTAATATCCCTTAATCACTTTTGGGATCAAACTTACCAAGATCATCTTTGCCATTATTCAACAAAAAAAATATTTGCACCCAAAAGCCCTAAAGTAAACAAGTTTGGGCTTTCTTTTGAAAAATAATTCATTGGAGGTTTTGTTAAGAAGTGACCTGATAAGATGTTTACTGCTTCAGCCAAGAAGTTGATAGGAAGACCATCATTAATAAGCATAGTTCTAGTAATATCAACCAAGGTCATGTTCTTTTTTTCAACAAAACCATTTTCTGAGGAGTTCTGGAAGCTGAGAAATTGTGACATTCCATTTTCTGCATAGAATTCCTCTACTCTTGTATTTTTAAATTCCGTTCCATGGTCAGACCTGATATCTACTATTTTGTTGTCTAAATTCACTTAAATTTGCTTGAAAAAACTCACCAAAACTTTATAAGTCATATCTTTGGATCTCAGAGACATAACCTAAGTGTACGTAGAAAAATCATTCACATGACAAATATATATTTTTTCCTTCCTCTACTTTGAAACTTTATAGGTTCACGTAAAGTCAATGTGAAATAGTTTAAGAGGACTAGTGGTATTAGCTTACTTCTTCTGTTTGAATAAGGACTTGGTTTGTTTTTCTTTAACAAAGGCATCACATACTTTGATATCTGAGTACTGCAACTTGGGAACACCATGGACCAGGTGCTTAGTGATCAACTTGTTAAGAAGTGAGGAGCTGACATGACCTAGTCTTCTATGCCATAGGTCAGCATTTTCACTTTGAGCACTTAGACAAGTGATATCATTTCCAAGATCAACAACATACATGTTCTTGCATATTTTGGCTCTAAGAATGACTTCACAAGATAGGAGATTTGTGACCGTGCACCAATCAAATAGGAATTTGACTTCATTACCCTTATCATAGATTTGAGAGACACTGAGTAGGCTATACTTTAAACCACTCACATAATACACATTCTCAAAAGCATAATCCAATGATTTTCTAATTTTTCCAACTCCTATGATATAATTTTTCTTTCCATCTCCAAATGAGACACCTCAACATTGAAGTGCCTTGAGTAAGAGAAAGCAATTAGTTATTCTAGTCATATGCTTAGAACATCCACTGTGCATGAACCAACATGACTGCTTCCTCTTACTCCCTCCTTCATAAAAATATTATTTATTAGGTTTGAAAACCCATTTATGTTTGAGTTTGCAAAAGAGGGATAGGGGAGTAATCAAGGCTTGCAAAAGAGGGATAGGGGAGTAATCAAGGATTTCTTTGTCCATTCAAGCATCCTAGTTTTCCTGGGTTTTGAAAAGGGACCAGGTCCCTGTTTAAGCAACTACTATTGCTTTTTATAATTAGTTAGAATTATTTTAACTCTCAACTTGGCTTGGCAATCTATTGTTAGGTGACCATGTCTTCCACAATGAGTATACAATAAGTTGTTAGATATAGATGCATATTTACTATAGGGACTATAAGGGGGATTAACATGTAGAAAACCTAGAACTTTGCTATTAAATGCTCTTTGACTAGTCAGATTGGCTAAAATTTGAGTTGAAGTAGTTCACTTCAGAAATTTGTTAAGATTTTTCTTAATACGAACCATTTCCCTCTCTAGCTCAACATTTCTCTCAAAAGAGGTTGAAAAATGCCCCTGGGACTTGTTCAACTGTTCTTCAAGCTCAATTTGAAGACATCTAGCCTCAAAATTTTCCTTTGAAACTAACTCAGATAACTTTTTCATCTTAACTTTCATTTTAATATTTTCAGAAGTTTATTTTTGAAATTGTTCTTCCAACTCAAAAATTTGAATAGTTAAAGCAATTCTTTCGTTTTTAAGATTTTCTACACTCTTTCCAAAAAATTTTTTCTCGGTAGTGACCTCATACAAGGAATCAATCAAAACATTTACTAGCCTTTTTAGTTGTTTCAACGAATATTCATTAAGGTTTTACGTAATGTCAAGAATGGTTTCCTCTTCATCTTCATCATCATCAGATTTTGCCATGAGATTATAAAGAGAGTTGATAATAGTGTCATTTTCTTCCACAACTAGTATCGAAGCATTTTAGGGTGCTCTGACTCATCAGGTTCACTAGATGAGTCCCCCCAAGCAGCCAATGCTTGCTTGACTACATAATCAGCTACAATTCTTCTCTTAGACTTGTCTGAGACCCGATTCTTCCTCTTTTCTTTGTCTCCTCCTACGTTCACATAATCTTTGTATTTCGTCTTATGTATTGGACAATCCTTGATAAAGTAACTAGGTTTAAAATTTTTGTGACAATAATTATTTTCACCTGATGGTCTGCTAGTATTTTCCTATTTTTGAAATCCATTGTTTCTTTTCATAGCTCTTATGAATCTTTGAGCTAAGTAAGCAACATACTCATTATCTTCATTGGATTCAGATTTTGGGACTTTAAGAGCTAGAGATTTCTCCTTCTTGGGTTCCTTCTTATCTTGGTCTTGTGTTTTATCAATTCATAAGTTTTCAGATTTTCAATCAATTCACCCATAATTAGTGTCTTGATATCTCGAGCTTTAGAGATAGAATTGACCTTACTTTCCCATGACTTAAGTAGAACACCAAGTATTTTCTTCACTTATTTACTGGGTAGAATTACTTCTCCAAGATAGTGTAGTTCATTTGTTATAGTAGTGAACCTGGTGTGCATTTCTTAAATAGTCTCACTTTCTTTTATAGTGAAAGCTTCATATTTTGTAGTGAGTGTATCCACTTTGAACTCCTCAACTTTACTTATTACTACATGCTCAGTCTTTAAACAATCCTAAATCTCCTTTGTGGATTCACATGCTAAGGTTCTATTATACTCATCCAAACCTATTTCACAAACAAGCAATTTCTTTTCTTTGTAGCTTTTCTCAAGCCTTTTTCGATCATCTTCATCATACTTCTTTCGTGTCCTAGGGAACAATTTTGTAACATTTCCTTTCTTGACATTCTTCATGGAAATACGTGGTCCATCACAGATAATATCCCATAACTCACTATCTTTAGTCATAACAAAATCATGCATTCGAGTATTCCACCAACCATAGTATTGACCATTGAAGTAAGGAGGTCTGGTGGTTGACTGGCCTTTCTCTAGATTGAATGGAGTAGCCATTAATCAGGATCCACTTTAGGTATTAACCATTTAGAGAGTCCCATTCTGATACCAATTGTTGGCTTATATGAAACCACCACTAGTAAGAGGACCGAGTCCCTTACACACAGAATTAGTAAATAATTAGATATAAATAAAATTGTTGAGGATAAATAACACACAATGTTTACGTGAAAACTTCCTTGCTCAAGGGAGAAAAAACCATGACCTATCTCACAAAATTTTCACCAATCTTCAAGCCAAAAGTATGATTATCTACTCTAATAATCGCAAGAATTTAACTCTTGATTCTATGCACCTTGTAACACCTCTATTACAAATATAGTGCAACAAATCTACTACAGCTTTTCAATCAACTAACTCAAGTTGACTCCCTAGGTAACTCTAACTAGAATAACAAACACCATGATGTAAGAAACTTGATAAAACAAAAGTTGAATTGAGTAACTAACTCTAGTTGACGTGACTCATCTTAGGAACACCAAGAAGACTAATACTTATAATCCTTTATAGCTCAAGAGTAGGTTTACAATAATGAAAATGAAAATCCATGACTCAAGAAATCAACAACAACAATAACATACCTAGTGAATTCTCACCAAGTGAGGTCTGAGAAGTGTAAAATGTACGCAGTCCATACCACTACCTCCGAAGAAGTAGAGTGGCTATTTCCAATAGAACCCCGTCTCAAGACATAGAGAAGATTGATAAGGTCATAATAAAACATGAGACAGGATGAAAAATAGAAATAAGGCACCCACAAAGTTGTATGATACCCTAATAAACCGCAAGTACCCACCTCCTCAACTGACCTAACTAGAGAGTCCATCCTATGTGCACAGTCCTATAACTACTATAAAGGATACCCCAAAGCATACCTAACTACTGTCCATGACTCACCCATACGTACTAACCTTCTAACCTAATTTATGTTCTCCAAACTTTCCTATCTAGGGTCATGTCCTTAATAAGCTATAACTGCTTCATGTCATGTCTGATCACCCCCCTCTAGTATGTGCTATAGAAATATAGCACTTTTCATGCTTAAAACGAGTAAAATATGCATGTTTCATAGGTTGTTTTGATAGACATGATGCATTTTAGGTATGTTTTGCAGAAAACTAATCCTTGGATGCTAAGTTTGTGGAGAAGATGAAAAATAGTGTTTTAGCAATTTAATTGATCAATTTTGGATATTCGTGATTTTTTTTTGATAATTTATGACCAACACATATGATGAGAGTTGAAGATTTAAAGCTTGGTTGTATGTGTTGGAAGGCCCGACACTTACCTATGTCTACATGTGGACCACATATAGCACATGTAGTTTGTATAAGACTTAGGTAAGTACCATAAGTAAAGATCCCAAGAGTAAAAAAGCTAAAAAATAACTTCTGGCAATTACCTATGTCAATATGTGGACCACATATGGGTAAGGTAAATTCCAGAAGTTCAAACTCCCGAGAGCGAATCTATAGGATTTTTTGTTCTAGCACATGTAGGTGTCTACATGCACCTAGCCTCAGGCTGCATGTGGCACATGCGCCTAAGGCCCGGCTGCATGTGGACACTACATGTGGCCATCGACCTTTTTTTTCCTTTTTCTTTCAATCTTTGATTTACAATTTTCTTATATACTATAAATACCCCTTATGTGTTTTTAGTAGAAGTTACTCATTCTTGATACTTACAAACATATTTTGACAAGAGAGTTCAAAATACCCCTTGAAGAGATGGAATCTCAATTTCTACAGGTATAATCGCTTCAGTTCTATACACAAGCGAGTAAGGAGTTGCACCTATTGAAATATGAACTATAGTACGATAGCCTAATAAAGAAAAAGACAATTTTTCATGCCATTGTCGGAAACCCTGCACCATCTTACGAAGTATTTTCTTTAGGCTCTTGTTAGCAGCTTCCATAACACCATTTGCCTTCGGGCGATAAGGAGTTGAATTCCTATGCAAAATCTTAAATTGTTGATACACTTCAAGCATCAAATGACTGTTGAGATTTGCAGCATTATCCATGACAATTATCTTTGGAATGACGAAATGACAAATGATGTTAGAGTGAACAAAATCAACCGCCGCTCTCTTGGTCACTGACTTGAAAGTCGCTGCTTCCACCCACTTTGTGAAATAATCAATATCCTTCAAGATGAACCTATGTCCATTCAACGCTATCGGTTTAATCGGTCCAATTACGTCTATTCCCCAAGCCATAAAAGGCCATGGAGCCGTCATTGTATGCAACTCAGATGGAGGAGAATGTATCAAGTCCCCGTATACCTAACATTCATGACATTTACAAATGAAACGGATGGAATCTCAATCCATGGTGAGCCAATAATAACCTGCTCAAAGTATTTTCTTTGCCAAAACATACCAGCTTATGTGTGGTTCACAAATTTCAGAATGTACTTTAGTCATGATTTTTGAAGCTTTTTTAGCATCTATGCACCATAAAAGTCCCAAATCTAAAGTCCTCTTAGACAAGATTCCTTCACTTAGGAAAAATCCGCAAGCCGTTCATCGAATGGTTCTCTTTTGGTTACCATCAGTATGTATGGGATATTTTCATGTCTGAATATATTTTTTTATATCATGAAATCAAGGCTTTCCATTAAGTTCTTCCTCAACAACATTACAATATGCATGTTGATCACAAATCTATATATGCAAGGGATCGATATGAGTCTTGTCGGGATGTTAGATCATCGAAGATAAAGTAGCCAAAGCATTACCAATCTCATTATGAGCTCTAGGAATATGGTTGAACTTTACTGATATAAATCGTTGACAAAGATCTTGCAAACAACCTTGATATGGTAGGAGATTTGAATCATGAGTCTCCCAATATTCTTGGATTTGGTGGACTAACAAATTTGAGTCTCCTAATACTAATAGTTCTTGGATTCCCATGTCGATAGCTAATCTTAAATTCGGAATGGAAGCTTCATATTCTGCCATATTGTTGGTACAGTAGAATTAAAGTTGGGCTGTTACAGGATAGTATTATCCCGATTCATAAATAAGGACTGCCCATATCCCTACTTCTTTTACATTAGCAGCTCCATCAAAGAACAACTTCCAACCTGAATGGAAATCGTCAGAAATAACCTCATCAACACATAATACCCCCTCATCTATAATATAGGTCTTCAATGGTTCATATTTTTCATCAATAGGATTTTCAGCCAAATGATCTACTAAGGCTTGAGCTTTCATTGCAGTTCGTGTCACATAGACATTATAAAACTTGTGAATAGCATCTACCATTTTGTGAGTTTGCCTGTGGGCATAGGCTTCTAAAAAATATACTTTAAGGGATCCATACGAGAGATGAGGTAAGTAGTGTAAGATGATAAGTAATGTTTCAACTTTTGTGCTACCTAAGTTAAGACGCAACATGTCTTTTCGAGAAGAGTGTATTTAGCCTCATAAGTGGTAATTTTTTTTGCTAAGGTAATAGATAACCTGTTCTTTTATGCTGGTGACATCATGTTAACCCAATACGTAACCAAAAGAATTATCTAACAAAGACATATACAATATCAAGGGTCTGCCTGGCTCTGGAGGAACCAAAATCAACGGATTTGAAAAGTACCTCTTAATTTGGTCAAATGCCTCTTGACATTCTTCAGTCCATTCAACTTTAGCATTCTTCTTCAACAACTTGAAAATTGGCTCGTAGGTTATCGTGAGTTGGGCAATGAACCTACTATTATAAGTCAACCTTCCAACTAAACTCATCACCTTCATTTTATTCTTTGGTGGAGGAAAATCTTGAATGACTTTTATTTTTGAAGGATCTAACTCAATGCCATGATGACTGACTATAAACCCCAAAAGTTTTCTTGATGGGACTCCAAATACATATTTCGCTGGGTTAAGTTTGAGATCGTACCTTCAAAGCCTTTCAAAGAATTTCTTTAGATCTTTGACACAGTCAGACTACTCTCTTGATTTATTGATCACATCGACTACATAAACTTCAATATCTTTGTGCATCATGTTATGAAACATTATGGTCATTGCCCTTATGTAAGTTGCCCCAGTATTCCTTAATCTGAATGGCGTAACTCAATAACAATATGTCCCCTATGTCGTGATAAATGATGTTTTTTCTGCATTTTTTGGATCTATAATAATCTGGTGGTACCCCGCATAACTATCCACAAAAAATGCAAGATCATGTTTGGCACAATTCTCCAACAAAATATGGATATTGGGAAGTGGAAAATTATCTTTTGGACTTGCTATATTTAGATCACGATAATCAATACACATCCAAACTTTGCCATCCTTCTTTGGAATGGGGACAATATTTGCCAACCAAGTAGGATATTGGGCCACTCGAATGACTTTAACTTCAAGTTGCTTCGTGATTTCCTCTTTGATTTTTATACTTATGTCAGACTTAAGCTTTCTTAACTTTTTCTTGATAGGAGGAAAAATAGGATCAATTAGCAACTTATGAACTACCAAATCAGTGCTTAAACCAGGCATATCATCATAAGACCACATAAAGATGTCTTTGTACTCAAGCAAAGCTTCAATTATAGCTTTATTTTGTTGTGGTTGAGCATGTTCACTTATCTTAGTCTCCCTAATATTTTCATGATCTCCTAAATTGATCGCTTTAGTTTCATCCAAATTGGGATTTGACTTATTCTTAAACTGTTTGAAATCTTTGCTTATATCCTCAAAAGCTTTATGTTTATCGTATTCAACTTCATTTCATTATTTCATAATTATTTTGGTTTTTTAAATCTGGTTGACAATTCTTCATGCATGTCATATCATTAGAATCAACATAGAAAGAACTGTATAATAGAAAATAAATATTAGACTCAAAATAAAATAAAGGGAAATTATATTTCATTAAAACAAAGATAGACAAAGTTTTAACTTAAAATACCAAGGTAAAGATCCGAATTACAACCCTAGAATTATTCAAATTACAAAAAGAAAACAAACAAACTACCAAGACTCCTTTATAGTAGGGAGAGGAGTGGCCTCCCAATTGTTAAGCTGGACATCAGGGCCGATAAACTGCACATCTGCATTGTTGGTACCTTCCCCAATTTCAACCATATCAGATTTAATGAATATGTTCTGGAAAAGGCCGATCAATTCTGTATCATCATTATTCATTGACTCAGTAGCAGGTAACATGGAGGACCCGACAACTCTGACTTTGATGAAAGACTCGTGGAGTAGCGGTATCGTCTTGGTAAGTGACCATGAATCTTTCTTACACTTTTAAGCCTTCTTTATGTCCTCAACAGTGGGCTCGTATCCCAAACCAAAGGTACCAAGGTTCTCATAGAGGTTTACAGGATGAGCCCTGCCTTACAAAAACATCCCTAAACCTTTTTCTGGTTTGAAATCATACTTTAATATTTCATTCACTACCGTAACAGATATTGAGAACAGTTGTGGTCTTACGATGAGATTTCCCTCGAGGATATGCTCAACAGCCACTACCTCAAAAACTTGATAAATTAGCACTCTATCTGCATTATCTGCTTTGATAGAGAAAATGAAGTAGTCTTTATAAATGGATAAGTATCCTTCACCGTGAACAACTATTTCTTGCCTGTCGTGTTCAAATTTGACCATTTGGTTCAGAGTAGATGCAACTGCTCCAGCCCTATAAACCTATGGCCTACCGAATAACATATTATATAAAGCATTAATGTTCAATACTTGAAAATCCACGGCAAATTCCACAGGCTCAATTGTCAATATAAACTCTATTTCACTAATGGCATCCGTCTTTGCTCCATTAAAACGTTTGAGACATACATTATTAGGTCGTATCCTTCCCACGTTATTATTCAACTTTTGCAAAGTTGACATAGGACAAATGTTAACACCAGATCCCCCATCAATCAACACTCGAGTAATGTAAGAATGCTCATATTTCACCGTAATGTATAGACTTCGATCATGTCTAGTGCCTTCTACAATTAATTCATCATTCGATAAAGTGATCCTATTTACCTCAAGTATCTTTCCAAGAACTTTTTCAAGTTGATTCACCTTAATCTCACTGGACACAAATGCCTCATTTAAAATCTTCATTATGGCCTTGCGGTGATCTTCTGAGTGTATCAATAAAGACAACAGAGAAATCTCTGCTGGTGTCTTCCTTAATTGTTCTACAATAGAATATTCTAGTAGCTTCATCTTCTTCAAGAATTCTTCAGCCTCTTTCTCAGTAACTGGCTTCTTGACCGTCATTCATTTTTCATTGCCTTGTTTATTCTTTCTTAACTCTACTGGGGCTTAACACCTCCTAGAACGGGTTAATCCTTCTACTTTATCCACATCTTCAATCACTTCCTTCCTCTTGTGCAATACCATAACTCGGTCATAGTTCAAGGGGATCGCCGTGGTATTAACCATAGGCAGTTGTGATACCAATTTAATAAAAATAGGAGCTATGGTAGATCCTTTTATGATTAAGAGAGGCTTAGTGGATTTTCCAGAAACAATGAGCTTTGGTTTTACTTGACGTGACTCAATATTTTCTGGAATTTTTTTCTCCATGACTAAGGGAAGATTTGATGATTAAGGTTTTATTATCACCTCCTTCACTTTTGCATGTTTTTCTTTCGTCAAATCCACAGCATTTGTTGATTTTCCAAATCAGTTTTAATTTTAATGATCAGCTTGAAGGAATATGCAACATCTTCACTACTGGGTATCACTTTGAGCATGTTTGTTTCATTATGATTTGGCAATGAATTTTGATTAATATTTGGAGTATCTGGACTTTGCACCATGATCTGTTGTGTGTCAATCAACTCCTAAATGGCTCTTTTCAGACACCAACATTTCTCTGTGTCATGCCCTGGGGCATTATAACAGTATCCACATCTTCTAGAATAATTCAAGTTCTTCAGGGGAGAATTTGAGATCCTTCTCTCAATTGGGCTCAGAACATTCATTGTCCTCAACCTCTAAAATAAGTTAGTGTTATCTTTGCCTATGTTATCCTTCTTGTAGTTTGCTTTAGACCGGAATTTAGACCTAGGGGGGCCTCTTTGAACTTATGGGACTGGTGGATGATTTTGGATGGCTGGTGCACGCTATTGCGGATAAGAAGGAACCCTAACATATGGTTGTGCATTATATGTAGAATATTGAGGAGATGGAATATAATATAATGAATTTTGTAGAGGAACATATTATCGTCGATGGTTATATGGGTATTAGACATATATTTGGAATTGATATTGTACGTAAGAGTGACGCGAACCTCTCCAATTTTGTCGTGGATCTGGCACAACAGTGGCTACATCCTCTTTCTTTTCTTTCAACCAAAATTTCCTGCACTACTTTGAATTTCCTGTGTTATTGCTTTCAAAGCGGCCCGGCTGATAATCTTTCTTGACTTAATTCCATTCTCTACCATATCTCTAACTTTAATGACTTCAGCAAATGTGCTTCCAATAATAGAAAGCAAATAATGGAAATAATCAGGTTCTTGTGCTTGTAGAAAGATATCAATCATTTCTGATTCCTTTATCGATGGTCAGACTCTTGTAGCCTACTCCCTCCACCTGATAGCATATTCTCAGAAACTTTCCATCATCTTTTTTCTCAAGTTGGCAAGCGTAGTGTGATATGGTACTATCTCGATGTTATATTGAAACTGCTGAATAAAATCTCAAGTCATGTCATCCCTCACGTGCCAACGGGAAATGTCTTGGTCAATAAACCATTCATAAGCTACCCCTGCCATGCTTTCTCCAAAGTAAGCCATGAGCAATTTTTCTTTTCCTCCTGCTCCCCTTAATTGATTGCAGAACTTTTTCAAGTGAACTATAGGATCTCTATGACCTTCGTATTTGTCAAACTTTGGTATTTTGAACCCTAGCGGCAAATGTACATCAAGAAACATACACAAATCTTTGTAATAAACACTCTTTGGTCCTCCTAATCCTTGTATATTTCTCATACTCTGCTCCAAGCTTCTTACTTTCCTAGACATCTTCTCTTGTTCCTCATTCTTAACAATTTTCTCAATCACGATAGAAGAATCGTGTTGATGAGCATAATAATGTGGATTTTGGGGTTTGAAAGTCATTTTAGGAGGATACAATAGATCATGACTTGGTTCCCCTATATTCTTCTGTACTGTCAATTGAAAGCCCACAGTAGCTGGTACTGCAGAAGTAAAAGTGGTTATTTGTGACAGATGGATCTAGTGGGCGCACAGTAGAAGTACCAGCAATACCAGTTACATTAGCATATGGGCCAAATCCAGGTGGGTATAATAGATCGCTAGTTTAAGCTTGAGCAGGATTTGGATCATTTGTATTCGAAAGTCTAGGGATTGAGGAAGGCTGGGCTTGTCCATTCAACCAAGCTTGGTACATTTCCGCCATCTTTTGTTTCAATAACTTAATTTCTTCCATTGATGCTAATTCTTGCAAAATTAATTGATTTTGATCTCCCTCATTATCAGACCCCACACCTTTTTTGCGGGTCATCTTTCTCTTTCCTTTATATATGGTGTTGTACAAATGTGATGCCAGTTTAAACCACAAACCAACCACCAACTACTTTATTTTTTTTGTTACCAAGTAGAAAATGGGTGAGTGTTACATATTTAACACATTATAATGTCACATTGTATGTTATGCTTCTAGATGGATATTTCAACCTATCATGGAGGGCCTTATGTTTCATCCCGGCTTTTCTAGGTGCACTTTTTGAAAAGTTATGATCAAACCCTTTGGAGGGTTGCCTATGTATCATGCCAGGACATGAATCAGATCTTACGTAGTTCAAAAAAAATTAACAAAAATGATTGATGATTTTTTTTTGAGAAAATAAATAACGTGAAGTAAAATTTATATAATATATATAGAAATAAATGGTCAACTTCATTATATTTCATAATTTTAAAATACAAATAAGACAAAATAAATGACCCAACTCCCAAGATAAAACCTACTAACTAACATTTGACAAATAAAAATAAACCTAAACAAATATGATTAGCTAAAAGACATAACATCTGAACAAAGAAGTTTTTAAATTGAAACTGAAAAACTATGACAAAGAAAATAACTATCCACTCATACAACTTAACCCCAATGTCTCAAAGTCTTCAATTGATTCTTGTAGCTTCAACGTGCTCAATCAAGGAGACTTCGGCTTAATATGACCTCCCAAACCCAAGTATATGACCTCCAATAAAGTAGTGAGACACTGTGTGAAAGCTGGTACTTGTGCTTGAAATTCTTCACGATTCAACTGCTGGTAGTCTAAAGCCATTCTGGCTATATCCTGCATTACACGACGGACCTTCCCTAGAAGGGAACTGAAGGAATGATCCCATTCTTGGGCCTGTTGGTCTCGGGAATCAATTATCTCTCTTGCACGCTGTTCACAAGAAGAATCAAGCTCTCGTTGTTCTCGTAATATCCCTCTTTCACGTATCCACTGAGCTCTCTCTCGATCAAATTCTTCTTGCATGTTCTTCTCAACTTCCTACAATTGCTGACAGTGAGATGTGGCAAGTTATGCAACATGTGACCCCCTAGTAGTAGCCAATCTAATTTGTCCCCGAAGTACGACCTCAATATCCGCTAACTTAGCTTTCTCTTCAGCAAATTGCCTTTGTTGTTTTTCTATTTTTTCCCTGGCATACTCCAATTCTACTCTCCAAGCTTGGTTGGCAGCATGATGTTTTTGCATGGCTCCCTCAATCTCTATCCTGATCGCAGCTTCTTGATCTATGGGTCCTTTAACTGATATTTTCGGTCTGACCTTGTGGATTTGGCTGTTTTTCAAACCATTCATGGTAGTCTGGATATACTTCTCCCTTATCATGCTCTATAACCATTGTTTCAATTCCCAGGAGATGATAACCATCCCAAATCTGCTGGGCTAATCCCTCCGAAAGTGGAATCTCTAGTCTGACCTTAAATACAAACTCAACCATATTTTCTGTTATGGGAATTACTTGAAGTCTCCCTAGATAATGTAAGACCCAAAATGGCACTTAAGGTTGAACACCCCTAATACCCATTAATAACAAGAACGGTCGAATGACAAAACTTTGTATGACTTGCCTCCAGGGGAACCAAGGGAGATTCCATGTGATTTTAACTGCCATCAGAGAACAAAAAAGCTTATCCCAATCTCTAATTCCTTTTGGGCATTTATATTTCTCTAACCTCTATTCGTAATCTTTAATGCGATTGAATTATTCTAGATCAAACCTTGCCACTGTAGGACGTCGGTAAAGATGTTCCACAATCCACATCTGTAGCAAGATATTACATCCCTCAAACAAACCCTTTTTTTCCTAACAAACGGTCAGAGCATGGTAAATATCGGCCAAGATCATTGGTACCATAGTGTAATCTTTCTTAATCAGTATATGTACCACTCCAGCTAAACAAATATTAATTTTTCTCTCTCTCCTCGGGAAGACTATAGTGCCTAAAAAGGCTACCATGAATACAAACCGTCTATGAACTTTCTAAGCCTCAAAACTTCCCTTTTATAGAGTTGTTTACCATACTTCTCAAACCCTTCTTGCTTTCTATATCTGTCAAACAAAAACTGCAAGGAGACCCAACCTTTTTTCATTGACTCTTCTTTTGAGTTTCATATGTTCATGAGCTTGCGGAACCTATTTATCGAAATGAGTCTTAGGGATATAAGTTTTTTCCCATGCATATCCCCATATCAACATAGGCCGTTATTTTCTCTAAAGTCGGAGTCAACTCAAAATCTAAAAAGCGAAATATATTATTCCTCGGGTCTCAGAAAGTTAGCGATGCATCAATCACCTCCCGACTAGGGTTGATTGTTATGATACTTGTCAAAAAACTCAAATACTTATGTAACTCATCATAATCAAATGTATCCATTTCGTTCCACTATAACCAAAGCTGCAAAAGGGTACAGTCCACGACCTGAAGCGGTACACTCCGATTCCTCTTCTTGTTTTGACACTTTCCAAGAACTGTTGAGACATGTTATACCTATGGATAGGGAGACAATATTAGGAAATGTCTAAACTTAGGCAGAACTTAATTCACTAATTTTGACTTTTTAGACTTGACTCGTTAATGAACCACTAAATTGGGTTTAGATGCAAATAATTTAATTTAAAAATAAAAATTAAGAAAAACATGAATGACAATATTTTTTTTTAAAAGCACTTATTTATACCGACTCTATCAAAGATTTTACAACAACAGACCTCTAAACAGTTTTGACCATGTGTTTGGAAGAAAAATATCCCCTAAGTACTCTTTAAGAAAATGACATAGAAATAAAGAAAAAAATGATTGTTTTATATATGAAGTTATAAAATTTTCAGTCTCACGATCCCTAAAGGTTCAGGGCTGTTAAGATATAAATATACATTAATTTATCAAAACTAGCTCACGACCCCTTAAAGTTCAGGCCTGTTAGGATTTATATATTTATATTTTTATTTTGTAAAAACTTAGTCTCATGATCCCTAAAGATTCAGGGCTATTAAAATATATAATAAAATTAAATTTGAGGATAAAAGGAAAGAACAAAGAAGAATGGGGAAAATAAGATAAAATAATAATACTATTAAAAATAGTTATTTTTTATTATTTTTTCAAAAAATATCTTTTAATAAATTTACAAATAATAATTTTTAAAATACAGGGTCGTATCCCGATAAGGATTTCCTACGTATCTCACTAAAGAGTGAGAATCATACCCTTATAGTTCATGAAGATCTTGAAAAAAAAAACTATGTATATTTTTTAATCTCTTTGAAAAGGATATTATTAAATTTAAGAACAAAATCTTCTCTATACATTTCGCCAAGTTGCCTAAAAGCCAATCAACAATCAAATGGCCTTTCAAATAAATATTAAAGAGCACGTAGGATGCATATGTTAGTCAAAAGAGGGACACCTGTCCTAGATAGACCCGGCCCATGTGCCGAGTCCCGCTAAGTCAAATGCATATGATGTAAATAAAGCGGAACCTAATAGGGATAAACAAATTCTGAGTTTTTAGTTCTTCTAAGTTTAAGCCTAATAGGTATAGGTGTCTAGACTGGCTTACCCGAGCAGACACTCGAGTCAGGGAGGGACAACTTGTTCGGTAGCAGTGCTACTCCGCCTTCGTTGCCGATTTGAACCCCGCCTAACATGTGTGACTATAATCCTTCACCAGGTGCCTTGACACTCTGCTATCTCAAAAGAAAGTAGGATGCATGTGTTGCATTTCTTCTATCCTATTTAAGAGACTCAGAGGGGGTGCGAGAGAGAAGACAGTTTATAAAACAGTTCAACAATATCAAAGCAGTAAATGAGCGACAAGTAGCATATAAGGCCAACAAATATAATATCAAAAATAATTAAAGCAAGTATAAGTCAATATTAAATGCTCGAATTCTAATTATTTCCTCGCAGAGTCGTCAGAGATATTACACCCCTTTTTCGCTCGAAAAGTTAAAGTCGAAGGATTTTCCCAATTAAAGTGACGGTTTTGATTAGGGATTATTTTTATCATTTTCAGAGTTGCCACTTGAAATTGAGTTATGGCGTTTCAAGTCACCTTTTGAATTCCTAGTCAAAAGAAAATGACTCTTTATTTATTTGCAAAAACAGAGGACCGAGTAAGAAATTCTGTTGACCGAGGAAAAGGTGTGAGGCACCCCTCGAGTCTCATGGTTCTAGCATGGTAACTTTTATTGACTTATCTTAACTTAAATTATTTTTATAAATTTTGTTATGGCCTAAATTCGCTCATTTTTATTATACCAAAAAATAGTTGTCTACATCTCATGTATTAAATAAATTGGTAAAAATTAATTATTAAAAGCTATTTGTGAAGATGCATTATTGTATCCTTGAATTTTTAAAATGTCTCAGAAAGATGCGTATGCCACATTCTTAAATGTGACTAATATTTTAAACGTACTTAAAATTTGTCTAACATTAAAAACATTGTCCTATCTTTTTGTAAACTCATAACAATTTATCCGTTCGAAATGTTATTTACTCTTAACAGTAAATTAAAATAATATTCATTAAAAGTGATCAATTAATTTAACAAATCAAAATTATCAAGCTTTATTAAATAAAATAATGAAATAATAAAATAAATAAAAATAGAAGAATCTACTCATATTATGCTAAATTTAATATTATTCCCAAAAATTTAATTTTTTTAAATTAACTCTAATATAAAAAAAAAACTCTAAAATCCAGTTGAAAAATAAGTATAGATCTATAAAGGAATGTATTTTTTAGAAATTATTAAGAGTAAAAATAAAAGATTCCAATGATATCTTTAGAGTTATTTCACAGAAGTAGCACCAAACAACCAAACTTCAACCAGATTTGAATGGCCATGGTGCGACAGGGGTGAGAGCAAGGGAGAACAGGGTGTCAAGGTGGCGGACGCATGATTGGTGTGGCTTTTCTGGCGAGTGGAAGGGCTAGTTCCGGTGGGGTGGAGCAGCACCGGTGGAGGGAAGGGCTGCTGCGGCTAGATCCGACGTTTTCTGGCGAGTTAGAGTTAGATCAACACACGGCAATCGAGTTTGGATGATTTTAGGATTTTTTCGGCGAATTTAATTTTGGTGATCGCCGGAAAGAGAGGACAAAGAGAAGCGGTGACGTTGGGCGGCACCATATCCGATAGTTAGCAACGGTTTTGAGGAATTTTCCAGTGATGTTTAGTTAATTTCAATGGGTTGGACGGTAATGGGGAGTGGGTTTCGGGTCTTTGGGGTGGAAATCGATGAGAATTCGCCAGCGAACCATCCCCATTCCGTTCACTTATTTTCTCTATGTTTTCTTCCCTCATTTTACTGTTCCTCTCTCGATTTGTTTTTACGAGTTCTTGATTATCACTCACCATTCACCATTTTCTCCTTTTTTTCTTATTTTAGTGTGTGTTGAAATCAGTGAGGTCTGTGAGTATGTTCAGTAAGGATATATGTGAATATATCAATAAGTGCATTTTCGGTGAATGTAAAAATGAAAGTCTGCATAAATTGCTATGTATTTTGAAAGATTATTGAAAGTGCAAAAGTATTGTGGTGTGTGTTTGCTTTATGTATGAATTGAATGAAAATAGAAGAGTGTGTGTGGTTATTCATCAATGAAAAAATAAAATGGAATATCTGTTATGCCAATTTTGCAACTACGTGTGTCCATTTTTCCTTTTCTTTTTCTCTAGCAAATTTTATCTTTAACAGTATATTCAAATTCCCAACACAACACTTAACAAGTATATAAACATTTGATAATTTAATCATATGGCATGCAATAACAGAAAGTTCACATAAATCAATTAATTATATATATATATATACTAAATAATAATTTGAACAATTTCATTCATGCTTTTCATAAATAAATTTATAATGTAAATTATACAAGATTAAATAAGAACCTGTAATGAAAATTGAATAATGAACAAAGAAATCTGTCACCAAAAACTTCAACGAAATTCCAACCTCCGCTCTTTCTCTTTTTTTTTTTCTTTCTTTTTGCTTCTGCTTTTCTTTTTCTCTGATTTTTTACTTTCTGATTTTTTCACTCTCTTTTGTCAGATAATAGGCAATACAATGTACGTTGTTTTTTCTGAGGTTGAAGGAGTCCTTAAGTACAGGAACTCTTGAGGGGAAAAGTTGTGGGGAACAGTTACAGATAAGGAGGATGGGATTTGAATTTTAAAAATAAAATACTTTTTTTATCTATTAATAATAATAAATAAAAATAAATAATAAATAAATAAACTAATAGAATATTAATAATAACAAATATAAATACAATTAATTAATTTTTATATTTTAAGAAGATATAATAAAAATTATAAATAGCCTTGAATAAATATAATTAAGATAGTATTAAAACTACTATTTTATTTATTTAAAATTTAAAAAGGAATATACATATATATATATTTATATATTTTGAATTTTTGTATTATTTTTAAAATTAGAATAAAAATAAAATAAAATATCTCTAAATTAAATTTATTTAGTTATTTATTTTTTAACTAAAAATTTATTAAAGCTAAAATAATAATTTAAATAATATAAGACCGAATATAAATATTTAATATCAAAAACTGAGTTAAAATTCGAGGAGGATAAAAAATCACGTGTCTACATCGATTTCGTGGAAAAGATGAAAGTGATGTTTTTGGCTATTTAATTGATCAATTTTGGGTATTCGTGACGCTTTCTAGATGATTCATGAACAACACATATGATGAGAATTGAAGATTTGAAGCTTGATTGCAAGTGTTGGAAGGCCCGACACTTAACTATGTCTACATGTGGACCATATGTAGCACATGTGGTCAGTATAAGACTAAGGTTATTACGGAAAGTGAAGATCCCGAGAGTAATAAAGATGAAAATAACTTTTGGCACTTACCTATGTCAACATGTGGACCACATGTGGGTAAGGTAAGTGCCAGAAGTCCAAACTCCCGAGAGCAGAGCTGCAAGATTTTTTGTTCTGGCAGATGTAAGTGTCTACATGCACCCAGACTCAGGCCGCATATGGCACATACTCCTAAGGCCAAGCCGCATGTGGATACCATATAAGGCCACCGACCCTTTTTGTCCTTTTTCGTTCGGGCTTTGATTTTAGGGTTTTCTCATGTACTATAAATAACCCTTGTGTGTTTTTTAGTAGATGTTACACACTCTTGATACTTACAAACATATTTTAATTTCGAGATTAGATTTTTGGTCTTGGAATTCTCTTGTATTGATTTTGGTTGATTTATTCAGTTATGATTTTGGGGTTTTACTTGTGATTATTGTGATTTCATCTTATGCTTCTAATCATGAATGTTATTGATTACTTCACAAACATGAACGGCTAAAACCCTTAGCTAGGGTTGTGGAAACCCTGGCGGATTGGTAAAGATGGAGAAGTGCTATTGTTGTTCTAAACCGATACCCATGCATGCATTGTATTATATTTACTTTAATAGTTATCTTTGAGGTTGTAAATATTAGGATCCCTCCTAGATTACTCCAAAAGAGAAGTAGTGACTAGGAACAGATAATGACAACAGTAGCTTGAAGTTTAGCTGTCGATCCACGCTACTAGGTATTATCTAAGCAAGATAGTTAGCTGTCATCTAATAACTAGAGACTCACAAGGTAATAGTTAACTGGGATCAAGATAAGGGTTAGTAAGGCGACATCCTGAGACTCAAAAGATAAAGGGTAGAATCTGTCAGCCTGTCCAAAAAATTATTGATGGTACATAAGTTATCGATTCTTCATGCAAGGTATCAGGTTGGTTCAATAAAACACGATAAACCTACGGATTTGAGATGCCAGGGAACACAATCCTATTGTTCACTTATGACTGATTACAACCGAAGTTGATATTCATAACTTTTTTGATATTTCTTCTAAAAACCCCTCATTTACTTTTCAATTTTTGCTTGTTAGTTATAATAGCTGAGAGCTACGATTTCGTATTCCCTTGGGATTCGACTCCAACTTTTGTTGGGTTAATATATTTGACAACGACCGCATAATCTTTGGAGTGAAAGTGTAGCTTGGGCTTTATCAAGTATTTCTTCGATCTACTTCTACCCCACCAGAAACACCTAAATCTAACCTCTCATACCTTCGAATTGGGGCATCCATGCCTCTTCTCATCACATGCCTAAATAATTTCAACCTCACTTTCGTATTTTGTCTTCCACGGAGAGAACTCAGATCTTCACTCGAATAATATCACTCCTTACCCTATATCCCCTAGTAAGTCCATACATCCAACACAATATTCTCATTTCCGCCACCATAAACTTTTGGATGTGAGAGTTCTTGACTGACCAATACTACGCTCCATACAACATGGCTAGATGGACAGCTGCTCTATAGAATTTACTTTTAAGCTTGGGAGGTACCTTCTTACCACATAAAACTTCCAAGGTAAGCCTTTATTTCATCCACCTCTCCCCAATATAGTGCGTGACATCCTTATCAATCTCTTTATTTTCCTAAATCATAGACCTAAGATACTTAAACTATCCCTTTTACAAAAAACTTATGAATCCAACTTCATTATCACCTCATCTTCATATGTCACATCACTGAACTTACATTTCAAGTACTCTATCTTGGTCCTACTTAACCTGAAGCTTTTTGACTTCAGGTTTTGTCTCCAAACCTCCAATTTATCTATAACACCCTACATATTTTGAGCTATAAATCGAACCATCTTTTTTACGTGTGTAAACCATAATTCCATGATTTACTTTTGAATTCATTTGTCATGATCTTTATCTTAGTGTGGAAATTATTTTTGAAATAAAAGATGTTTATAGGGATCATGTAATACCCCATGGTTGTAACACTCTTTTGGTACATCTAAAATGACCTTTAGGACCCTTGTAGTGATGATAGATCTTGTGTTAACGTTGTGGGAGGTGTTGGGGGTGTTTTCAAACTTTAAAAGTAAGTAGGCGTTGCAAAGTAGGACCTAGGCGATGGCTAGACATTGCACTGTCATCGGCCACCTTCACTGGAAAGGTTAGGCAATGACTTAGGCGTCGTCCACCTTGGGTTAGGCCATGGGTTAGGCTCTGCCCAACGCAAGTTAGGCCATTGGCTAGGCGCCGCCCACTTGATGTTTTGCGGCTTAGAGGCTCTGTTTTTGAGTTATTTCAAAGGCATCAAACTCTTTTCACGTTCCATAACCATCCCTAAACATCTATAGATGAAATCAAGGCCCTAAATACATATTAATGCTCTCAAATCCCTAGTTTATCATCCAAAAACATAAGGAGAGAAAAGTAACTTAGGGTTTGGAGATTCAAGCTTAAAGGGCCAATTTTCATCACGATTTCTTCATCATTTAGTTATGTGGGACTATCCTAAACCCTATGGGCATGGATTTATTATTTTCAAACTTATTTTAAAGGTTATATATGTGTATATACGAAGTTGTTCTAAGATCATTGATAAACTTGTATTGAAAATATTGCATCTTGATGATGTGTTGCGAAAATTATGGTGTGAAGTCCTAAACTCAAAATATTTTTCAAGTGATCATATGATGTTTAGAATTGTGAAATTTAATGAGGGCGTGGGATATCTAATTCCCTCATTTTCTTTGAACTTCATCAAATTTACATGTTGATAATAGGTTATACAAATTGCTAAATATTTGAGCCTGTTATGTACAAATTATACTATCTTTATGAGATAATGAAAGAGATGTTTTACTTGTTTTATAAGTAATCATGTTCCCCATTAAGAATGGTTTTAAATTAATGGAAAAAGTGACCACCATAGATTGAGTATGGAAGAGAGAATGGTTTAGTTTTCAACTATTTTAAACTATGAACCTTCGTTATAATTTGGAGATCTATTGGGTGGTCAATAATATCTTTTGAAATAAGAAAAGGGCAGTAGATATGTTGTAATATGGATTGCAAGTCTGGGTATGATGATACCCCATTTTTTATGTGCCCGAAGAAAATAAGAGAGAAACAAATTTTCAAGAAGAAGTTATGCTTCAAAGGGTCTAAAATTGGGCTTAAGAGATTTAGATGGTTACCCGAAGAAGGCATGCATCCATGATAACTCATTTCCCAAAACTATGATTTGATGACACGGGTTTGTATTACCCAAAAGGGAAATTATACACTGGCGACGGCCCTATGGAATAGTAGATAAGTAGATACTCTAACCTTTACGACAAACTTGGGTTAGGGGCTTGGTCGCCGAGTCAAGGGAGGATTCCATATAGCCCGTAGGATTATAGATTATAGGGTGTACCATATAGCCAGAAGTAAGACAAAGAGTCGAGTCGAGAATCATGCATATGTTTTGAAATATTTGATTATGCCCATGGATTTTCAATTTTTTTATGTTGACATATTTTATGAAATGCCCTCACCTATGTTGTATAAAAGTATATTTTGTTTTTGGATTGTTCTATGTACCAGTACAATTGTATTAACCCTCTATATTTTAGGATATGAGGCTTAGTCCCGGGGTCTCGCTAAGCAGTAGATCAATTTGTTAGAAGTTTGCAGTTGGTGAGCCTCCCTTATTTCAAAAGGTCTCGTTATGGACATTATCATTTGGTGTTAGTTTATGTTCCGACTGGGGTCCTTGTCCCAGTTTCTGACAGAAGTTGTTTTCATATTGTTAGAGATTTCACAGATTGGTGTCATGTGTTTTGAATATTTATGAACTTATATTCACACTGTTTAGTTGAAGTAAAAGAATGACCATGTTTTCATTTTGTCATGTTTTTCGCATTTTCTTTCAGCATATGAATTATGTATATGATTGCCAATTAGTGAAGGACTCTCGAGCCTTCATAGTTTGGGTGTCCGTCATGGCCAGGGCCTCGGTTCAAGTCATTAAAAACTTGGTATCAGAGCACGGTTCATGGTCCCAGGGTATCTGTGAAATCACGTCAAGTAGAGTCCTTTTTATGGGTGTGTAGCGCGCCACACTTATAAGGAGTTAGCTACTAGGTGTTTAGGAATGTTTCACTTTTCTTTATGTTCTAGATCGTGCCATTGTGTTTTCCATTTAGAGGTTATCCAAATTCCTTCCTTACTCTGATTTTATTAGCTATGTCTCGTTGTCAAGTTAATTCAAGTTCAGAAACTTAGAGTCTAAATGATGTGGTCCTTTTTAATTGAGTCATATAAGATTATGGAATAGTACAAGGACTTGAGAGGAGCCTTAGTGCTTCATGGTGTTTTGATTCGAGTGTATACTTTATCCTGTTGAAATCGTGTTTTTCAGCCTTAGGTATGAGGTGTATTCAGTCCCTTTTCTAAAATTCTTATTGCAAATATCATGCTTAAGGGTAATGAGATGTAGCAGAATGTTGGAACAATATTTTCACCCGAGTAGTAGTATGTGATAAAGTTTCATAACCTACGAGTTGTAAGATGGTCCAAAAGGTTAGTGATATGAGGTCATAAACTTAGAAGTCGGAATGAGGGTGACTTTTGTATAAAGAAGCTAGTTTAGTTGTATAACCGTTGATTAAGGAATGGGTTGCCATTTTATAGTGGTAGACTAGGGTGGTAGCAATATTTATAGATTGTATGGTAGTCTGTGAAGGAAGTAGCTAGCTATGATTATTATTTATTCAAAAATAAGGAAGGATCTCAGAATGGATAGTTAAGGTGGTTGTAGAAATCATTTGTAACTGTGAATAAAAAGGGGTAGATTAGTCAATAAGTTATGGGTAGAGACTCATTGGTGTAAATGAAATTATAAGATAGTAGGAATGAATTAGCAGGCTTAAATATGAGATATGAAATAGCCTTAGTTGGCAATTTATGGAAGAAAGAGTGGATAATTGTTATATATGTACATGAGGACTAGGGTGAAGCGAGGGAGTGTGGTTGAGTCATTAAGAGGATAAAAGTGTTAGGTATATTAGAATAAGTTGAACCTGAGGTAGCATGTTGTTAGATAAGGTTTGATGTTTATGAGTATCCCATGTACCTAGATCTCATTCTCGAAGTGTGTAGTATAGGGAAGACTAAGGAGTTATTGTGTGATGTTCTTTAGAGCTGAATTGAGGAAATATAGGTAGGTAATATATGCCTTTGATATAGTTTTGCAAACTTTGTTAAGTTGTAAGTTATGTAATTAAAGGTTTAATGTTTGAATGTTAAGTAGTGGAGAGTGGATTGTTTTATGTAATAAGGAATGAAGATTTGTATGCTCATAATACTGTGAGTTGAAGGGTGATGGCTATAAAGGCTAGCGAAAGTTAAGAGTAGCATTTACGAAAATCAAGGCCTTCAGAGTATAGTTTATCAAGGAATTTTTAGCGTTTATATGTATGGCGATATCCCCTTTGTGTTGAGAATTGTGGCTATAGATTTGATGTGAAGATAGGTCCACAAGTTTATTATTGTGACTTTGATCCAAGGGGAAGATGGTGAATTGAGGTAGTTCTCAAATTTTCTCAGTGAGGCAAGTTGCAGGGAGGAGTCATGATAAACATATTCCTATACAAACATATTCCTCCTACTTCAGTTTAATAGGTCATTCTACCAATGTCTTATGTGTTCAAGTCCTGACTATATCTAAGGTCTGAGTTCTCTATGTAACTTGTGTAATGTTCTGACCTCCCAAATAGAAGTAATGATGTCTCAGTTAATCCATACTCTCATGTATTCAAGCTCTATGTGATGATGCTCATGATCCATAAAGGAATCCACGCTTTATATCATGCTTGGTACTAAGGAACTATGCTTTCTGTATGTTACCAATACATGTTATGTCAGGTCTAGCCTAAAGAGATAAAGTTTATGCAAACTCATGGCCATGTTCAATTCTTCAATAAGGAACAATAGCTCCAAGTAAAAATCCTTGTCTTAATCGTTGACTTCATGGATTCCGTCCTTAGGGTATACAACTCTTAATATGTGCACTCATGTTTTCATACTCTGCCCAGTTCTAAGAATCCATGTTGTGTTTTGTTTATGCCAAAACGACTCTCTACTCATGATCTAGACATTTTATATATGAAGCACTTTGTGCCTATTGTATCATATCTTCAGCTCATATCCCACCTTGAGTAGTGCAATAGGTATATGTTATAATTGAATAGTGTTAACCCCCCCGTTCATGATGTTTAGCCCAGGTCCCTCAATGACCCTCTTTATATTAGTATGATGGTGGTTGTGGAATCATGAAAATGCTTTAGGTAAGGGAGTAGATGTTCATGAATGTGAAAATTTTGATATGATTTTTTTTAGCTAAGGTTTCAGGTGAAGGGGGAAAGAAGGATGTAAACTTTTGTTACTGAAATAGCTAGGAAGAAGATATGTGGCAAAAATTTTTGTGAGAGTGATCGAATTTGCTGGTCTTAGTAGGGACATCCATTAAGTGAGTGTAGTAATGATAGGCTTGAATGTTGTGATTGACGAAAACACAAACCAATGTTCTATGTGGTTAGTACTCCCTGATTTTAAAACTCGAGTGTGTTTGATGGTAATGATTAGGTGAAGTAATTTTCTTAATGGGATGTAGAGTATAGGGTCCCATAGCTTAAGCTAGCACCGTTTTGCTTCAAGTTAGACTTCAACATATTAGTATTATGCAGTGGGACTCAATTCTAGTGGTTAGATGTGTGATGGGAGAATTGTAAGTTGGAAATGATGATGTATGTTATTTTTTGTTTGGGGCATAGTCGAGTAGCGTCTCAAAGTTTAAGTCTTTTCATTGTATCTTGTATGGTAGAGAATTCTTCTATTCCTATCTCCCGCAAAATCTCATTTCATAATTTTACCGATGTAAATCAGGCTTATTATCACCAAATAAACTCATGCCTTATGTTGTGATGATCATGATCCTTAGAAATCATGCGCAAAGTCATCTATATGTCAATCCTTATTATCTCACTCTTTGTGCTTACACTTTTCACTAGTGGGTTATCATGAGGCTCTTTGATGCCATTGCATATTTTGTTGTGGAAAAATGTTCAATGAGAGGTTACATTTCTTATTCCATACTTTTAGAGCTTCAACAAGTCCCTACCCATCATTCAGGGACGAATGTTCCCAAGGGGGAGATAATGTAACACCCTACATATTTCAAGCTAGAAATTGAACCGTCATTCTTACGTGTGTAAACCATAATTCTATGATTTACTTTTGAATTCATGTGTCATGATCCTTATCCTAGTGTGGGAATTGTTTTCAAAATGAAATATGTTCATAGGAATCATGTAACACGCCGTGGTTGTAACGCTCTTTTGGTACGTCTAAAATGACCTTTAGGACCCCTGTAGTGATGGTAGATCTTGTGTTAATGTTGTGTGAGGTGTTGGGGGTGTTTTCGGACCTCAAAAGTAAGTAGGCATCATAAAGTAGGGCCTAACCGATGGCTAGGTATTGCATTGACATCGTCTACCTTCACTAGAAAGGTTCGGCAATGGCTTAGGCGTCGCCCACCTTGGGTTAGGCGCCGCCCAACCCAAGTTAGGCCATTGGATGGGCTCCGCGTACTTGATGTTTTGCGGCTTAGAGGCTCTATTTTTGAGTTATTTCAAGGGCAACAAAGTCTTTTCACGTTCCATAATCGTCCCTAAACATCTATAGACGAAATGAAGGCGCTAAATAAATATTAACGCTCTCAAATCCCTAGTTTATCTTCCAAAAACATAAGGAGAGAAAAATAACTTAGGGTTTGGAGATTCAAGCTTAAAGGGCCAATTTTCTTCATGATTTCTTCGTCGTTAAATTACGTGAGACTATCCTAAACCCCATGGGCATGGATTTATTGTTTTCAAACTTGTTTTAAAGGTTATATATGTGTATATACGAAATTGTTCCAAGATCGTTGATAAACTTGTATTGAAAATATTGCATCTTGATGAACTATTGCGAAATTATGGTATGAAGTCCTAAATTTGAAATATTTTTCATGTGATCATGTGATGTTTAGAATTGTGAAATTTAATGAGAGCGTGGAATATGTAATTCCTTCATGTTCTATGAACTTTATCGATTTTACATTTTGAGAATGGGTTACACAAATTGCTAAATGTTTGAGCCTGTTATGTATAAATTGTACTGTCTTTATGAGATAATGAAAGAGATGTTTTACTTATTTTATAAGTGATCATGTTCCCCATTAAGAATGGTTTTAAATTGATGGAAAAAGTGACCACCGTAGATAGAGTATGGAAGAAAGAATGATTTAGTTTTCAACTGTTTTGAACTATGAACTTTTGTTTTAATTTGGAGATCTCTTGGGTGGTCAATAATATCTTTTGAAATAAGAAAAGGGCAGTAGATATGTTGTAATATGGCTTGCAAGTCTGGATATGACGATACCCCATTTTTGATGTGCCTAAAGATAATAAGAGAGAAGCAAATTTTCAAGAAGAAGTTATGCTTCAAAGGGTCTCAAATTGGGCTTAAGAGAGTTAGATGGTTACCCGAATAAGGAATGAGTCCATGATAACTCACTGCCTGAAACCGTGATTTGCCTATACGGGTTTATGTTATCCGAAAGGAAAATTATACGCTGGCGACGACCCTAAGGCTTAGTAGATAAGTAGATACTCCAACCTTTACGGCAAACTTGGGCTAGGGTCTTGACCGCCGAGTCAAGGGAGGATTCCATATAGCCCGTGGGATTACAGATTGTAGGGTGTACCATCTAACTCAGAAGTAAGATAAAGAGTTCAGTCGAGATTCATACATATGTTTTGAAATCTTTTGATTATGCCCATGGATTTTCAAATGTTTTATGATGACATATTTTATGAAATGCTCTTACCTATGTTGTATAAAAGTATATTTTGTTTTTGGATTATTCTACGTACCAGTACAATTGTATTGACCCCCTATACTTCAGGATCTGAGGCTCAGTCTAGGGGTCCAGCTACGCAGTAGATTGGTTTGTCTGAAGTTTGCAGTTGGTGAGCCTCCCTTATTTTGGAAGGTCTCGTATGGACATTATCATTTGGTTTTAGTTTATGGTTCGATTGGGGTCCTTGTCCCAGTTTTGGATAGAAGTTGTTTTCATGTTGTTAGAGGTTTCGCAGACTAGTGTCATGTGTTTTGAATATTTATGAACTTATATTCGCATTGTTTAGTTGAAGTAAAAGAATGACCATGTTTTTGTTTTGTCATGTTTTCAGTATTTTCTTGCAGCATATAAATTATGTATATGATTGCCAGTTAGAGAAGGTCTCTGGGGCCTTCATGGTTTGAGATGCCCGTCACGTTTAGGGCCTCGGTTTGGGTCGTGACATTATCATTAACACTTCTTTGGGTCTCATCAATCCAAACTACATCATCCACAAATAGCATATACCAAGGTATCTCTCCATGAATATGCCGTATCAAAACATCCATTACTAAGGTAAAAAGAAATGAACTAAGAGTCTGTTTGGATTGTCTTTTGGTTTTTGACTTATAAGCCATAAGCTAGAAATTCTAACTTATAGCTTTTGGCTTATTTTTAACATTTTCGCTTAAAATTAGGTGCTTATAAGCACTTTTTAAATATACCCAAACACTTCAAAAGTGCTTAAAAGTCAATTTTGGCTTAAAAACACCTAAAATAAGCCAATCCAAATGGGCTCTAAGAGTTGATCCCTGGTGCAACCCTGCCAAAATAGGGAAATGCTTTGAATCTTCTCTCACTGTCCTCACTTGAGTCTTCTCCATCATGCATGTCCTTAATCACTCTGATGTACACTACCGGGACCTCTCTAGCCTCAAAGCATCTCCAAACACCTCCCTAGGAACTTTGTCATCCGCCTTCTCCAGGTCGATGAACACCATGTGTAAGTTCCTCTTTCTCTACTTATACATCTTCACAGTCTCCGCCCAAAGTAAATTGCCTTTTTCGTTGAGCAGCCGGATATAAATCCAAACTGATTCTTCAAAATAGACACGCTATTATCAACCTCCGATCAACCACTCTCTCCCAAATCTTCATAGTATGACTCAACAACTTAATGCCCCTATAGTTATTGCAACTTTAAATGTCACCCTTATTATTGTATAGAGGAATCATCGTACTCTATCTCCAAGTCTCGGGTATCTTCACAATCCTGAAAATACCATTAAACAATATGATCAGCCACCTCAAACCTGCCCCGCTCGAATACTTCCAAAAATTCACCGGGATCTCGTCAGGACCCGTCGCCTTACCCCTATACATCCTACGAGTAGCCTCAAAGACCTCCTCAATCTTTATACGTCTATAATTACTAAAATCACGACACCCCTCCGAGTGTTCCAGCTCCCCTAACACAATTTCTTTGTTCCCCTCGCCACTCAAGAGCCTATGGAAATATGACTGCCACCTTCTCTTAATGTGAACGTCCTCCACTAATACTTTTCCATCCTCCTCCTTGACGAACTTCACTTGGTCAAGGTCACGGGCCTTCCGCTCCATAGCCTTAGCAAGACTATACAACCTCTTCTCCTGGCAGCTCTCCTCTAAACCCACATACAAACTCTTAAAAGCTGTTGTCTTAGCTGCCGTAACTTCTAACTTAGCTTCCTTCCTAGCTAACTTGTACTCCTCCCTATTCGCCCATTTCTTCTCTTTAGGTCCCTTGTTGACAGTGAGCAGTGATCTAGGAGGCTTTTTCTTAAGAGAGAAATTTTTGATTTGCAAAAATTAGATTTTGCTCTTGTCACATCTTGCTTTTATACTAGAAAGCAAAACCTTAACAACATTCTATTGGTCTAGCTGTTAGTGCAGTAGTTTCACCAATCGGCTGTAAGAAAGTACAATTTACAAAACTGTGCATATATGACAATAGGACAACCTAGCGGTTGATGGACCAACTCCCTTCATTGAATTTGCCAAATCATCAAAATCAAAACTACAATAGAAATTAATATTTATTTCTCTAATTTTATTCATCTATGATAGCAAAGTTTTTGTATCTTTTTATTTTTCAATATATTGATAATTTATATTAATTCATATAATTATAATATGAAATATCATTTATAATCACGTGAAACACGGTTACATTCACTAGTTTATTAAAATATGTGCACCTAAGAGTGTGACTAATTTGTGGACGGTAAAATAGATTAAGAATCGTGAGGTTTTAGGTTCAATTTTAGTGGAGGATATAATATGAAGTGATTTCTTTTCATTTGTCCAAACTTGAAAAAAAGAAGTATTAGATGGGCAACGTGCACCAATATTCAATTTTGATGCCGTCATTCAGTTTTTTTTAAAAAATAAATGTTTTTTTGCATGTGTATCTATCTCGAGACGATTTAATATATGAGGTATTTGAAGTTACGCTAGTTTTAACAAACTCTAACTTCAAATATTGTATCGAAATTTCGTATAGTTGTAGTTTAGGTACAGACTAAAGTTTAGTCATTTGTATCTTAGTTTAGTCTACAGTTATTTTTGTCGGATTTGAATCACTTATACTTAAAATCCTAAACTTATCAACATATATTTGCATAAACTTTGGGTAGAAATTAGTGAACTGAGACAAAATTGACTGAACATAAATTAGTGAACTGAGACAAAATTGACTGAACTTCAACATTATGTAACTTTAAACACTATGCCTGAAGTTTGGTTGAATTAAGCCAATCATCAAATATTCAATATAATTTCACAAGATCTAATTAATTTCATTTATTTAAAGTGGATATTACAAACTAAGTGAGATCTAAAATATCAGTGAGTGTAGATTTTTACGGCATAAAGATATTAACTATCATAGGATTACCTAACCAAACGAAAATAGCCTAAGTTTCACTTTATACTATGTATACTCCCTCCATTTTCTTTCTAATTAGTATTTCTTTTCACATTATTATACAAGCAATATACACTCATGAACTGTATCAAGAAAATTATGGTGATGTTATCGGATGGAAGTGGTCTATTCGACGTGAAATTGAAACATATAATTCTATCGTCTAATTGTACATCAACTAAAATTAGTCCTTGCTTACTTTTTTTTATATATGCAGACACAACCACTTTCCTTCTTATATTTCCTTTTTCTTTTTGTGGTTTAATTTGGAAGAGAGGAGACAGGGGCGGGTAATTAATATATCTATATCTATAATCTATAATTTATAATAATAATAATAATATATTAAAAGTGTGAACAACCTTACAAAAGTGATTTGAACTTTTTGTCCTTCATTGAAAGACTCTCTTTTACACAAAACTATCTTTTCACTATTTTCTTCAATTTATTATTTAATAATTTTTTACTACATTAACTAGACTTTCTAAAATATATGGAAGGAGAATTAATTAATATTTTCCTTTCTACTAGACTTCCTAAAATATATGGGACTCCTAAAATATATGGTAGGAGATTTAATTAATATTTTCCTTTCTACTGTCCAATTAGAAAAATACTCTTTAAATAAGACTTTATTAAGGAAATATTTCTATAAATATTGAGATGCACGTTAAATTAGAGAACAAATCGGTTTGCTTATTGGGAGAATATGATTGATGCTCATCTAACTTGATTCGATTGCATGTCTAGATTGGTGGATGCTTGATTTTCTAACCCTCAGCTTTGTGATCAAAATCGAAGTTTTGTGATCACTATAATATTTTTTTGATAGTTTACAGGTCATAGATGAATGTCGGTTGGCTTTAAAGAATTTCTTGTGTAAAGGTTAGGTTCAATTGTATTATCGTAATATCTCTATTAGTTTGTTATTTTGTAGTAGTTTACAGTTCATAGATGCATCTCGATCAGCTTTGAGGAATTTTTGTGTGTAAAATTTAAGTTTAATTGTATTGTTTTGATATCACTTTTATCGTATTATTTTGTTGCAGTTTACAGGTGATGGGTAAATGTTGATCGACTTTGAGGAATTTTTTTAGGTAAATGTTAGGTGATGAGTGTCAAACGACTTTGCAAAAATTTTTGTGTGTAAAGATTAGATTTAATTGTATTATTTTTCTTGTCTCTATTATTATATTATTTTGTTGCAATTTACAGGTGGTAGATGAATGTCGATCGACTTTTAAAAATATTTTTGGTAAATGTTAGGTTTAATAAATAAATTCTCCATCTTTACATACTCAAAAGATATTAAATTTAATTATTATATTCGTCTTTATTATTTTAACAAATATTCTATTTAGTGTAATGTTTGAATTCATTAAAGTGAGGTACACGCGCAAGGCGCGTACACCTAAACTAGTCAATATATATATATATATATATATATATATAGTCTTAGCCAATATATATATATGGAGAGTCTTAGCCAATCCTATGTGGCATGCCTTAGAGGCCTCCAAACCTATTTATCTTTTTCGTGATTTTTTTGGCCATTTTTTAATTTTAAAAAATAAAAAATTCACCTTAACATTTATACACAATATTAAAGATAGTCATATTAAATAACTTTCATCATCAATGCTATTAAACTTTTCTCATTTATGTGTTATGTAAAAAAAAATGTTATTTATTTTTTTGGACATTAATTAAATTTTTTTCCCATTTTAAATATTTATGTATTTTCTCCCCATACACACACACACATATATATATGAGGAAAAAAAAAACTAAATCATCAATTGTAGTTGCTCAAAGAAAACACTCATTTTTTAAAATGATTTTTAATATATTCCCTTCCTTTTCTGATTTTTCATCTTTTCTTTTTAACGTTTTATGTGTTCTCTTATAGTCTAATTTATCTCTTTTTTAATCTTAATTATAAATGTACATGATAATATCTCCTAATGTTTGATTTTTTTTATTTAATGTATTTAATAAAAAAAAACTATTCATAACTCAAACCTCTTTAACTTATACTCTTAATGATATTCATAACTCTCTCTTTTTAATCTTCATAACCCCCAAAATTTAATTTGTAAATTTATGATGCCTTATGATATTTCTCCATTTTATCTATATAAATTCATGTTTTATGTCATGAAGATTCTCATTCAAAATTATACTTTCTATTTTTTATCACTGTAGCCTCCTCTAAATTAGCTAAATTATGAAAGAAAACAATAACGCAAAGACAAAAAAAAAATTCTTGCTTAAAATCTTTCTTTTCATCTTTTATTGTTTGATCACATTTAGTTTATGGGGTATTATGATATACCAAGAAGGCAAGAAAGAGTGCTCGAAAATTTTTGATAGAGTTATATATAGTTTGACTTACTTCTTGCTCATCGATTACTTTTTTGAATGTATAATTTCTCATCGATTACTTTTTTGAATGTATAATTTCAATAAAAATATTATAAACGTTAATAGAACTTAGTGAGTATTTAAATATTTAAAAAAGATGAAGGAAAACGCATTAGGATTTTATTATTTTTTATGTGAATAGTTCATTTTCTTTTTGTTTTTAAAGTTATTTTAATTAAACAATTTATGTTATTTGTATATAATGGGGTAAAAAAAATTCTTTAGTTGTTGATGAGTGTTTCATTTTTATTATTGATCACTAAAAGTTAAAAATGAACTAATTTAATTTATAATATCATAATTTCTTTCTTTACATATATAATTTACAAAAATACCTGAACTTTGATCGAATTTTCAGTTGAACATACTAAACTTTGCAGGGGTCCTATTACTCCCCTAGACTTTTTTTTTCATATTTTAATGACATATATCTGTCCACTTAGACACGTGTAAATATGAGGTTGGCGCATGTATTACACGCACTAATACACGTGTAAAAATGAGATTGACGTCTGTATTACACCGCCAGCCGTCGAAACTGGGTATAGAATTTCGGGGGGGATTAAATCCACTTTAAAAAGTCTAGGGGGTAATAGGACCCTCGCAAAGTTCAGTATGCTCAACTGAAAATTCGGTCAAAGTTCAGGTATTTTTGTGAGTATTATCCCTAATTTTTTTGTCAACTTTTTCCTAACTTGAAATGTAGTTAATAATTGTTTTTCATTCTTTTTATACTTTGTGAATATAATATTTTTTATTATTTTATTTTCTTTTTGAAAGATATGAATAGATATTTCTTTAATTATTACATTATATCGGTAGAGTATGTAGATATTTCATTATTGTAATATTGGAATTAATGTTATTTTTGTGATATTTCACAGATTATTTTGTATAAAAATTGTTAGAGCCTAAGGGCAAACATGTGACATGAAAAAGAAATAGAATTTAAGAATTTGGATATGAAGTTGAAAAGGAAAAGAAGATTGGTATAGAGGATCATATATATTCATATTTTTAGGCTTAAGTCACTTCTTACCTTTTAAAGTTGCATGTAGCGTTAACCTAAACGTCACAACTAAAATTATACTTATTGACCATCTAGATTATCCAAATATGTACCTATTTAAAGTTAATGATATAACCACATCTTTTTTGGTTTTCGTAGGTATCTCCACAGCCGACAGCCGTGAGACTAATCCTCCGTTCCACTGTCAGCACACTAAGAGGTAGGGAAATGGGCACAGAGTTTTCTCCATTCACCAGAAGTGGGGATCGAACCTCCAACCTCTTGCTTAAGGGGTGAGGTGCTGAACCACCACACCAACCCTTGTGGTTGATATAATCACATCTTTTGAGAATTCTCTTCTCATATAAAAGAAGTTGTACCTATTTAAAGTTAATGATATAACCACATATTTTGAAAATTTTCTTCACATAAAAAAGAGTGTCGAGATTCAAAGCGCAATATTTAACGCACCAAATTGTTATAAAAATGACCGTTAATAGGTAAATATTTGCATGTTAGTGCATCTTATTTATTTCTAACTAAACAATTAATCTATAATACTTATAAAGCTAAGAATATATAAAATAATATAACATATCTCTTTGGCCAAGAAATACAATGATATATTTTTTTCTCCTTTTGGGGAGTTTTCTCTATTTTTTTTCTTCGTTTATGTGCTTTATTATAAAGCTAAAATATTCACTCTTTTAAATCTTTTAAGTACAGTATATTAAATATTCAAGTTAAGAAATTAAAAAGTCATTTCCTTAAAGTTCTTTAATGTAAAACTTAATGGTCTTTATTCATTACTTTCATAATTTTTTATTATCATAATTACCAAAACAATTAATAATCATGTTCATAACATTATTTGATGTTTCATATTATAGTCATGTAAATAGATACATTATAAGACTTTACAAAAATAATCACATTAGCCATTTAAGTAATTAGAGTACATTTTTCAATTCGTTGTTTATTATATTCATTAAAATAACAACTTATCACCGAATAGTCATTAAAATAGCAGCTAATATTATATTTCAAATGTTATAATTAACTCCCATGCACTTATCACCGAATAGTCAGTGAATTCAGTAGTATTTTGAATCAATAATGCATACGAGGTACGTGTATATCTATCTGTAAGGGTGGGTGAGTTGGACGAATAATTAAAAGAGGTTGATGACTGATAAGCTAATAAGACCCATCAATTCTTAGATTTGAAACAATGTATACTAGTGTCAACAATGTCATATTCATTGTAGGCTTGTAGCTAGCTAATGGTAAGTGATGTATGTAAACCATGAAAACAATTTAACAACTAATTTTTAAAAAATTACGAACGTGTAATTAACTCCCATGCACTCATAAAAAAAACATGCTTTTAATTGTCTCCTTTTACTTTCCACCAAATTTGGTGGTAATTAAACTATATATGGTTAGGCTTTAGACACGTTTATTTGGATTAACAACACTTTGATATTTAGTTTATTATCCTTTGTTGAGTTAGATGTTTGATTACTACAATTGGCGTCGTTGGTCTTAGACAATGTTATTACGTTTAGGGGTCGTTTATCAATATATAGCATATATTATATCATAGTACAAATGAATCTAACTCTTATAAAGCTCTATCTTCCCAACCCTAATTATAAAAGATATTTTAAAAGAGAAACAAAAGAAAACCACGAGGAAAAATATAATATTGTTGAAGAAAGAATATGAACCAGGGTAAATAAACATGAGTTGTGATTGAATAGTTAAAATTCCTCTGCCCCTAATTATAGATTTCTCGAATTCAAGCTCCTAATAAAAAAGGAAAAAAATCTTGTTGGAGGCTATTGCGTGCCCAAAAAATGACAGGTGAGAAACAAAAGAAAGATGTTGGACCGAAGCAAAATAACAAATAAACCACGACAAAGAAAATAAAGTATCTTTTTTTTGGTTTTTTCATCCGGCGTCCGTTACTCACATTGGAGCTCGACTGATTTGGATTCGCGCGCGAAGAATTCCCACTATAGGGGTAATACACTTTCTATCAAAGGCGACTCCATACTTAAACTCGAGATCTCTAATTAACGATGGAAGAATACTTACCACTCCACCAAAATGTTGTGTGATGTTAGAATGTACAGTATTAGAAAGACAAACATTGAATGGTTTTGGTGTAGTCTATATTAAGTATTAACCAAGTGTTCCTCGCGGGGAATGGACCTCATCATCAATTTCCACTAAGCATTTTTTCTCCTTTTCTTTAGCGGTCCACCCATATTTTGGCTACTACTGCCGATCGGTATTCTACTCAATTCATATTAGTAGTTCGTTTCATCAAACTTTTTAAATTAAAAATTAAAAATTTATATTTTTAATTAAATAAATGAGAAACTATTATAAAACAATAAAGAATAAAGAAGAAGAGTAGAGAGAATAGAGAGAGTAATTGTTATTTCTCTTGAGTGATTCTCTTGGGATCCTTGATGATGATTTACAGTGAAGGAGGTCCTATTATAGGAAAAATTTCCTCCTAGTTTCTACTAAAATACAGATATTTCAAATTCTGATAGATATCAACTAGATCCTATTAGATCTTGATAGACATTCACTATAATGTAAATACATTTATAACACTCCCCCTTGAATGTCTAGATAGATAATGTGCCTCGTTAAAACCTTACGAGAAAAAATCCAGTGAAAAAAAAATCTAGTGAAGGAAAAAAAGTACACATCTCTAACAATACGCATTTCGACTTCCTCAATACAAACCTTATAAGGAAAACCCAGTGAGACAAAATCTTGAAAGGGAAAAAGAGTACAACGTGTATTTGCTCCCCCTGATGAGAACATTAATGAACTTTTGCATTTCGATCTTGTGCACCATCTCTTGAAAGTTGTAGTTGAAAGAAACTTGGTGAATAAATTAGTCATATTGCCACTCGAACGAATCTGTTGCACATTAATATCACCATTCTTTTGTAGCTCATGTATGTAGAAAAGCTTTGGCAAAATGTGCTTCGTTCTATCTCCTTTTATGAATCCTCCCTTAAGATGTGCTATGCATACTTCATTATCTCTTTATAAGATTGTAGGTACATTGTCGCATTTTAAACCACATTTTTCTTGAATGAGATGTATCATGGACCTCAACCATACACATTCTCGGCTTGCTTCATGAATAACTATTATCTCAGCATGGTTCAATGAAGTGGCTAGATAGACTGCTTTATATATTTTAAAGATATAGTAGTATCCCCACATATGAACACATTGCATGTTTGAGATCGAGATTTGTGTGGGTTAAATAAATATCCAAAATTAGCATAATCAATAAGATTGAGACTGCAAGCTTTAGAATAAAATAAACTCATGTATTTTAACCCATTTTGATGTCTCCCAGTAGGAATAGAAATATGTCTTACTTAACAAATTGACTAACAAGGCTATATCAATCCTTGTAGTATTTGCAAGATACATGAGTGCACCATTTGCACTAAGATATGGTACTTCATAACCAATCTAATTTGGTATATTTCTTATTTTAGCAAATAATCTATTACTTTTGAAAACTCTCCAAGAGTTTCAATTATTTTCATGCTATAAACTTATACAGTATAAGGATTATCAATAAGTTTTCCAGAAACTTTTATATTTTGAATACTTAAAGAAGTTTTCATATAAATGTTGTAAAGTGACAATATTCAACATTTCATGTGTGACATCTTCAAGTGTCTGAACTGCAAATCAAATAAGTTTTATGCTTATCAAGATGCATCTTTTCATGTCACTTGATAAATGTTTATATGCCAGCATGCTTAAATAAACGTAGAATTCAGATCCTCGTGATCTTTCACAATATTGCGTCAATATTATATTAAAGATATTAATAATATATCATTCTGTGTCGGTTCACAATGCGACATAACATTTTGAGATCTCATCACTTCATTATTTTCAGGTACCTGAACCTTTCATAAGGTTTTATGAAGTGTTATGTCGTAGGCTCTTCAAGAGCACATTGCCTCTTTATCATGATCATTTGCTCCTTATCCTTTTCAAGAATTATTTCATTTGGAATCGATTGATCTACCACTTCATGCATGCATAGACTTTGTCCTTTAAGGACACAAAATAGGAGGACTTTCAGCTTAAATATGAGTTGCTTTCGGCATTTAACTTGAATTATCTTTTGAATGGGGATCTGATGATAATTCCTAACATATTTCATAGTTGCTTATAATCTCCCCCTTATGTTAGGAAAACTAACGTACATCCTCCATCTTCTTTGATGAATCCATCTTTGTACATCATGGTATATTCATTAATCATATACCACATATCAAAACTATTAGATGGAACAGTTGGTTCCCGAACTTGAATCAATTAAGAGGGAAGAAATAATCATAATTTATTGGTCTAATGCATACAAGTGTTATTGTATGCAACATATTATATTTAAGACCAACACATGATGTTTTGTTCTCATTAACAATGATTTTGCTATTTATCGAAGGCATTCAATGTCAAACCATCATCATAAAGATAAATTGTCTTGATTATACGATCTGAAAGTTATGCTCTTAACTCAATTTTATTGAGCAATCAACTTTATAAATGTCAAACTGTAGTTGATAATAAATATACATGTGATCATCTTATTGATGCATTTTTTCAAAATATATCACATGATAGGTGAACGGGCCCTTATTCACCTTTTATACTTTTCAGATTTTAAGGGATTCAATCCCAAAATTAGTTGGTTCAACCAACTTATCATAGAACAAGTGACATAAACAATTTTCGAAGAATCTTCTAGTTCTTCAATATATATCTAATACTCAATATGCACATCTTCGAGATGTCACAATCGTTCATATCAATTTATGAACTTTTATTCTAGTAAACTCCCAGTTTACCATGACATGCACTTTTTTCTTTAGTAAATTTCAGATTTACTATTACATGAATAAATTTTAGATTTACTACTTTAGAAGTAGATTTTAAAATAACTCTTCTCAGTTATTCTGCCTCATTCGGAGGTGAGTTGTGATATCATCACAATCAAGTGCACGTTTGCATTAATAAGTTTCTCATTCCCCAGGAATGAAATATATTCGTGCCTTAAGCTTATCAAATTATGATAGCATAGAACCTCTTTCAAGATATTGCTACTTCAGGAGAAAATTGAGGCATACATATGATGTAGAGAATTTTTCTCTAAAATATCTTATAATCATAATAAGCATGTGAAAAAATATTATCACTTTTGATAATAATTATCATATTGTCCCACCATGTTTATATTCGTATATTCAATCACTTATCTCTTTTAGACAAATTATGCATTGCTACCACATTCACTTCCGAGAATGGAGCATATATTCGATGGGACATGTCTCATGACTTTTCATCAAACCTATTATTTTGCCTTAACCATCATAATATCATCAATATGGTGCATTGATATTCAAACTCAATGTCTTATCCATATAAAGACGTCTTAGGCATAAATCGATAGGACTTGAACCCAACATATTATCATCCTTTTTGATAATATTGTTCTTGAGGAATAAATTTAAAACATAAATGGTTTCAAACCAATTATTTTTCCTCAAATCCAACAATAATTATATTATCGGTAGCAAAAGACAAATAACATAAGAAATTACTAACCTTGAAATTACCTTTAAATTTATAATCTCACCTTATTTGGCAGAGTCTCGTGCTGAAATGTGTTATAAAATAATAAAGAACAAAGAAGAAGAGTAGAGAGAATAGAGAGAGTAATTGTTATTTTTCTTGAG
>NC_061120.1:189608759-189837634 GCF_002878395.1 Capsicum annuum | reverse complement strand
TTTTCCTTTTACCCCGTTTAGAAAAGAATTTCTCTTTTGTTTGGGCAACTCTTTAATGTTTACTTTTCATGTGACATATTAGGATCACAAGATTAAGCGACATTTTTGGTAGATTCTACGTATATTTTAGTTTAGGATCACAAGATTCAAAAATCTTATTTACTTTCTTAAACTCTGTATCAAGTCAAACCTAATAAGCAAATCGAAACGGAGAGAGTTATAATTACAGTATCGTTTTTGTTTTTCTCTTATGTCTATTATGTTTTTTATAGCTAAGATATGAGCACCTTTCCACTATAAAGAACAATAACGTTTTTAGTGCAGATTATAGCTTTAATAAACCATTTAAATATTCTTTTAAAGTTTTTCTGCAATTTACATCCCCTATAAACGATCGAACTTAGAAAATGTGTATAAATTTTAAAAGGTTCGTAAGCTTGGTTTGGGGGGTTGGGGGGTTGGGGTGTCGCAAGGTATAAACATCTTAGACCATAAAAGTAGTTGGAATGAAAGGAAATAAAAGAAAAACAGTGTTAGGAAAGACGGGCACACAATCAAAGAGCCCGACAAGGTAGCAGCGAAAAATACCCAAGACTAAACTTTCCCTTTCAACTTGAACCAAGAGGAGACAAGCAAACCAAGCAAAACAAAGTAATATGGTAGCAAATGAATTACCCACAAATGCTATAGGGCAAGAATAAAGACAATCACACAAGACACCAAATTTACATGGAAAATCCTTCGGTGTGAAGAGTAAAAAACCACGGGACCAAACCTCCACTATAATCACCAAAGATTTACAATATTGTCCTCCAAAATGGCCACCAAACAAGTGCCAACAACAAGAAACAATACATAAACCACAGCACCAAACACTAGAGAAATAAAGGAGTAAAAGCACAAAAAATGCAGCTACTGTTCGGGAATGAAGAACAGGAGCTAAAGGCCACCAAATCAAGCTCCGTCAGTTCCTAATCAAATATTGAGATGAGATAAACAAGCAGTCCAAAAATCAGCTCAATCGGACAAGAAACGAAGTGGGAATCTCAATTTGAAGTTGACAGTTGTGGCTGAAATTTAGGTGCAAAAATCAGCTTTATTTTTCTCTCTTTGGCTGCTGAAAACTCTCTTTTTGTGATGGTGAATAAGACCTAAAAAGATCAATATATATACCCCATAGTAATGGGCCTATGGGCAAAAGTGGGTTGGTCCAAATTGGGCTTGATTTATCCACATAGGAAGAAAAAAAGACCCAATAACCCAACAATTCTCCCCCTCCCAACTATGTAGAGGAGACCGTCATCCCGACGATCATGCAACAATCTTCAAACTTCCCGCTTGGCAAAGCTTTAGTCATCATGTCGGAACCATTATCATCTGTATGAATCTTATCAAGTTCAAGCAACTTAGAATCCAACACATCCCGAATCCAATGGTATCTCACATCAATGTGTTTAGACCAACCATGAAATGTAGAATTCTTGCCAAGATGTATGGCACTTTGACTATCGCAATGAAGCACATACCTCTCTTGAGCACAACCAAGTTCCCCCAAGAATCTCTTCATCCAAAGCAATTCTTTACAAGCTTCAACGGCAGCAATAAGCTCAGCTTATGTAGTAGATAGAGCAACACATTTTTGCAACCTAGATTGCCAAGATACAGCTCCCCCTGTAAAAGTAACCAAATACCCTGAAGTAGACTTGCGAGTATCAACATCACCGGCCATATCTGAATCAGTATAACCACAAAGAATAGGCTTTCCTGTACCAAAACACAAACTCAGACTAGAAGTGCTACAAAGATATCTCATAATCCACTTCATAGCATTCCAATGTTCTCTTCCCGGGTTAGAAAAAAAATGACTAAAAACACCAACAGCATGAGCAATATTCGATGTTGTGCAAACCATTGCATACATCAAACTACCAACAGCTGAAGCATAAGAAATTTTCTTCATATCTTCCTTCTCATTATTACTGGAAAGACACTACTTCGTGCTTAACTTGAAGTGCATAGCTAAAGGTGTACTGACAACCTTAGCCTTGTCCATGTTAAACCTTCGAAGTACTTTCTGAATATACTTCTCTTGTGATAACCACAACTTCTTAGCCTTTCTGTCACGGACAATCTGCATGCCAAGAATCTACTTTGCTAGTCCTAAGTCTTTCATAGAAAAAGACTTACTCAACTCTTGCTTCAACTTTTGAATCCTGCAAATATTATGACCAACAATAAGTATGTCATCAACATAAAGCAAAACAATAATAAAGTCACCATTAGAGAATTTTTGCACAAAAACACAATGGTCTGAAGTAGTCTTCTTGAAGCCCTGCTAACTTATAAAGGAACCAAACTTCCTGTACCACTGCCTAGGAGCTTGTTTCAAACCATACAAGCTCCTCTTCAATTTGCAAACATAATTCTCTTTTCCCTTGAATTCAAAATCTTTGGGTTGCTCCATGTAAATTTATTCATCTAAGTCACCATGGAGAAAAGCAGTTTTAACATCCATTTGCTCAACCTCTAAATCTAGGCTTGCAGCTAAGCCCAGAACCACACGAATGGATGACATCTTTACAACCGGAGAAAATATCTCATCAAAATCAACTCCCTTTTTCTAGTTAAATCCCTTCACAACCAATCTAGCTTTGTACCATGGAATTGGATTACCATCTTCATGCTTCACCCGAAAAATTCACCTATTTTTTAAAGCTTTTTTGTCTTTAGGCAGCTTAACCAAATCGAAGGTATGATTATCTTGCAAAGATTTAATTTCATCTTCCATAGCATCAAACCACTTTTCTTTTTTTTCACTTTTCATGGTCTCATCAAGACTCTTAGGTTCTTCCCCACCAGTCAAGAGTATATACTCACTAGGAGAATAACGAGATGAAGGTATTCTCTGCCTTATGGATCGTCTGAGAGAACTCTCTGGAGCATCAACAACTGGTTGTTGATCAACCATATCAACTTGCACTGGAGCATCAACAACTTCTTGCTGGTCATTCTGAACATGATCATCTTCTTCATTATCAACTTGATTTTCATCATCATGAAGATTTTCTTTAAGAGCAGTAGTCAAAAGAACTAGATCAACATCAACTAGGCTCTCACTACTCTGAGGATCAACCTTCTCAGCTTTGTCAAAATCTTCAATTGTTTGGTCTTCAAAGAACACAACATCACATTTTCTAACAAGTTTCTTCTTAACTGAATTATAGAAACGATAGCCAAATTCATCTTGACCATAACCAATGAAGATACACTATCTAGTTTTAATATCCAACTTTGACCTTTCATCCTTAGGAACATGAATAAAAGATTTACACCCAAAAACTCTAAGATGATCATAAGAAACATTCTTACCAGAACAAACTCTGTCAGGGACATCACCATTCAAAGCAACAGTAGGAGATAAATTGATAACATAAACAGTCATATTAAGTGCTTCTGCCCAAAAGGAATCTGACAGTTTAGCATCTGAAACATACATATAACCCTCTCAACTAGTTTTTTGTTCATCCTCTCTGCTAAGCCGTTCAACTGAGGAGTCTTTGGAGGAGTTTTCTTATGCCGAATACCCTGTTCTCTGCAATATCTATCAAAAGGACCAATATACTCACCGCCATTATCTGAACGGATGCATTTCAATTTCTTCTCTATCTGTCTTTCAACCAAGGTCTGAAAATTCTTGAACACATTAAGTACTTGATCCTTGGAATTCAAAGAAAATACCCAGAGTTTACGAGAATAATCATCAATAAAAGTCATAAAGTAAAGTTCACCACCATGAGACCTTACTTTAAAAGGACCGCATAAATCAGAATGCACCAACTCCAACAAATTGAGCTTTCTTGAAGTCGGATGACTCTGAAAAGAAACCCCTTTCTGTTTACCGGCTAAGCGTTGAACACACTTCTTCAACTTTGTTTGTTTCACTCCAGAAAGTAAATTTTTCTTAGCTAAACTATCAATCCCCTTCTCACTCATATGACTCAACCTTCTATGCCACAACTCCGATGAAGTGTCATTCTCCACCAAGTTTATCAAGACTCTAGAAGTAGAACCCTGAAATACGTACAAGTTAGACAAATTGTCACCTCGAGCCACAATCATCGAACCTCTAGTAAGCTTCCACTGGCCAGCTCCAAGGGTGTTAACATAACCCTCATCATCAAGGTTCCCTAAAGAAATCAAATTCAATCGAACATCTGGAGCATGCTTGACATTATTGAGAAGTAGTTTGGAACCATTGTTACTTTCCAAACAAACAGTGCTAATGCCAAGTACTTTAACTTCATCATTATTGACCATTTTCAATATTCCAAAATTACCTGGAGTATTTCTTTGGCATAACATGAGAAGTAGCACCAGAATCTACAAACCAGCTAGACTCATTGCAAACAAGATTAATAGCATTATCACCACAAGTAACAAGAAGATCATCATTAGCAACAACAGCAACACGATTTTCATTATCGCCTTCTTTCTTTTGCCATCTTATACCTCTCTTATGCTTGTAATAATATTTCATGATATGCCCTTTTTTTATTGCAATAGTCACATGTAACATTCTTGAATTTGGACCTTGACTTACTTCTACTTTTATCTCTATCATTTGAATCTCTGGACTTGTTTCTTCCCCTCTCTTCACCAACCAAAATATCAGAGTGTGAAGATGAAGAAAGTGAGGCCTGAGATCTTCTTCTTATCTCTTTATTCAAGACACCACTCTTAACATATTCCATAGTTACAATACCACCGGGAGCAGAATTAGTCAAAGAAACTCGAAGAGTTTCCCAAGAGTCAGGCAGAGTATTAAGAAGCCAAAGTCCCTAAATTTCTTCATCGAACTTTACACCCATTTCGGAAAACTGGTCAAGGACACCCTGAAAATCATTAATATGATCAGAAATAGGACTACCCTCTTTATACATAATATTCAATAATTGCTTAAGCAAGAACAACTTGTTATTGCCAGTCTTCGAAGCATAAAGTGTCTCAAGCTTGTCCCACAAACTTCTAGCATGTGTCTCATTCACAATATGATTTCTAACATTATCTTCAACCCATTGTCTAATATAGCTACAAATCTGTAAGTGTTCAAATTCCCAATCCTCATCTGTCATGAATTTAGTTTTAGTAGATGCAAACACAGGTAGATGCATTTTCTTGACAAATAGAAGATCCTTCATTTTGCCTTTCCAAGTATGATAGTTACTATCATTCAAACACACCATATTGCTCATATTTGCCTCCATCATTCAAATCGACAATCAAAAACAACCAACGCTCTGATACCACTTTTTAGGAAAGACAGACGCACAATCAAAGAGCCCAACAGGGTAGCAGCGAAAAATACCCAAGACTAAACTTTTCCTTTCAACTTAAACTAAGAGGAGACAAGCAAACCAAGCAAAACAAAGTAATATGGTAGCAAATGAATTACCACACAAATGCGATAGGGCAAGAATAAAGGCAATCATACAAGACACCAAATTTATGTGGAAAACCGTTCGGTGTGAAGAGTAAAAACCACGGGACCAAACCTCCACTATAATCACCAAAAAGTTACAATATTGTCCTCCAAAATGTCCAACAAACAAGTGTCGAACAACAAGAAACAATACATAAACCACAACACCAAACACTAGAGAAATAAAGGAGTGAAAGCACAAAAAATACAGCTACTGTTCGGGAATGAAGAACAGGAGCTAAAGGCCATCAAATCAAGCTCCATCAGTTTCTAATCAAAGATTGAGATGAGAGGAACAAGCAGTCCAAAAATCAGCTCAATCGGACAAGAAATGAAGCGGAAATCGCAATTTGAAGTTGACAGCTGTGGCTAAAATTTAGGTGCGAAAATCAACTTTGATTTTCTCTCTTTGGCTGCTGAAAACTCTCTTTTTGTGATGGTGAATAAGATCTAAAAAGATCAATATATATGCCCCATAGTAATGGACCTATGAGCAAAAGTGGGTTGATTCAAATTGAGTTTCATTTATCCACATAGGAAGGGAAAAAGATCCAATAACCCAACAAAAAGTTCTGGTTGGTATGTTAAAAGAAATTGGTTGAAGCATAGATATGCAGCAATCGTTACATTTTAATCCATGTAAAATGTGAAATAGCGAAAAATCAATAGATCAATAATCTACTTCTGTAAAAATTATAAACAAGTTCAATTTTTGAATTTGACTTACCTACACTAACGGTGTAAGTGACGATTCATAATAAGTGGATTAATAACTTGTAACTTGTAAGTACAACATTTTTAAAAATAGTGGTCGTATAAAACTTTTACTGCAAACGCTACAAAGAATAAAGGCGAGAATAAATATGCACAAAGAGTGCTAAAGGGTCACCAGTCATTGCCATTGGATTCAATGTCACTATATGTTTTAGGAACATTTACAAAGAAAGTTAAAATATGATTATCACTAATAATTGAATCTAAAAAACTTAACTTAGCATCAATTAAGCTATTGTCATTAACTAATTGCCGCTAAATATTTTTTTGGTGAAGTTTATATCTAGAAGTAAATTAATCCTATATATATATATATATATATTGCTTCGTTTCCTTAATTAAGATATGGTTGGTATTCCAGGTGGTAATGAGGAACATGAGTCGACTATGTTCCACCAAGCCTATTGTCACTATTAATGGGAGGTTTCCAGGACCCACAATTTATGCTAGAGAAGATGATAGAATGCTCATCAAAGTTGTTAATCATGTAAAATATAATATCACTATCCATTGGTAAGTCCATTAATTTTAAAATTTATGCACTTGAGTTCGTTAAGTTTAAATTCTGAATTTGTATGACTACAGGCATGGTGTCAAACAACTTAGAAGTGGTTGGGCAGATGGACCGGCATATATCACACAATGTCCAGTTCAACCAGGGCAATCCTACGTATACAATTTCACAATTACAGGACAAAGGGGTACACTATTTTGGCATGCTCATATTTTGTGGCTAAGGGCTACTGTACATGGTGCATTTGTTATCCTGCCTAAACGTGGTGTGCCATATCCATTCCCCAAACCCAACCATGAAGCTGTGCTTGTTTTAGGTGAATATATACACATATTCATACTATATATCATACCACTACTTTGTCAATAATTCACTACTACATAAGAGAGCTATTTAATTATCTCGGACAAATTTTGTAGCTAGTTACGAGTTACTCTCTCCGTTCACTTTTACTTGACAAATTCGGATTTAGAACAACCATTAAGAAAACAACGATTGACGCGACTATTTTACCACACGAGCAGTGGTGGATCCAGAATTTAAGAATTGTGGGTGCTTTAAAAATTAAAAAACTGGAAAAGATAAAAAATCACCCAAACTAGGTTCGAACTCGGGGCACCCCTTCCGGTGGAAAACCTTAAGATCAGTCTAAATGTCAGTGCACCCAACCAACTTTTTATTTTAGTGGGTGCTTTTATATGTTTTATACCTATTTTCGTATATTTTTTTATGTAATTATACTTATTTCGCGTCGAGTTTAATGAGTACCGGAGCACCTCAAAATTCAACATAAATCCGCCCCTGCACACGAGTATTTATGCTGATGGTAAAATTATATGAAAAAAATAATTGTCTTTTCCTGATATGTTCAAAATGACAAGTAAAAGTGAAAAACTATGTTTGAAATAAGGGACAAGTAGTAAAAATGAACGGAGAGAGTATTTGCGATAGGTTAGCGGCAAAGGTCGTCGCTAATTCCAAGACTTTATTCTCTTCATTGTTATGTAATGAAATAATTTCACCCAAGGGAATTGAAATGAAAACTGCAATAATGTAATGCAGGTGAATGGTGGAAATCTGATACTGAAGCTGTGATCAATGAAGCTCTAAGTTCAGGATTAGCACCGAATGTTTCAGATGCTCACACAATCAATGGTTATCCTGGACCTGTTTCCAATTGTCCCTCCCAAGGTAATATATACTTATAGCTCTCTTTGTTTCAATTTATATGGCACTGTTTAGCGAGGTAAGAAGTTAATAAAACATGAACAAAGGACTTCTATGACATAGGTAAAAGTACTCTTACAATTAGAACTTGTAGTAGTCTTAAACATATCCTGGGGTGGATGTAGCCGTTTTGGCTAGCTATGATTTCGTTTGAATCCATAACTTTGATTATGGAATACAAATATTTATATGTAAAAACTTACTAACATATTGAGAAATATTAGATCTAAATCTTTAAGTTTAATAGTACATTGAGTCCGATATGAAGAATCCTAAAAGTTGAACTCGTTAAATCTATATTATGGATCAGCCTCCAAACATACCAATTTTATGGAATTAAGCATATATGTACATTAAGGGGGTGGGGGGTGGGGGAGAGTTTGAAGTTAAGAATCTTTATATATAAAAAGAAAAGAATGTCATATACAATGCGACAGAGAGAGTGTTATTTATACAATTTGCTTATGCTACGAGATCACAAATTTGATTTTTGCATCATATCATGATATGCAGGTGGATACACCTTAAGTGTTGCTCATGGGAAAACATACATGTTACGAGTGATCAATGCTGCACTTAATGAAGAACTTTTCTTCAAAATTGCTAGCCACAAGATGACCGTAGTTGAAGTTGACGCCACTTACGTTAAACCTTTCGAAACAGACACAATTATAGTTGCCCCTGGGCAGACCACAAATGTTATTGTCACTGCTGATCAAGGTTTCGGAAAATACATGGTTGTCGCCTCTACCTTCATGGACTCTCCCATAGCCATAGACAATGTGACGGTTACCGCCACGCTGCATTATTCGGGGACACTAGCAAGTTTCCCAACCACCCTCACTAGGACCCCTCCCCAAAATGCCACTTCAGTAGCCAACAATTTTATCGACTCCCTCAGAAGCCTTAACTCGAAAAAACACCCTGCTAGAGTTCCAAAAAATGTAGATCATTCATTACTTTTCGCAGTGGGGCTCGGGATGAATCCATGCCAGAGTTGTATAGTGGGTAATGGAAGCCGAGTTGTGGCTAGTATAAACAACGTTACATTTGTTATGCCAACTACTGCGCTTCTACAAGCGCATTTCTTTGGCATAAAAGGCGTTTTCACAACAGATTTTCCAGGGAATCCTCCGTTTGTTTTCAACTATACAGATACTGTACCACCAGCAAGCTTGGCCACGACTAATGGGACAAGACTTTATCGATTGCCTTACAATGCAACGGTTCAAGTAGTTTTGCAGGATACTGGAATTATAGCCCCTGAGAACCATCCACTCCATTTGCATGGTTTCAATTTCTTTGCAGTAGGTAAAGGATTAGGGAATTTCAATCCCAAAAAGGATCCAAAGAAGTTTAATCTTGTTGATCCTGTTGAAAGGAATACCATTGGAGTTCCATCTGGAGGATGGGTTGCCATAAGATTCCACGCTGACAATCCTGGTAAGTCTGCTATGAACTTTGTTGCTAATCTGAGGCTAAATTGCTTGTAGCTAACAAATATTTTTGCTAGTTTGTCTTAGCTAGATAGGATTAGCTATGAATTTTGCTCTTTTGCTGCATAATTTTGTTAGTATTTTTTTTTGGAAAGTCAAACTATAAAAACTTTGACAAATACTTTAAGATTGTGCTCGTTTTTCTCATGTTGATCATATGAGAAAATTTGCAATTAATAGTATTTTTCATATAGTTTTTGAATATCTGAATCTAATTTTAAAATGTTGCATTAATTTTATCTAAGTTTGCTCCGAAAAATAGTCAAGTTGAATCTCGAGAAGTGAAACGTGACAACTATTTTAACACAAGGAGTAATAATGTAAAGATGTATACAATCAGCTCACTTATAATTGTAACGATAGATGACTTGATTCTAATTTGGTGTGATAATAATATTGCAGGAGTATGGTTTTTGCATTGCCATCTAGAGGTACACACAACATGGGGATTGAAGATGGCATTCCTTGTAGATAATGGAAAGGGCCCTAATGAGTCACTTCTGCCACCTCCAAAGGACCTCCCAAAATGCTAAAACAATGGTGAAATTTGTTAGATTACAGCAAAAGCTGCAACATGCAATGAGGTAAAGAAGAATAGAGAGTCAACAAGCAGAGTATTCATTATCTTGATTGAAAAAAGGGGGAAATTTTTCTCAAGCAAACCTCAATAATTATATGGATGTGTTTTAAAATATTTTCTTGTCTTAAGTTGTTCAGGGGAGTTTGAGAAATGGAGTTCCAAATATCCATGGAAAAGGCTTATTTTATGTACAGTGCCTTATCCATATTATGTGGATAACTTGGATAACATTCTTATCATGCCAAAGATTACCCTCTGTGGAAACATATCAATTGGTCGAACCGTCCATAATGGATAGGGATGTTGTGTGTAAATCACTAACATGTTCTTCTGAATTATATGTATCCGTGATATTAAATTGGAAAAACAGTAGGGATATGCAAGAATTTTACATAATCCATCTTGTAGGTGAGTTTGTGCCTGAAACTCTGGTTGCATTGAGTTGGTTGCTTTAGTACAAGAATGTGTAAATCAATAAATTCCCACACTTATGGGAAACTAATTACATGTACAGTGATTGAATTGAATACTTAACAGCACAATGGGCTAGGTATTTCAGGTGAATATAATGCAAATCTAGGATAACTGCAACAGCAGACTATATTTGCTGGCTAGTATTTTACAATCCACATCTAGATGTAAGCTATGAGAGACTAAGCACCTTCCTAAGCATAAAATTATATACTTCTAATAAATCTGAGAAATGCATCACCTACAGTACTTATGATGTCTGGAGCTTACGCTTGAACAACCATTGAAATGGTCTCGCCAACTGTGCTCTCTTCTTCCTCCAGAACCAAATGGCTGCGTTGTACTGCTCATTACGAATTTTTCTTGTGGCGGCCCTCCAATCATACTTCTCCATTTCTGCACGTGCAGCCCGGCCAATAGTTTCTCTCAATTCAGCATTGTGCAGAAGCGGCTCCAGTTTGCTCAAGCAGTCGTCAAGATCCCCAGGATTATACAGATATCCAGTTTTTCCCTGCTGATCATCAGGAATGATATCTGGAATTCCTCCAGCACGGGCAGCCAAAACAGGAAGTCCTGATGACATGGCCTCCAAAACGACGAATCCAAGTGTCTCAGACTCTGAAGGCATAACAAATATATCTCCACTGGCGTATGCCTGAGAAAGCTCCTCGCCCAGTAACATACCTGTGAACACTACAGGCATGCCGGAGAACAGTTTCTCCAATTCCTCCCTATAACAAGTATCAAAATGAATAATTTGTAGCTCAAACTTTTATAAGAATGAAAAACTACATGTCTCATGTTAAGCATACAGGCTATTAAAACAGGAAATTCGTCTTTTAAATAGCAATGCATTCCGATGTCCACATTGTCAACAAATAGCATTTGATAGTAGATTCTTCTCACACCCCAATCATGTCCCTTCGAGAAGAGCTGCAGGTTATTCATTTGAAGACAATTTTACTTCCAACAACATTTCTACTTCAAAGGTTTTCAGACAGTTTTACTTCCATGATTCCTATGTCAAAGTCAGGGAGCACTTTTTTCATTGAGAATTCCTCGATCCCTTTTGTGTGAATGACAGATTCCAATGATGAAGAGAAATAACTTATTCTCTTTCATTTGAAAGGGAATGGGAGTCTTGTTGAGAGTGATTACGGAGGACCTTTTCATAGAGGAGAGTGATAGGCCGGTTAAAGCAAGCTTGTAAACAAAAGGAGATGCCATTCATTTTTAGCAAAAAAAAAAGCGGCCGCTCACTCGTATTACACAATCTCATAGCAGAAAAAAGCAGTTGCTCATTCGTATTATACAATTGTATCACTACCATTAGCTTTAATGTCCCACTCTTGGGGCTCAAATCCAGTATTTTTTGTCAAAGAAGTAGGAAGTTTAATCTACACAAAGGAGAGCTAATGTAATTTGGATATAAGAGACCAGAAATTCCTAGGTTTCGGCGTGCATTATGCCATCAGGTATAATAGAATAAACTGAAGAGTCACAAATTACAAGTTTGTCCATGAAGAGGGATTATATAACACATTAGTATAGTATATATACATATAGATATCTTGTCAACAAAATAAATAACTCCAGCACTAATGGTGGTAATGTATCACACAGCTGCAAGAAATGGGAATGAAGAGAATAGTTAGCGCACATATCGACTTGCTAACAGATAATTAACTCCTAGCCAGGTTCAACTAGCTAGCATTAACCAAATGACTGTAATGCAATAAAGTTCACTGTTCTCTAAGTTATCTGTACTATCTAACATGTAACAAATGAAATGGTAATGCTTAGCTAAGAAACTAAACCAATAATTCAGCAACTCCAACGTGGCTAAATGTTGCTATTGTTTTAAATTCAGGGTTCTGCTTTACTAAACATTAACTACTAAAGTAAAGCTGATAAAAGTTTAGTGAGATTATCTGGTAGCATAGTGTTTTCCTGACTTTTGTCTCTTATTTACCATACAACACAACAACAACAACAACAAACCCAGTGTATTCCCACCTGGTGGGGTCTGGGGGGGTAGGATGTACGCAGTCCATACCTCTACCTCTGAAGAAGTAGAAAGGCTGTTTCCGATAGACCCCCGGCTCAAGACACGCGGTACCACACAAACACATAGTAAAGCACAGCACAAGGTTACAAGATTACATAACATAAATACGGCACCCATAAGTAATCTAAAACAAAGGAAAACACACAGATCCATAATAAAACATGGGACACGGACTCCTAACATGAATAAACCCCCACCAAGTATTTCCCTACACTAGCGACTCAGGCTGGCCCTAGTCCTCTGCCCTGATTCGCGTCCTCCAGACCTTCCTATCTAGGGTCATGTCCTCGGTGAGTTGTAACTGCTCCATGTCTCGCCTAATCACCTCACCCCAGTACTTCTTCGGCCTACCCCTACCCCGCTTAAACCCATCCAACGCTAGCCTCTCACACCTACGGACCGGGGCATCCATGCCCCTCCTCTTCACGTGTCCGAACCATCTCAATCGGGCTTCCCGCATCTTGCACTCCACTGGTGTCACACCAACCTTCTCCCGGATGTTCTCATTCCGAACTCTATCCCCTCTAGTCAGCCCACACATCCAGCGCAACATCCGCATTTACCATACAAGCTAAGTAATATTTCTAGCAATAGAGATCACGAACAAGGACATATAACTAGTGTTGACATGAGATCCTCACCAATAATTTTTTTATCGTAGACTTGACAGCCTATGATTATCAGAAGAAGGGGCAAAAAAGCGACAACATAACTTATTGTGCATGATACTAGATATCAAAAATCATTTACAGTGAAGTACAGGTAAATCAGCCTGGTGAAGTTCTGAAAGTCAAAAAGGTAAAATCGCTACTGCAACTCACCTATATGGCCCATCTCCAATAAAAGCTATGCGAGCTTCTGGAAGTCTATCCATTAACCTGTTCCAAAATCACTTTGAAATGTCATATGCAAGTTACCAGCACCTTCATTCAACTTCATAACCACTCAGTTTCCTTGATATAATGTTTTCCTTTAATATGAGGATTCATATATCTAGCCATATACCAGTCAAAAATGCAAGTTTTATCCTTTCTCATTAACATAGAGAGGCAATACCTTTCGAGGAAATCCAAATTCTTCTCAACTCCAAGTCGTCCAACATGGACTATCAATGGTTTATCAGGTTCCCCATTGCTGATCATGAAGAGTAACAGGAGAAAGCAAAAAGAATTATCAGTACACATTTAAGGTTGTTCACATAGTGGATGGAATCTTCAGCAGGAAGCTCCAACCTCAATCTTAATCGCATTGCATGAGACCGATACCGAGGGTGGAAGCTCTCAGAATCAACACCCTTATTCCATAGACGTATCTTGTTAGCTGACAAATAAGAAAAAGAGAGGAACAGTCAACAGCTCTGAGCAGAGGTTTAGAAGCAAAAAGAAGCTAATGGAAGCATGCATCTAAGAACAACAAAACTGCTTTGTGAGAATAGAGAAGACAGTACAGTTTTCGACTTAAATTGCTAATTAGTAAAGTTCATGCTGTAGTGTAATTAAAAAGTTCACCAATTGATTTTTTACCTGCTGTCACCCTATAAGCTTTCAGATCCTTCGCAATAGCAGCAGATGGCACCAGTGTAAGATCAGCGGCTCTATGTAGAAACTCTGGTAAGCAGCAGTTATATCTTAATTAGTATACAGAGCTGGACACCTGAGAGAGAATACATACTGCACAAGAGAATGCTCAGCTCACATACTTATAACCATCCACATAGGTTTCACCAACCAACTAAAGGTATATCTAGGTATATATCTGCAAAATAAGGGCCGGAATCAGTGTAGATCCTTTAATAATTAATATAGAATGTACGAAGAAGCTTCAGAAACTCATTCTTTGCGTCATACATCAGGAAGATCAACAAAGGGAAAACTTTTGCTTCTTGAATCATGTAATTAACAGAAGCTATCAAATGTTCCCATCTGGAGACGAGATATTCGGGAGTTTGACTTACACAGGCACATGTGTGTGATAAGACATCACTATTGGCACACATAACAGTTTTGCAATGATAAGAGCACCAAAGACCTAACAATAGGGAAAAATTAGAACAACCTTAAGCTCCTTGAAGGTCCAAAACTAATATCACTGCACCACTTAAAGGAGGAGCAAAAAGAAACTGAAAACTCACCATTATACCAGGAGATGATGCATGTATGATGTCAGGCTTGAATCGTGCTACTTCTGAAATTATTCTTGGGCTGAGAGCTAGTGACAGGGGCACCTTCTGGTACCAGGGGCAAGGGAAACTGCAAAAGAAATAAGTGACTTTTTCTTCAAATAACTAGCCAATTACCATAAATGGAGAATATTTCATAGTCATGCACCCTCAAACGTCACAAACTTTTTTGCTAAGTTTGCACGTGAGTGAATTCATGAGTAAACACGAAAAAGAAATATAAAAAAGGCACTAGAATCGGCAACCTTAGTGATCCAATCAACTTTGCTCCATAAAACTCTTGAGGTACTCCTTCATGTGTTGTCACAACCATAACCTGTACCCCCAAATTAACAGAAGAGTGTAAGAGGCCAAACATCGTATGTAAACTTCAACGCTTAGCCCGTGTAGGAACTCACTCAACGGTCTGGCTGAACTATGGCTAAGATTATTACGGTTAGTCCCTATGAACTAAATGATTGTTAGAATAGCTGTTTCTTGGTAAATGCAGACAAAGCATATCAAGATTGCTTGAAATTAATTTAGGGGAATATAACTATTATAGGTCAAGATTATAGACTCCTTATTGGCAAAATAGCATCCTGAGAAAACTTGAAATGAATAATCAGCTCAAACATATCAATTTTGTGGGTAGATGCATGAAATAGAAGTAAGTTCAGAAGACCAAATGAACACCAGAAGCTATCAGTTATCAACAACACTCTTGTCAACAACAAATATACCTCATCCCCCATTTCACGGAGATATCTTATAAAATTCTGGAACCGGTTCTTGTAGCCAGATACATACCTGGATATTTCACAAAGGAAAATGGTGGTTATGAGAGAATGTAAGCCCGATTAAGTAAAAATATAATTGTACTAAGGCCAGATTCAGATAATGCACATGAATTTTGATCAGTAGAATACGTCAAAACTAGGTCAAGTTTTTTTTTAAAAAAAAAATTTCAGGAAATGTCAATTTTGGTTCTTTAAAATTACTGACAAAAGCTGATTCCATAATTTAACATATTAAGGCGCCGGATCCCCAGCTGAGAGCATCTCTAACTCTAAAAATTAAAGGATGAAGGCAATATCACTTCTAAGTGCCACTGAGCAATATACAGAAAATTGTAATAGAAGTGGGAATTCTTCGTATCTCAGGTTCAAAGGTATCTGATTGAACCCCGCTATATTTAAATGGTGAGATCGATATGAAATTGACATTACAAATACTATGAGGAACCATTAAAGAAAGAATGCAGGGATAACAAGCACTAATGCATCTCAAAACGAAAAAAATACAGAGAAAAAATTAGGTTCCAATGCTGAAGTGATCACGATAGAACAAGTTTTTAGATTGTGATTGGCAATGCACATTACTATAACTAACAAGCATGCACAACTCCCTTTAATAAGCTACATTTCTAAGAAGTCATAGTTCCTTCCTTAGATCTAGGTAAGGACTTAACATAAGTCCTTTCTTACAAGCTATTCAAGGTCTAGTGGCTCCAAAACGCACGAGAGATCTGTTCCAAAAGCAAATGTGATAGATAGTTGATCAAGTCTACATTTCCATATGATGGAAAAAAAAAAAAGAGGTTCACTATCGAAATTCTTATGGTAAGAATCATTACCTACTACACAGATTCTAGCATATAACGGAAGATAAGAAGACCAAACAAACAACATATGAGAAAAGTCGGTAAATACTTTTGACAACAAAAGTTCCTTAGAAATCTCGACAAGAATCATGAAGACTGCATAGTAAAGAAGGTTTAGTATATGAGACAATTGAATTCACATGCATTGACAAAACTGCTGCAAACTAACGGAGTAGTATAAAAGATATGCTGCAAAAATACTCCTCAAGCAAAACATTGCCAAAGCTTTCCATTACAGGAGAACAAATGATTAATTATTGTAAAGATATGACACCTGGGGCTGACTCAACCCCAAATGCTAGCTCATGAGGAGGAGATTAACCAAGTCCTTATAAACCAACCACTAGACCATTCCGCAACCAATGTGGTACTCTAATCCGCTCCAACTCCTCCTTCACGCCCAGACCCAACTAGATCGTGGACCGAAAGCTCAAATGGGGAAGGATCTAGTTGCGCTACCATGTAAAAATATGACATCTGGGCTAACTCAACTCCAAAAGCTAGCACATGAGGGACAATTGTCAAAGTCCATATAATCAAACCACCGGTTTATTTCCTACCAACTTGGAACTCTAACCCACTCTAATAGTTATCAAATCAATAATATACGTAAGTATATATGTAAGGGCTGCAGAAGAAATTAGACCCAATGAACCACTCAGAAGTTCAACAAATAGAAAGCGCATAGCATTAACCAGAACCAAAGTTTAGTACTTCCTCTGTCCCAATTTATGCCGCACACTTTCTTTTTTAGTCCGTCCCAAAAAGAACGTAACCATTCTATATTTAGATAGAAACCATCTAACTTTAAAATTCTTAGAAACCATCTAACTTTAAAATTCTTCTTTCACCCTTATAGAAATAATTTATAACCACACAAATGGTCAAGAAGTGTTTTAGACCACAAATTTCAAAAGTTTCTTTCTTTCTTAAACTTTATGCCAAGTCAAACGACGCTACATAAATTGAAACGGAGGGAGTATTATTTAACACAGACAATTTTGCAGTTTGGGTCTAATTACTACCTCCTTTCGTTTTTACTTATCACACTTGATTATTCAAATATCAAATTGCATGAACTTTGACCATCATCTTCAATGTAATTATCCTCATATTATGAGGATTGCAAGTTGCAACTTATAGTATTTCTCCTAAAGTTTTTGAACAACTAAATTTTTAATTTAAAATATTAACTTAATCTAACATAATTTAGCTCCAAAGATCAGTTAAATTGACTTTTCTGAAGCAAAATACGACAGTAAAAGTAAACGGAAGTTCACAAAAAAATACTCACGCAAAAGGAGAAGGCTCAACAAAGATAGCAATACGTCTAGGCTTAGAAGTCAATTCAGATTCAGTCAAAGGAGGAGGACCCTCTTCCTCTTCTTCCCTGTTATACTCTTTAACTATCATCTTACTAGCTACAATTAAGTGCCTTTTCTTGAAAGGTCTTTCCTTAAATCTCCTTTCACAATTGAAGAAACTAACTTTCCTACATTTTAAGCTAATGGGGTTTGTTCTTGAAGTACAAGAATGAGTAAATTCAAGAAAACTTGTGGGCACTGAAACAAAACAAGAAGTGGTAGCCATGGTGGTTTTCCCTTTTTTTTGGGGGATAATGATGTTAAAGTATATTTGAATTTTTTGATTAGCTAAGAAAATAAAAAATTTGAGGAGCCATCAATGGATATTCTTTTTTATTTTTTACATACATATATATACAGTTGAATATGGAATAATTGGAAGGTACTGAGAGCATATGCCACAAATTTACAAGGTAGTGATAGATATTATTGTGGTCGTTTTCATATGCTAATTGAAATTTGGGAGTATTAGGATTTTTGTTGTGTCTTTCTAGCTTTTAGCTTTATCGGTTTTTAACACAAGAAGTAAGCTGTTAGACACAAATGAGAGTTGCTTAGCATCGTAAATTCGTAAAGTTAATGTTTGAGAAATATACTGGATAATGATTATATACGATCAAGGGTAAAATAGGTACTAAGTTATTTTAAAATAGTTAGTAAGTAAAAGATGAAGAGATAATTAATTATTTTTTAAAATTTTAGTGCTCTCATTGTTTTATTTAACACATAAGTTAAGAAATAGTAAATAATAAAGATAATTTTATCATATTATCATATTTAATGCTAATAATGAAATGAATAAATTACTCATTAATTTTTTAAATTGAAGATCTATTTTTAATATTGACCTGCTGGCAAAAATCTTTTAATGTTTGCTAAGTTCTCGTGGTCTTTTGGCTATTAAATTATACTTTGATAAAAGCTAACAGTATGATTTGTCCACTTAAGGACTATTTTTTCATAAAATTATTCATTTGTGTTACAAATTTTTGTCTTTATTTAAAAAACAGTGTTGGTTCATGAAAATTACAAATCCAACTTGAAATCGCAATTCAAATTTAGAAAGCAATTTTGTAATATATTTTTGCTCACTTTTCACTTTTAAAATTACAACTTACATTTAAGTATTACTAGTTTAGTATACGTGTAATGCATTTGTATATAACATTAATAATAATAAATACATAAAAAATAAATTGATATGTGTTCGTTATAATATTACGTATAACACTTTTAAAATATAACGCAAAAGATAATATGAATAAAAAGAATTATCACCTCTTTGTCAACTTAATATCACAGTTTTTCGAGAACCTTCAATTTACTAACGACCTTCATGTCATTTAATACTCCTTTTGTTCCTAAATATTATCTTCGTTACTAAAAAAAGATGATTCATAACACGTATTCTGTTTCCTTTTATTTGTCATGTATACTGAAAATAGTTGTTTTCAAATATTGATCAATTTAAAAAATCAAGAAAAAATTAATTTTTTTCAAGTTTCCCCTAATATTAATTATTCTATAATTAATAGACACATAAATAGGAAAAGATTAATAAGGAGTATATGATTCAACTTACACTTTTAATTAATTTTTTTTAATGATTGTACAAAGTTGTATCATGTCAACTAAAAAAGAATATAGAAGCACTTGTCATTTTAGAAAACTAAGATATCATTATTTTTTTTACCTTTGCCCTTCAACATAAAATATGGAGGAACATTAATGTGGTGCAAAAGCCCTTCAACATAAAATATGGAGGAACATTAATGTGGTGCAAAAGGGACAAGCACTATATTAAATTGAAATGATTAATAAATAGGATAATTTAATCAAATTACTCGATTTCTAGTTAAAATTTTACTTTAAAATATACATAACAAAATGACACAAGTATTTAAAAATGAAAAAATATATAGATTGCTTTAAAAGTGTAAATTACATGTCTTTTATTGTCATATTTAGTGCAATAAAAAAAATAAATGTCAAGATAAAACGATAGAAGCAGTGAAAGTAGATAAATAAAATATAATGTTAAAAAATAATAAATAATAGGAAAAATTTCATTATATCGCCCTTTGAATATAATAAATTTATTACGTTGAAAAATGCATTGAGTGATGAATATAATATTTAATAGTAAGAAAAAAATGGATAGAAAATACTAAATTGTCCATTAATTTTTTAAACTGAACACGTACTATTAGATATCTACTTTTAGTATAGTGAAAAAATATTATTGGACAATTTAACTTGTTATTTTTTACATATGAAGAAAAAATAATTATTTTTTTTCATATTTTACCCTCAACTTTAATTAACATTAAAATATTGTTTGGTAGTAGTTATTTAACAAACTATAAGGACTCCTAAATCTATTTTGATGCACGAAAATTTTACATTTTATTTTGATGTTATTTATTGGTGATATTTTTTTTTTTTAAAAAAAAATCATGTAATACAAGTTACATATAGAAAAATTTACAACTCAACCTCCCTTTGTTTTTTTTAGCTTCCTTTTGAGATTCTTCATTATGAAGAGCTTTTTGACATAGTTATAGCTATTTAATTAAGACGTGAATCTTCAGATAAAGAACATAATAATACATCATATAGATTTTTTAGTTCAAGATTGACATTCGAGATAAAAACTCAACAATATATTCAATATAATACTATAAAGTAGGATTTCAAGATAGTAGACCTTACCCCTACCTCAAAAGGTAGAAAAACTATTTTCAATAAATTTTCGACTCAAACTATAAAAAGAAACTCAAAACTCATATCTCCATCAAAATAATAACTTAAAAGACAAACACAAATCATACGAAAATGACAATCACGTAGGTTTGCCCTGTTCAAGACCTCTTAATTACATGACAACAACTTTATATGTTACTCCAAATGTCTTCCTCTTACACCTTTGATAACACTGTTTGATGATAAAAGTATTAACCATTCGAGGTACTACGTTAAATGAATAATTTTATCTAAAGCAACTTATTGTTTCCCATAATTGACCTTTGGTCTTCCGTCTTAGAACAAGAAATAAATATGCAGTACATAAATGATTAATAGTTAAAATTTGAATGACAACGATATATAGAGAAAATATTTCACTTCTCGACTCCTGCTATGTACTATTTATTTCGTTTACTACAAACAAAAGATTTACCTAGTTAATTCGTCTATCGTTTACAACAAACAAAAGATTTACCTAGTTAATTCGTCTATCATAATGCACGCACAACTAAAATATCTATAATAAAAACAAGCAATCAAGTAAATTCTGAAATTCTCAACTCACCGAATTAATCTTTTAAACAAAAACAAATGACCATCTTAAAAAAAAAAAAGAATTATTAATTAGTCACAAGTCAATCCAAATCTAGAAAAACTTACGGTTAAACTTTAACTCTATACAATAAACTACCATGTCTTCACAAATTGCAGCGAAGAACAATCATGGACTATTAAAATAGATACAAATATGTGCCTTCACCCAAGAATAACTTTAATCATTGTCACGAATCCTTGTCACATTGTAGAATCAATACCCTATATTATTTAAACTCTGATAATTTTTTTTTTAATGCGACGTTCTCTTGCTCTAAATAAATAAAGAGTCCTTAAATAAGGAAAAAAATTAATACACTATATTAGCTGGTTTGAAAGTCCTAAATTACATATATTTAAAATAAGGTAAAAGTCCTAAATTATATATATTTTAAATAAGATAAAAATAATTTATATTAAGGTGAACAAAGAAAAAATACAACATAGATAAATATTATTAAACTGGTACTTGATAAAAGAAATTCTAACCTTATAATAGTAATGAACTACCTACAGAGCAATAAATATTAACATTATATTGGTGATGATAGAATCCTAAATCTAAAGGAAAGCCACAGCCCACATGCAGTAAAGAGTTAAAGTATGTTAATATATTACAATATGTATGGTAATGTAAGTAGTATTAATGGTATTAAAAAAATAAAAACAAAATCCTAGCATAAATAAGCAAACTTGTATTCAATAACGGAATGATAGAGTAGTCTTTAAATAAGGAAAAAAATTAATACACTATATTAGTTGGTTTGAAAGTCCTAAATTACATATATTTTAAATAAGGGGAAAGTCCTAAATTACATATATTTTAAATAAGGTAAAGAATAATTTATAATAAGGTAAAAACTAATTTATAGTTTAGTAGGTGTCAAAGTCCCAAATCAGAAAAAATAATTAAATTATTAATTTTTAAATATAAAAATAGTGAAAAGATAATTTTGTCTAAAGTGGAGAGTTTTAATGAAGGACAAAAAGTTCAAATCACTTTTCTAAGGGTCTTCACACTTTTAATATATTATAGATATAGATATAGATTATAGATTCAAGCATGGAAATTATTTCACATACTCTTTTTTTATAAAGTATAATCAAACACAACTCTATCTTCAACTTCAACATCATAAATTTAAAGTAAAATAAAAATGCTTAAAATATATATCTGATCAAATGAGGTTATTTCACATACTTTATCTTTTTTATAAAGTATAATCAAACACAACTTTTTCGTCAAATTTAACACCATAAATTTAAAATAAAATAAAAATACTTAAAATATCTAATCAAATTACTGCTTAGTAATTTCTTTCATCCCTTTTAATTGTCATGTTTATTTTTTTCATGTTTCATAAAAGTATTAAATAAAATAATAATTCAACTAATTTTTTAAAATCTTAATTTAATACCACTTCTCCTTTCATTTTACTAATCTATCCCCACATTTTTTAGAATAAGACTAAAGGTAATGTAACACCCCACAACATTCTTGACATGACACCAGTCATAGTTCCATGTATAGGGAATTTGAAGCATAAAATTTTTCTAAGTGTTGAAAGACTTAGTCATATTTTACGCCCTTAACTTCAATGATTTCTAAATTGATCTTTCCAACCCCGAGACGTAGATTTATGAGTTATTTCATGTTCGGGGATGTAAAGGGCATGTCTCGGGGAAGTTTTGAATTTTTTGAATGAGGTTTGAGCTATGTTTGAATCACGAAAATAGTAGATCACCGTGATTGCACCGCGTTGCGGTTCCTATGACGATGAGCCCTCTGGCGCGATGCAATGGACTCCAAAATTGGAATTCAATTACGAAGTTAATTTCCAAAGGGCAGTCTTGTCTTTTCTTTATAGCTCCAAGTCGTAATAACACAAAATTAAGTCGCCATTAGGGTATTATATGCCAAAGATTACTCAATCTCTCTCCCAACTTAACACTAACTGCTCCCCAAAAGATCAAGAGTTCAACCTCTAAGTTCAAGATTCTCAAAAAAATTATCACGATTAGAGTTTCACTCTTCAAACTAAGCATTTAAGGTACGTGGAACTGTCTTTAAACTCCATGGGCATGGATTTTATCGTTTTGCCAAGTTTAAAGATATACAATCATGTTTATGAAAATTTTTTGGAATATCATTTTGAATAGCATGCATTCATGAATTCGTTTTGATAAAAGTATATGTTGGTCTTGAAATCCTTTATATAGAATTGAATTATAACTATGTATACATGTGTTTTTGGTTGTCTTTTTAAAAAGTTTAATTGAGAGCATGATTTATGAGGCCTTCCTGCCAGTGTGGATTTTACTTGATTTATACGATATATGGTATTCACTTGCATGTATTGAATTCAAATGCTTGTTACCCAAATGAAATCTTTTTTCCAAATAAAGAGTAATATATTTTCAAATTCAAATATTTTAATTTTTTAATACATTTTTATTACAACATTATTAAGTTATGTACTAAAAATTGCCAAGTGTCTTTTCAATATCTTGTCGCGTGGCTTCTTGTCTTTCTTTTAGTTATGCTTATATATATATATATATATATTCGGGTTGACATTGATTGTGAGTTGATGAGAGGGAGTCTTCTTGCCATAACTATGCTCTTTGTATTAAACAGAAGAATTTCATGAGATTGAATAATTGACATGGCCAACACATATTTACGTCTTGCGAAAAGAGGGTATTTGCATAAGATTTCACAAGATTTTAAAATAAGGACTCTCTTGTGATGTTATAAATCTTTGGTGGTCATTTGCATGCTTTAAATAGGATGGGTTGTGAAATTGACATGATATGAATGACTTGCAAGTTGGGGTATGGCGATACCCCGTGATGGCATGCCCTTAACATATTAAATACCAAATGATTTTGTATATGAAGCATGATGTTTAAAGAAACTAAAATTGGGCCTAAAGAGAGAGTTAGATGGTTACCCAAAGAAGGCGTTTGAGTTTAAGGGCTCATCCCTGGAAATCGAGTTTTGCCAACTTGGGTGATATGATTGGTTATGGCCAATGTATACTTGCCCTTGAGGCACTAGTATACCAGAATAGTGTTCAGGACCACAATCTTTGAGGCAAACTTAGATTTGGGGGCTTGGCCGACGAGTAAATGGCAGACTCATATAGCCCGTGGGTACTAGAAATATAGGGTGTACCATCTATCTCAGGAGTAAAAACAAAGGGTTGAGTCATGATTTCAAGAAAGTATTTTGGAACTCTAAATAATGCCCATGTGTTTTTACTTACCTTATGATTAATATTTTATGAAATACTCTCACCTATGTTGTGTAATAAAAATATTATTTTGGATTGTTTCATTTACTAGTACAATTGTATTGACCCCCTATATTTCAGGATTTGAGGCTCAGTCCTGAGGTCCCGCTAAGCAATAGATCGGTTGTCTAACATTTGAAGTTGGTGAGCCTCACTTATTTCAGAAGGCCTTGTCTCATGTGATGTTTCATTTGTTTTTTAGTTAATGGTCTAGCCAGGGGCCTTGTCCCGATTTCCAGATAGATGTTGTTTCCGGTATTGATAGAGATTTTAAAGACTGATGTCAAATGCTTTTGAATCTTTATGAACTCATTTTCGGATTAGTTTGAAATAGAAGATGACTATGTTTTCATTTCTTTTGCATTTCTATAGTATATGAATTATGCATATGACTACTAGTTTGAGGGGCTCTCGGGCCTTCATGGTTTGGGATACCCATCGCGGCGAGGACCTCGGTTCGGGTCATGATATATATATATATATATACCGAGGTCCTGGCCGCAAAATGCAAAAATATTTTCAGCAAAGATAATGTATTCAGCAAAATGCAAAGAATGTTTTCTAGAAATAAAATATCTTATCATAAGTACCAAGAGGTAGAAAATGTAATTGAAATTACCTAAACAATTGAAAGACATACATTGAATCTTTTGACAAACCCATGATCGATCAAATATTAAGAAAAATTTCAGAAAAAAAAAAGAAAAATGATGAATTACGTTCATCTAGGAGGAACTCAAATATTAGTCAAATCGACATTCAAAGAAGGAATAAATATTCCAATAGTTGTCAACCTTTCATATGAAAGATTCATAAATGCCATAGAAGGGAATCTAGGAATAATAGAAGGAAATTTGGCATATACCAAACTATTATTTACCTACTATCCCAGGTATTATTGTAATACCCCAAATTTTTCAAGCTCTTGATCCCTCAAAAGATGGACCACTAAGCCAACTTTCCAACGTTTCTAGTTTTGCCTCAATCCGATGTCATAGCAAAAAGGGTTGTGGAAAGTTTCTCCTAAGGACCTAATACATTGCCGTGACTACGACTCTAAGAAATAAGTCGTAATCACTCATGATGATTTGTCACAAGTGAGTCGTAGTCACAAAAGTGTGTTACCCAAGTCCCACTTCAATAGTTATGAGTCCAGTATGCGACTCATAGTTTGACATTATGAGTTGTATAGTGAACTCGAATCTTGACCAGTGAATGACTTAGGAACCAAGCCTCAGACTACAACTCTACCTAACGACTCGTAGTCATCCCCAATGAGTCATAGGGTGGTGATTCGTAGTCAAGACAGTGAAGGCCTCCATCCTCAAAATTTTAGCCTACCACTTAGAGTACGACTCATAACCAGTCGTGACAAGTCGTAGGGTGAGTCGTAATAACTGGGAACCCAGATTCCTGTACAATTTTTCATGGGATTTTAAGTCATTTTCCACTCATTTTAAAGCCTAGCCCACGTCGTTTAGGCTTCCCAAAGGGCCGGGTATAAAAGGCTCAAAACCCCCAAAATTCCATTATTCATCATAATTTAACATGGAGAAATCAAAATGAGCAATTTTATTCTTCCTCAAGAGTAAACTAGGGCTCTTAAGAACAAAGGTCAAATTCATGGATTTCACCAAATCTTCTACTTCAGGTATGTGGGAGATTCATCAATGGGTTCCTTTAACCCATTGAGTCCCAACGTTTTTCCCTAATCTTCAAGTTTAATCCTATTTTGATTTAGGGTTCCATGAAAAAAAGCATAAATTCCATAATTCCTCCATGTAATTCTTGAATTCAACCATGGATAAGTGTTTCCTCATAATTTCAAGTATTCTTTCATACCTTAATTATGATAACTTTGTTATATTGATGAAATTGTTGGGCTTTTGATTTTAAGTGATGAGATTTCTTATCATTTCATTACTTTGAAATTATTGTATTTTACTATATTTTCATTACTGGTGGGTTATAAACACTCCATACCTAGATAGTCATGCATGTTTCAGATTTTCAAGTTACAAGTCATTCAGAATATGTTATATCATTGTATTCAGATTACAAATGCACTGTTATTTTTAGAATACCATATTTGAGCATATTAGTTATCGGTTCTTGTACTAGTTTATGCTTTCGTGTATGTTTAATTGGAAGTAGAACTTAGCACCAAGCGAATTTAGGGAGGAAGGCTTTCCTACCAGTTTAGGGTGATACCTTTAGTAGAAGTTCCTAAGTTCCAGAACTACATAGCCAACGTAGGTTATGAGAGGTCTTCCTGCTGCTTAGGGTTGATACTCTCTTAGGGGCACCTGCCAATTTAGGGTGATACCCTCGTTCTTCGGGACATCAGATTAGTGGATTCACACAACCAGTGTCAGTACCCATGGCAACGTACTAAAACCCTTCCAACTAGAGTTATATATTGGACCCTGATTAGCTCAGATTGTGTCATGACTAGGGAGTAGTCTCAGGTCATGAGAAACTTGGTATCAGAGCATAAGGTTTAAAGTATCCTGGGGTGTCTGAAAGCTGCGTTAAGTAGAGTCTTATGTATGGGTGTGAAATACGCCACACTTATGGATGAGAGGCTACAAAATATTATAGGAAATGTTTCCCTTCTTTCAGTATTTATGTTGTGCGATGGAGAGTAAAATCCATCAAACTTCTCATTCTAACTCATCCTCTACCATTTATAGAAAATACTCCATCAAACTTCTAATTCTAACTCATCCTCTACCATTTATAGAAAATACCTCCTAGAAGGAATAGTGAAAGGAGAAATAGGGACCATCCCGCACCGCCACCTATTCCTAAAAACCTTATAAAAGAACATATCTCCTTGACAAAATTCAAGACCGCTTTCACAGTTTCGGCCCAGACTATGGCTGCCCAAAGTAACCAGTAGGTCATTTTCCCTACCAATACTGTAGTGAACACAACAGATGCTATCATTAAGACTTTACTTGGATGAATCCCTTAGTGTTCTCTGGGTCCAAGTTTGAGGAGGATCCCCATGGAGTTTCTTGATTATGTGCACAAAGTGACTGATATCATGTCATTACAGTGAAAGTGCTGAATTAGCTACTTACCAGTTACAAGGGGTGGCTCATACTTAGGTTAAGTAGTGGAAGGAGGATAAAAGTGCCAAAGCAGGGCCTATAGAGTGGGATGAGCTTACTACTGCTTTCTTAGACAGGTTCTTTTCGCTAGAGTTAAGGGAGGCCAAGGTGTAAGAGTTTATCAATTTGAAGTATGTTAATATGAGCGTGAAGGAGTATTCACTCTAGTTCACCCAGTTAGGAAGGTATGCTCCGACCATGATGGCTGATTCTAGGGCCAGGATGAGTAAGTTTGTTTCTAGAGTTTCTGAAGCTATTGTCAAGGAGTGTAGGATAGCTATACTGATTAGAAAGATAGACTTTTCCATATTAATGGTTCATGCTCAACAAATTAAGGGAAAAAAGCTCAAAGAAAAGAGATAATAAGAGGTCCAGAATAGGTAACTTCAAATTTTCTCAGCAAAGGTCAGAGGGTGGGAATCGTTCTTAGTTTCGCTAGAAGTTTTCAGCCCCAGCCCCAGCCCTAGCCCCATCTTCGACCAGTGCTCTAGTGCCTAAGTTTAGGCAGGACAATTGGGATAGAGCACCAGGCTCTAAGTCCCAAGATGAGGTTAATAGTGGCCGCACTAACCCAGTTTACAGAGATGTGGTAAGAATCACAAGGGTGAGTTTATGGAAGGTAGTGACATATATTTTGGGTGTGGCAAGTCAGTCCACAGAATCAGGAAATGTCCACTAGTTGGCCAGTAGGGTAAATATTTTTGGTAACAGGGTCAATCTAACTTTTCATCAGCTTCAGTAGGTCGCTCGACTCAATAGGGTGCCACCTTTAGTGCCGCAGAGGGCAGCGTCAGAATCGACTCTATGTCCTTCTAACTCGATGAAATTAGGAAGATTCTCCTGATGTGGTTACTGGTATATTACAGGTCTTTTACATTCATGTATATGCAAAATTCTCTTTTGTGACTCTTTATATAGCTGTAGACTTCGGTTTCAGTCTCAAAATCCTTGCAGAGCCCTTCTTAATATCTACCCTAGGTGGTAGTTTTATTGTAGCCAAATGGGTATACAGAAATTTTCCAGTCACAGTATATCAGAAAGTCACTTTAGTTGATCTTATAGAGTTAGAGATAATCGATTTTGTTGTCATTCTTGGCATGGATTAGCTCTATGCCCATTATGCATCAATTGACTATAGAAATCGGGTAGTCCATTTTAGTTTCCTAATGAACCAATTCTAGAATAGAAGGTTAGTACCTCCATCCCTATGGGTCAATTTGTCTCATTCCTTAAGGCGAGGAAAATGCTTTCCAAGGGATGTATCTATCATCTCGTTCGAGTCAAGGACTCAAGTTCTGAAACTCCAAGCCTTGAGTCAGTTTTAGTAGTAAATGAATTCCCAGAAGTGTTTCCTAAATCTCTTTCTAGAGTTTCTCTCTCGAGAGAAAACAACTTTGGAATAGATCTTCTTCCAGATACCCACTCTATCTTATTCCACCTTACAGAATGGGTCCAACTGAGCTCAAAATATTGAAGGAATAGTTAAAAAAACTTCTAGATAAGGACTTTATTAGGCTTAGTATTTCTCCATGCAGTGCTCCAGTTCTTTTAGTGCATAAGAAAGATGGTTCTCTCAGAATGTGCATCAACTACCATCTGTTGAACAAAGTCACAATCAAGAATAAGTATCCTCTCTCCAGGATTGATGACTTATTCGACCAACTTCAAGGTTCTAGTATTTCTCTAAGGTAGACTTCAAATTCAGTTATCATTAGCTCAAAACCAGAGAATGTTATATTCCAAAAACAACCTTCAGAACTTAGTATCGTCACTCCGAATTTGCAGTTATGTATTTTGGGCTAACAAATGCTCCCATAACTTTTATGGACTTGATGAATAGGGTGTCCAAGTAGTACTTGGACATGTTTGTCGTAGTCTTCATAGATGACATCCTTGTCTATTCCCGTAGTGAAGGAGATCATGCAATCCATTTAAGGATTGTTTTACAGACCCTTAAGGATCACCAGTTATTTGCTAAGTTCTATAAGTGCAAATGTTGATATCAGTATCTTTTCTTGGTCACATTATCTCTGGTGATGGCATTCGAGTTGATCCTCAAAAGATCAAAGCTGTAAGAAACTGGCCTAGGCTTTTCTCTCTATCAGATATTAGGAGTTTCTTAGGTTTATACAGTTACTAAAAATGGTTCATTGAAGTATTTTCCTCAATTAACTCTCCCATATCTAGATTGACTCCAAAGAAAGTAAAATTTTAGTGGTTTGATTTTTGCGAGAAGATTTTTCAGGAGTTGAAAACTCGACTCGCTTCCACTCCAATATTGACTTTACTAGAGGGTTCTGATGGGTTCATAGTTTATTATGATGCTTCCAGAGTTGGTCTTAGTTATGTGTTGATGCAGCGAGGTAAGGTCATAACCTATGCCTCTAGATAGCTTAAACCCAATGAGAAGAATTACCTGACTCATTATCTTAAGTTGGCTGTAGTTGTTTTTTCCTTAAAGATTTGGAAGCATTATCTTTATGGGGTTCATGTGGATGTGTTTATGAACCGTAAGAGTCTATAGTATATATTCAGGCAGAAAGACCTGAATCTTCGTCAGAGAAGGTGTCTTGAATTATTGAAAGACTATGATATAAGTGTGTTATACCACGCAGGTAAGGTAAATGTTATAGACAATGCCCTTAGTAGACTGTCCATGAAAAATTTTGCTCATGTGGAGGATGATAAGAAATAATTAGTCCTTGACGTTCACCAGCTTGCTAGATTAGGAGTTTGGTTGGTTGATTTGGCTGAAGGTAGTGTATGAGTTCAAAATGGTTTAGAATATTCATTGGTTTCTGAAGTGAAAGAAAAGTAAGATAGCGATCCTATTTTGCTTAAGTTGAAGAAGACAGTTCGGGATCAGAAAGTAGAGGTTTTCTCCCAAGGAGAGTTGGTGTTCTTCGATGTCAGGGCAGGTTGTATATTCCAAATATGGATAATTTGAGGCAGAAGATGTTAGTAAATGCTCATGGTTCACGATATTCTATTCACCTAGGAGCCACTAAGATGTAGCACGACTTGTGAGAGGTCTATTGGTGGAATGGTATGAATAAAGATATTGCAAAATTCATGGCTAAGTATCCAAATTGTCAGCAAGTTATGGTTGAACATCAGAGACCTAGTGGTATACTTCAGGAGTTCAGCATCCCCACATAGAAGTGGGAAGTGGTTTACATGGATTTTGTTATAGGGTTACCTCGTACGCGTTATCAACATGATTCTTTTGGGTCATTGTGGATAGAATGACCAAGTCAGCCCATTTCTTGCCAGTTCATACTCCATATTCTATCGAGGATTATGCAAGACTCTATTTTAGAGAGTTAGTAAAGTTACATGGAGACCCATTGACATTATTTCATATAGAGGTACTCAATTTACCTCTCAATTATGAAAGGCTTCCAGAAGAGTCTTGGTACCTAAGTTCATCTTAGTACAACTTTTCACTCACAGATAGCTGGTCAGGTAGAAAGGACCATTCAAACTCTAGAGGACATATTAAGGGCTTGTGTTGTCGATTTCAATGGTAGTTGGGATGATCACTTACCTTTGATTGAATTTTCCTATAATTACAGCTATCAGTCAAATATCCAAATGGATCCATTTAAGGCTCTCTATGGTAGGAGGTATAGATATCCTATTGGATGGTTTGAGGTTGTCAAAGTTGCTTTGATAAGGCCAAATTTAGTATATGAGACTATATATAAAGTTCAGTTGATTTGTGAAAGGCAGAAGACATCCCAAAATCATAAGAAATCCTATGTAAATATGAGGAGAAAAGAGCTTGAATTTGATGTTGGTGACTTTATGTATTTGAAAATTTTGCCCATGAAAGAGGTAAAGCGATTTGGCAAAAAAGTGTAACGACTGATGAAATATATGAAATTTATGATTTTGTGTGATTTGACTATTTTACCTGATACAAGAAAACCAAGGAACACACGAAATTGGCTCAAAATAGTCCAAACATACTCCAAAAATAGTCCACTAATTCAAAGAATTGAGGACCCTTTTGAAGACCACTCTCAGATTCAAGAATGAAATACAAAAAGGACAATATAACTAGGTGTTTGACACCTTTTGCAGCCAACAACAAACTAAGTTAATAACACAAGATGAAACAACAATGTGAACAACAACAACAACAAAACCGGCTTCACAATACAAGATACAAAACGGATACAAGATTACAAAAGAAAAAGGATAGATAGATAGACCACATGAAGGTATAACATTAAGAACCCAAGAATGGTAACTCTTGGACCCTTAACACTACCTACAACGATAAACCTATCTCTTATAAAGACACAAGATTAGAATCCACCTCCCAAGAATCAACGTTTCCAAGCAAATTCAAATACAAGTGATTCTACACTTGTCTAAGCCCTAATTTTGGTTTTGGGTGCCTCAAGGAAAGAGGACTTGTGTTTCTTTGTCTTGTAAGACTTACAACTTCATTCATAAGCTAAGTAAATAAAATCCTACATTGTTCTTTATATAGCTATTACAAGATATAAGTTAAAATGATCAAAAGGGCCTTCAAAGAGTCAGCTGCCCATCAAGTGTAAGTTATGGGATGATTTTGGTGTGTTTTGGGCTTCTTCTACACTTCAATTGCACACACCAAGTCTCGGGACCAATGCACACCACATTCATGATTATTCTTGTATCATTACCCCTTTCCGTAGTTGCATTATGATATTTTTGGGGTGTGAGAGTGATTGACATGATTTTCAATGCATTTTGGTATAATTTATGTGATATTGTGGTTTTTGATGGCTTCTAGAGCCTTATTTTGCCTTATATGTATATCTTTTGATATGTGCGACGGAAGGCCAAACGGACTACGCCAAAAGCTCTAGAATATCGATTTTAGGTTAGTTAGACCTTTGGTTTGGGTCCCGGTGCACTTGAGCTCATTATAACCTACTGGTCGGAAAGTTAAAAAAAATAAAAATTTAGGTGTGAGACCCACATTTGATCGAAACGACCTCGGATGGAAAATCTAAATTTCCCAGTAGATCCAGAATATTGAATTTAGGGTGTTAGTATATTTTGTATGATTTTACGTCTTTTAAATCTTATTTCGACCCTCGGTTTGGAAAATTGTCATTTTGGATTTCGAGGGTCAACTTTGTGAAAACAATATTTTTTTAAAAATTTGATATCTCCATTGAGTCTAAAACGTAGAATTTAGTATGATTGCATAGTTCGTTTGCATGTATTGGACTTCAAACGAATTCCGAGCACCCCGTCGAAGTCCGATCAACCAACAAAAAAAACTGCTATTGCAGAAAATCTGCAATAAATAGCAGATTTTCACCCTTTTTGGCCCATTTTGCTCATTTTCATCTTGGCTCTTGGGAGTTAAATCCTAAAATAGTGTGGAAACTTAAAATTAAAGGTTGTGAGAGCTTGGAAAGCTAGATTAACACCTTTTTCTTGGTTTTATTATGGATTAAAGGTAAGAATTCACCATTTTCTTAGTAATTTCTTGATTAATTTCTCAAAATTTCAAAAATTTTAGTGCTTGATTTTTAACCCCATTTTCACTTATTTCACTTGAATAATATTTTTATCTTATAATTACTAATTTTTCATCAATTTAATCCTTAAAAAACTCCGATCCTTGATTTTAACCCAAATTTCAAAGATTTTATCCGGTAAAGATCAAAAATGATTTTTTTTATTTGAACCCCATTTTTTTCTCAATTTAATTTGGGTTTTCAGCTATAGATTTCTAGAAATATGGGGAACGGTTTTTTGAAGCAAAGTTTTGATTTTGCCCTTCTTTTTCAAAAACTCATTTTAGGAGTCTGTTTTGACTCCGAATCAGAAGTAGTCACTATGGGTGTCATTGGTTTTGTCTTGACACATGGATTTCATATTTGATATTTTTAGTGGAGTTCAGAATTATTCGTGAAAAGTAATATCGCGGGTTCAAGTGTAGCGGACTGGTTTTGGCTTTCGAGGTAGGTTATGGATTAACTCTTTCAGATTGATTTGGATAGTAAATGATGATACAAAATACATGTTAAGGGTGCAAACTAATCATAAAAAATAGCTATTTATGTGTTGTGCTCGTGTGGGACCTATATGTGATGTAATTATCGAAATTGAGTTATTATGTGATATGTGTGACTGTGTGGGTTCCTATATGATATTGATAGCCTTGAATACATGTGAATAATTGTATTATATTTTTAAAATGCTTAATATGGTACCAATTGTGCATTGTGATTATATTCATACTTTATTGGCATACGAGACATGTGAAAATTCATGGATGAAACAAAAATAATGAGTGGATATTGGCTCATGCGATTGTGAAAATATATTATTATGGTTGGTTGTGAAAATATATCATATGGTTGGTTGTGGAAATAATCATTGTGATTGATTGTGAGCATTACATCTTCATATCGTACTCATTGATGAAACATTGGTACCACCGTAGTAACATCTAAGAAACACTAACAACACCTTTTTAAAAGATATTGTAACACCATATAAAACCCTTTCCGAGGGATGTGCTGAAAAGAAGATATGAGATATGTGGATTGTATATGGGTTGACGAACCCCCTATGGGTCCTACGTCGGGAAGCTTTAGCTCCGTAGGTGTATATGGGGATTGTGCGACGATCTCGGAGGTTGTGCGGAGACCTCATGCATCATCATCATCATCATCATTGCACCTACTTTATTGTGTTTATGTTGTTTTGTATTTCCTTATTGACTTGTCATCTATGAATTTGTCTTACCTTTCTTTACTTGTATTTTATGATCTTGTATCTACATGTTCTCTCTTGTTCTATTTATATGTGACATAATATATACTTGTGTTTTATATATTGGTGTGTTATTGCAATATATGTGAGATATAGTAGAACTGTTAGTGCAAGCGGTATGGGTTACCATTGTGGGATATTTTTCTGATTGCAGGTGACATGCCCTTAGTGTATATTTTGTATGCTTTATTTACTACTTTCTTGGTCGATCTATGATACCTACTAAGTACAAGTGGACCATACTCATGCCTACTGCGCCCTTTTGGTACATGTCCTAGCTCGAGTACGCCTCCACTTGGTTGACTCGGATGATTGTTGGAGCTTCCAAGATAGCGGTTGGACATTCATGTATTAGTAGTTATTTATTTGTTAGTATTCGGAGACAATTATTATTCCTTTGTGGTTATTTTTTGATGTATTTGACTCTTGGATCGTATTAACAGTTCTTATACTATTGACACTTAATTTCGGGCATGGTTGGTATTTTGGATAAGTTTTTTCCGCATTGTTATGATTACTTGGATGGTTTGGCTTCATTTTAGAAGTCTTAACTTGGGATATTTCTGTCTTTTCCTTTTTTTGTATCAGTTTGGGTGATATGCTTACTTGTCAAGGCATGCCGTGATAAGTGCTATTATGACCTTTATTTTTGGGTCGTGACAAATTGGTATCAGAGCAGCTAGGTTTCATTGGTCTCAATGGTGTAAGAATGAGATGTCTAATAAAGTCTCGCGGATCGATACATAGACGTTCGTATCTATCTTCGAGAGGCTATAAGACGTCTTTAGGAAACTTTCCCCATTTTATTCTTTATCGTGCGAAGTTCTTTCATACCTTGTGTTCTGAGTTGTGTTTTACTCTTTCTACACGAATAGAGTTTCTTATACCTCATATCAGTTGAGAAATGCTGTGAGAAATTAGTAGATATCATTTATCGATTGTAGACTTGTTGATGCTCTCGAGTTTTCATGGGATCAATTTGTTGATGCCTTTTTGAAGAAATTTATGCCTTTCAGTTTGAGAGATCGTATGTGAGACGAGTTTGATCATTTGGAACAGGGCTCCATGATAATTTTTGAGTATAAGGTATGCTTCCATGCACTCTCCAGATATTCCTATGATAGCATTTCTATTGAGTTTGAGAAGATTCAAAAGTTTGTGAAGGGTTTGGTTGGCTCTCTTTATTTGGCTACGTCTCAGATGATTGTGTTTGGGGCTTCTTTTCAGAGTATTGTGGATCATGCTAAGATGACAGATGATATTCTTAGTGTGTCTCAGGGAGGCGCCAAGAAGGTGCGACCTTTTGGTGAGTTCAGGAGTTAGACCTATTGAGGTAGAGATTTTAGAGATTATCGTGGATACCATGGTAGGCCAGTGCAGGTGATTTTATAGAGTTCAGCTGGTGGATCTTCTTGTTCAGTAGTTTAGGGTGGTCGTTCAGGCTCAATTGTACTTTCTCTTATTGAGACTGGTTATAGAGATTGCTATATGTGTGATAAGATTGGCCATGTGGACAAGGACTGTTCTCGCTGTGTGTTTAGAGCTATTCCTATTTTACCTATAAGAGGTAGGGGTTCTACCAAAGGTGCAAGAGGTAGAGATGGTAGAGCCCGTGTTGGTGGTTGTGGGGCTACTCAGCCAGTTGGTAATCATGGATAGTGTTATGCTATACCAGCCAGACCTGAGCAGAGGCTTTTGATATTGTGATTACAGGTACCTTTCTAGTTTATTTCAAACCTGCATCTATATTATTTGATCTCGGATGAACTTTCTCCTATGTATCTGTATATTTTGGTTTGGGTTTTGATTCTATTAGTGAGCCTCTTGCCATGCCTATTCGTGTATCTACCCCAGTAGGTGATTTTTTAGTGGTGGATTGGGCATACCGATCTTGTGTTGTGACTTTTGTCGGGTGTAATATTTTGGTAGATTTAATTGTATTAGATATGGTCAATTTTGATGTTATTTTAGGCATGAATTAGTTGGATCCCTATTATGCTGTCTTAAATTGTTTTTCCAAGACTATGACTTTTGCTTTGTCGGGTGTGCCAAGGATAGCTTGGAAGGGTACACTTTATTTGGGTCCTAAGAGGGTCATATCTTATGTTCAGGCTCATAATTGGTTGAGAGGGGATATTTATATTGCTTAGCCCATATTCATGACACCATTTTTGTTTTGCGTCCTTCCTTGGATTCTATCTGTGTTACCCGTGAGTTTATAGATGTGTTTCATACGGACTTGCCTAGGATGCCTTTTGATTAAGATATTAATTTTATTATTGATGTTGAGTCAAGCACTAAGCCTATTTTTATTCCTCTTTATAGGAAGTCCCCAACAGAGTTGAAGGAACTGAAGGATCAATTGTAGGAGTTGTTGGATAAGGGATTTATTTGACCTAGTATTTCTCCTTGGGGTGGGCCTATCATGTTAGTGAAGAGAAAGGATGGGTTTATACGGTATGAATTGATTATCATTAGTTGAATAAGGTGACAGTTAAGAATAAGTATCCTCTTTCTCGCATCGATGATTTGTTTGATCAGCTTCAGGGTGCTGCGGTGTTTTTAAAGATTTATTTGCGGTCCGATTATCACCAGTTGAGTATTAGAGCTTTAGATATTCGGAAAATAGTTTTTTAGACTCGATATGGTCATTATGAGTTCTTGGTTATGTCTTTTGGGTTGACTAATTCCCTTGCCTCGTTTAAGGAATTGGTGAATCAGGTGCTTCGACCATATCTCGGCTTCTTTGTTATTGTGTTTATAGATGATATCTTGGTGAATTCCAAGAGTGAGGTTGACCATAAGGAGAATTTGCGTATTGTGCTTCAGAGATTAAGGGATGAGAAGTTGTACATAAAGTTCTCTAAGTGCGAGTTTTGGTTAGCGTCTGTTTTTTTCTTGGATCATCTGGTTACTAAGGAAGGTATGATGGCTAATCCATCCAAGGTTGTAGCAGTTCGTGATTAGGATAGACCTACTTCGCCCACCGATATTCGGAGTTTTATTAACTTAGCGGGTTATCATTGGCGTATTGTTGAGGGTTTTTTATCCATTGCAGCTCCATTGACCAAGTTGACCCAGAAGAAGATTTTTTAGTGGCTCGATGCTTATGAGGCAAGGTTCCTGAAACTCAAGGATTTGTTGACTTCAACTTCTATATTAGCTTTGCCTAAGAAGGGCATGGGCTTTACTATCTTTTGTGATGCTTCAAGTATTGGGTTGATGTAGGAGGGCAAGGTAATTGCGTATGCATTTCGTCAATTAAGCCTTATGAGAGGAATTATCCCACCCATGATTTAGAGTTGTACGCAGTTGTGTTTGCCTTGAAGTTATGGAGGCACTACTTGTATGAGTCTTTTGCGAGTCTTCTCAGATCATCATTGCCTTCAGTACTTAGCGAGATCTTTATATAAGCAGTGTTGTTGGCTTGAGTTTCTTAAGGATTATGACTTGACTATTCTCTACTATTCAGGCAAGGCTAATGTGGTTGCGGATGCCTTGAACCGAAAGTCGACTAGCATGGGTAGCTTGGCGCATCTTTTGACTCAGGAGAGGCTTTTGGCCTTAGACACCAGGGCGTGTTTTGGTATTTGTGGATGCTAGATCTTTTTTGATGGAGCAGATTTGAGCTCTATTGATTTGATAATATTGGATTGAGGTTGATTCAAGATATGGTATTGAGTGGGGAGGATAAGGATGCCTCACTTGATTCAGATAGAGTTTTGAGGATTGGGGGTTGAGTTTATGTACCGAAAGTGGTGATTGGATTAAACCCATTATTCCAGATATTCAATCCATCAAGGTGTGACTAAGATGTATCATGATTTGAGACAGCACTACTGGTGCGGTGGTATGAGGCGAGATATAGCAAATTTTGTGGCTTATTACCTATGTTGTTAGCAGGTGAAAGTCGAGCATATGAGACTTGGTGGTTTGCTTTAGAGGTTACGCGTTCCCGAATGGAAGTGGGAACAGATCACTACAGACTTTGTGACTGGTTTTCCTCGTACATCTCATAGTTATGATAGTGTTTGGGTTATCGTGGATCGATTGATCAAGTCAGCTTATTTTATTCTGATTCAGGTCTCATTCAGTGTTGAGAAGTTAACCCCTATCTATATTGTGAGATTGTGCATCTGCATGGTGTGCCGATGTCCATTATTTTAGATTGAGGTTTTGTGTTCACATCTTACTATTAGAAGACTTTTCAGGATGAGTTGCGTACTCAGGTTGATCTTAGATAGCATTTCACCCTATACTGATGGCCAGTCAGAGCGGACTATCCAGGTTTTGGAGGATATGCATCATGCATGCGCGATGGATTTTGGTGGCTAGTGGGAGCAATATTTGGCTTTAGTAGAGTTTACATATAATAATATCTACTATTCCAATATTGATATGGTACCTTTTGAGGCGTTGTATGGTAGGCATTGTCGCTTCTTAATAGGTTGGTTCGATATTTCAGAGGTGAGACATCGAGGTGCGGACTTGCTTTGTGAGTCGTTAAATAGAGTTTGGATCATTCAGGATAGACTTAGATCAGCTCAGAGTAGGAAAAAGTGTTATGCTGATCGTAGACTTCGTGCCTTGAGATTTGGCGTTGGTGATCGTATTTTCCTTCAAGTTTCACCCATGAAGGGTGTGATGAGGTTTAGGAAGAGGGGCAAGCTTAGCCCCAAGTATATTTTTCTATTTGAGATTCTTCAGACTGTTGGTGATGTGGATTATGAGTTGGCTTTGCCCCTTGATCTATCAGCTGTTTATCCAGTTTTTCATGTTTGTATGTTTCATCGTTATATTCTAGATGAGTCTCATGTCATTCATTGGGAGTCGGTTCAGTTAGATGAGCGGTTGTCCTTTGTTGAGAAGTCAGTTTCCATTTTGGCTAGGGATGTTAGGCAGTTGCGCTCTAGAGTGATCCCTGTGGTTAAGGTCCAGTAGCGACATTGACCTGTAGATGAGGCTACTTGGGAGGTTGAGTCTGATACGCATTGTTTTTATCCTCAACTCTTCATTGATTCTGGTATTTCTTCGAGGATGACATCCAGTGTCAGTACCCGTGGCAAAGTACTGACATCCTTCCGACTGGGGTTACAGGTTGAACCCCGATTAACTCAGATTAGGACATGTCGATTAAATTTTAGCTCCCATAGTCTCAGTTCAGTACTCAAATTATACCAATTCAGGTTTGCATGACCAGGTGTTTAGTTTATCATCATTCAATCATTCAATTTTACAAATTATCTTAGTATATGATTATGCTTGATCTTGTATTCGTTATACATGTTCATGCATTCATGTTTAGTACCCATATATATATATCAGCTAGTTCCCATCTCATATACTGTATATTCCAAGTACTGACTGCATATCCCTCTTTTGCACTATGTTGTCTTATAACATAGGTTCGGACGCGCAGTTCCTCGATCGTTCTTAGACAGTTCGTATGCCACTCAGCTGCAGTATTGGTGAGTCCTCATCAGTAGAGGGCTAATTATATTATTTACGATGGTTTCCAGTATTTCAGTTCATGCTTATTTTAGTAGTCAGAGTTAATTGGGGACCTGTCCCAACAACTCATCATGTTTAAAGGCTTTCAGACAGTTAATATATTTTCGGTGATTATTTTCAACACCTTTGATATTGTTTTGATGTTTAGATATTTTTGTAAATAACTTTCGCATAGTATTTTGTTACCTTCTTTCAGTCTTTAAGTATGTGCAAGATCATGGGCTAGGTTGGGGTTACTTGTGGCCTTAAGCATCGTGTCACGACTAGGGGATAGTGTCAGATCATGACAATTTGTATATCACTAAAAGACGTTGATTTTAATGATACCTTAAGTCTGAATTTTTAGGTAAAGAGAAAGGATTTGTTCAAACTAGATAACCGTACAATGAGCATCTACTATCAGACTCTATATACAGTTACCAATTCAAATTATGACAATGTCTATAAAACTAAAAGTATGGTTGAAATTGATCAAGAATATGCAGGAATTGTCAGAATTGTTGAAGCAGAAATTCAACAAGCAGATATACTTGATAAATATGAAATTCATTTTGAAAAAACACACAAAATAGGAAGCTCAAGCGCCAATGCTAGACTTTCTCTTGATTATGAAAGAAACTCTATATGAAAAATACATCACCAAAGTAATCCCCCCACCCCCACCCCCCCCAAAAAAAACTAATAACACCAAAGTTGTAGGTACATTCTTTAATAGAAGCACTTGGTGTAAACAAAACATCCTGATACAAATAGGAGCAATAGTAAATTATGTCAAGAAAAGCATCTTGAATGGATTACCATGTATAATGTTTCTCCAAACACCTACAAAACCTTTGAAAGTAACAATTATATCTGTATATAAATGGTCAAGCTACCTATACAGTTAGATACTATCAGAATTAGTGTTCCATTTTATGTCACTAATCACAAAAATGATTATAACATAATTTTGGGAGGCTTTTTTCTCAATAGTATTGATGACTGTAATATAGAAAAAAAGGTATAGAACTAACTTTGGACAATAACACTTGTTTTATACCAAAAGAAAATACCTAGAGAAACCTCTTTTTGAGTATCAGTTTTCATAGAAATTACTGCCTACCATACAAAATTGCCTACTTGTGGTTAAATTGATAATGGATCTAAATCCAGTTTGGCAAAATCTTTCTTTTTTTTACAGATTGGGATTCTGATGCCACAAATGTTTCAGTTGTAGGTATAACAAGTGATAGAGAGAAGCTCACACATTCAAAGAAAAATATAGAAATAATTTTGGGATCAAAAATTATTTCTATAAAGAAAGTTTATGCTTATGATAAACTTAAAACTGACCTGCTTCTGGGTAATGATTTTATCCAGCAATTTCAAGATTATCCCCGAACAATTTACATGGTTAGTTTTAAAACCCCATGTAATCATTTTATTAAAATTTCAAGAAAATATAATCCATATGTTTGGAAAAAGAAAAAGGTATTTTCAAAAGAAAACTTTTAGAAAATTCAAAAAATTATTCTTGCAAATGTCTTAATCTTGAATGGATAAAAAATAACTTGCAAAAATCTTATGGTGAAAACCCTTTAGAAAAATTAATAAAAAAAAACAAGAAGAAACAATTCTAACCCTCAAAGATCCAAGTATCATTATAAGAGTAAGGCTCATGCTCTACAATGAAGAAAACAAGGCTGAATTCAAAATGCAGATTCAAGAGTTAGTTAACTTAAAATTAATTAGATCCAACCCACATAGCAATCTCGCATTCATTATTTTCTCTTAAGAAATGTTTAATATGGACAATAGAACTCAAATTTCGATTAGCAAAATCTTCAAAAAGATGATTAAAATTGAAGAAGCTATCATTGACAAAAGTCAGAGGCTCTTCAACATTCGAGACAAAATTACTAGATTGTCTGAAAAAGCAAGAAAATTATAATATGAGTTAAATTAGCTTAATTCTGATCAATCTGAAATTTTAGAGGAATTCCAGCTCCCCTGTGAACATTTGGACATTCGTCCAAAAAGGGAATATCAATCCCACTAAGGTGGAAGGATATGTCACACCAGTACCTAGTTTCAAAAAAAATCTCATCGGTAAGCCGTATATGCTGAAGCATGAGTTATCTGATCAAGGCAAAAGCCAGGCAAAGGGAAGGCACCCTTTTGACACAAAATCAGCTAAGAATGGAATTATCTCTGGGAAACCCAAAAAAGGTACTAACAAAACCTATCATAGAGGAAAAAAGTTTGCTTGTTTTCAGGTTGGAGCTTGCCACCCAAAAGAAGAAGATTATCTTGCTTTCACAAGGACCATTTATGGCCTTCTGGTTTAAAGTGGAGAACAAATTGAAATTCTAGAAACAAAAAGTTTGTATCCACATATTTCTATATTCTCGGGAGGCTGTCCTAAATTTACCTCCAAATTATTCAAATTCGGCTATTTGGATAGAATTTACAATAGTCCAAATTTTATAGAAGTAATGAAACTTCCGCTTAATTTTGTAACAACTCTAAAAATTACGCTGAAGGAAGGCATATATTGTATATTATTTAGCATATCACTAGAATTCCAAAACGAACAACTCTCTTTTTGGACTATTAGTTATATAGCAATGGAAAAATAAAAAAAACATTCAATGTTAGTGTAACAAGCATTAACAAAACTCTTCCTTATTTAAACAAAAAATGGATTAAGACTCATAGAGCCTTGGGAATGAAAGCGTTATATAACATTCTCAAGAAGTATTTTAATGATAATTATAAAGTCCTTGATAGAGATACAAATTGGACCTTAATCACCACAGAAAAAGCCAAATCAAAGATCCTAAAGGAAAAAACTCTAGACTATAAGCTTTACCAATTTTTAGTCACAAAAAAACTTGGGAACTTGCATACAAATTCCTAGGTCACAAACACATAAAATCATAAAATGAAGAAACGTGTGAAGAAGAAGACTCTGACAACATGTCAGAAAATTAAGAAAAGAGTCAGAATTAGATAGCTTGATGGCTAAGATGTAGATAGACATAAGCACTTACATCATCAAATGGAGAATCTTATTTCCAAAGATCTCTAGTGATAAGAAATCTTATCTGATTAACCATTATTGAAGGACCATAAGAAAAATATGCAATTTAATAGAGATACTGATGAAATCGTGGGGTTTGCACCACTTAGTAAGGGACCAGGTCCCTCAAAGTCAGTCACAAATAATAATACAGTAAAGCAAAAAGAAACATAATACGGTGCAAGAATTATAAGGAACACCGGGTTTAACGTGGAAACCTCTTTGCTTAAGGGAGGAAAAATCATGACTTGCCCTCACAAGCTCTCAAAAGTTTACTATAATCAACCTCTTGATTACAAACTTGAACTTGAATCTAACTCAAGGATCCACTTGCTTATAATAACTCTACTACAAGCCTAACTTGACAACTCTGCCAAGACTCCCTCAACACTAATTAACGCTAACTTGTTTTAAGCTTAGGCAAATCTACCTGAGCACTTTCAAAGTAGAAATAAATGAACACTGCACTTATAGAATGAGTAATTTAGTTACATACTCATACTGGACTCAAGAACACTCTCTATTTCTACACACACAGAGTTAAGATCTTGAGCAATGTTGAATAATGAGTTTTCACCCTTTTCTCTATTCACTCTTCGAATTTGCAAAAACTATCAATTGAGAAACATTCTTTACCTTTTATAGTTAAGAGATTATTAGGATTAAGATGCTATTGGACTAGGTGTCCTAAATAGTATAAGCTCCACCTGCACAGTTTGTTATGCTAGAGGACAAAATTGGGTAGACGTCTTCCAACTGTACTGTAGCCTTGAAAATCCAGGGACCTCATCTTTTGTTATCAGTTGCTCATCGTCAAAATAAGATACAAAAATTTCCCCTCTTTTTGATAATGATAAACCAACCACAGAGTTTTGAGCATCAATATTCATTCATCAGATTCAATCCGAGTGATTACCACTTCAGAAGATGAAGGTTCCCCCTATCATTCGACACTAATGCTTCCACAACTTAGGGACCTGGTCCCTTATTGTCAATTGATATCAATCTTCAATTACTTCCCCCTATCATTATGCACCATCATTTCTCCCCCCGTCAATATGCCATTATGCATTCAAATGACCATATATATGCACTTGGTACCTGGTCCCTAACATCATGCAATATACACCTGTTACTTAACACATAAAATCAGTATCCCCCCTTTTAGCATCATTGAAAAGTAAAAATATTAAACCAAGAGTAAATATAAGCAAGTTTAGTTAACTCATGGCTATTGAGGCAACTGACATGAAGAACAGTTTTAAGATAAAGAGAAAACAGATGAAGCACACAAATAGAAATTCATTCATTGTTGAGTAGGATCAACACCATTACAATATACTAATAAAATATAAAACAACTTTTTGAAAAGGCCGTAATAGAAACAGGGACTAGAAATTGACACAAGAAACTTATACAATAGGACTTAGGTAGGGGGGCTTAGGGGAGAAGGATTTTAGCAGAAACTCTATTCTGGTAGCCTTAGCAACATGAGCATCTAACAATTGTTTAGTGAGAATCTTCACTTTAGTATTCAACCCTTGAACCTCAAAAGTAAGTTTTGCAACCTTGCCCTGGAGCTTTGCATTTTCTGCTACAAGTTCCTTAGATGCACCAGGTCCCTCTTAAGATAACTTCTAATTCTAAAGTTTCAAGTGAACTATCTTAGTATTTTTTGCAGCTAATTTGATTCTGAACTCCTCTATTTTTTGTTTAAGCTTTCCTGAGCAGCCAAAAGTCCTGACACTAGGGACACAGTTCCCACTTTTCCTTCAATACATTCATTCTCTACCAGTGTTATCAGATTGAATTTTTGTCTGACTATTCCAGGAGTCCTCTTTGTCCCAATTACTCCAAAGTGATCAAACAACTTGTTCAAGAAGTACCCATATGGCACCACATGTCTCCCTTCCTTTTTATGGATCACTTTCTTCATGTGCTCTATTATAAGAGCTGTAAAACTTATCAACTCAAACTTGCTCAGATATTCTATCAAAACCAGGTTAACACCAGAGGCAATAGTCCTTTTCTCTAACATGGGAAAAAGAGCCTTGTTTACAAATTCAAATAATAATTGGATCTTATTTGTGAGAAATTTTTTATTAACACCAGCTATTGAAGTCCCACCCATTTTTGACGCTTCAATCATAAACTCGGTTAAGGGATGCTATTTCACAACAGTCCTCATACCTATTATAGGTACATCCAGTTTTTTCCCAGACCCTCTTTATCCTGTTTTATCTCCTATCCTTATAATTGACTGTTTAGACTCACCCCATCTTCTGAGAAATCCATGGTATCAAAAACCAAGCGAGTTGGTTCCTCTAGGAGGTGTAACCATCCTTGGTATTTGACATATTCTACTAACTCTTATATGCTAGGTTTCTCATAAATCTTGGGATCAAACACTCTACCAGATAGCACCTTCTGGTTTTTCAAGGATGCATTTCTTGTTTCTCTAGGGAGGATAATCTTCTTTTCTTCCTCTTTTCTTCTTCTTTTTGTGTCACTACTTCATTTATCTTTAATAATTTTTCTCTTCTTGGGACTAGGTCCCTCAGAGTCTTTCTTCTTCTTAATAGTGATATGTTTCTGTTTCGTTCCTACAGGGCTTCCAGACTTTGAATCGAAGGACCTGGTCCTCTCTGCTATATAAACTTCTTGTCTTCTCTTCTCAGTAGCAATAGCAATATTAAAATCAATGTCCTTACCTTTTCTAACCTCCACAACTTCAATATTCTCCTCTTTTTCAACCACAACAACTTTCTTCAGTCTTCTTCTCTTAGTAGTAGAAGAATTACTAGCCTTCATAGCATCAATTAGCAACTTTTTTCAGGCCCTCTAGTAGAATAGGATCTAGAAACTTTTACATCAGAATTAATCACTTTCTCCTTTTCTTTACTTTCTCTTAGTCTCTTTATAGACCAACTCAGAGGTTTTTTATCCTCATCCTCTTCATTTGGAGGTGAAATAAATTCTCCATCCCTTGTCACATCATATTTTTCACCTGTTATTTTCTCCTCTACACTAACTGAACTTTCTTTGGGATCATTACAAGCATAAGTAGATTTTTAGCTACCCAATTTACACTGCTGAAAGGATCAGATTTCTTTATAGGAATTTCTTCGTCATACAGTTGGGCAAAGATGGGGTTTAACTTAGAGGGAGTAGGGGAACTAAGTACTTAAAGGTGTTTTGAGAGTTCTATACCTTTTTATTCTTTAGAGAAAGTAGGTATTTGTGAAACATTAGAGGATTTTTTTGAGGAAAGAGGTCCTTTGGATTGAGGAATCTCTTGTTCAATTAGATAACCAAAGCCTTTATTTAAGTCAAGTTTCAAGGCTAACTTAGTAGGATTTTTACTAGAGCCTAGAGTTTGGACTGGAACGATTTCACTTAGGGTTTCAAGAATTTCATGAGAAGGTCTGGTGGGTAATGCACTTTGTGATTCTTGAGGATGATTAGAAGATAATTCTTTCATAGGGGTTGAAGAAAATGGGATTTTTCCCATTTCGAACTTTTATGAGAGAAAAAGAAAAGGACTAGGTTAGATTAAAGAAGGAAATAATTTGGAAGGATGATCTGAGTTAATTAAGAGGAGAATGAAATATAAAGGATTTGATTTTATAATTAAGGAGGTGATTATTTGACATTTAAGAGGTACTTTTAGAATTGACGCGTCTGATTACAAAGGTGCGACTCTTCATAGTTGTTTTGAATTGATAACTTTTGTTCAAATAGGAGAAGACATGTGGCTTTTTAAAATAGAAGTTTTATGATTTTTTAAGGCAAATTATTTTGGTACTAACCTGAGAGATGGGACCAGGTCCTTCTCTTTCTTGAGTGAATTCTCAACTTATGTTTGCTTCAGGTATTTTCCCCCAAAGCTGTTCCCATGGGTGTATACTTGCAAAGGTATGATACTGAGTTAGACCAATATGTACTTAATTTACCAAGAATACCTACCTCATTATCATAGCTAGATTTGAGGGGAGACATTGATTCACATATTAGGTTTGGTCAATTTAATCAATCCTTGCTTTAACCTTTTATCCTCAAAACACTCTCTTTTTGAAACTATTAAGAGATCAGCCAATAGTTCTGAGAATTAGGTGCCAGTCTTTGCTTCATTCATACTGCCTCAAGCACCTTCTTTTGAGATGAATTTATTTAGGACAAGGTCCCTGAGAATTTTGACATGACCATTTCTTGTTGGTCTTCTACTATAGCTGGGATCAATGACTGGCATTCTGAATTAATATCATTTTTATTTGCACCCTTCAACCTTTCGCCCATCATCTTCAACATTATCAATCCTTTGAGAATGAATGAATTTTTAATTTATAAGAATTCATTACCACCAAGGATCAACAACTTTCCTGACTAATTAGGAATTGTATGCACTTCTTTCTTCAATCTACAAAATTTATTTTTCATTCATTCTTCCCATGTTTCAGCACAAGGTACTTCTTATCTTGAAAATTTCAGCTTTGTTTTGCCAGGTACCAGGTTTTTTGAAATCAAATTATTTCAAAATAAGACACCTCCACCTTGAAATTATATTGAGAGAGAGAACACAGACCTTCCTGTATTAAGATTTGAACACACCCTATCAATGAACTATTTCTAACTACAATCCCCTTTCTCAAACCCAGAACCATGATCACTTGTTGGATTTGGGAACCCACCTGAGTTTGAGTTCCCAGTAGGAAGACAGTGGTGTGATCAAATCCCTTTTGGCCCATCTAGGTAGAGAGTTCTTCTTCATGCTTCTCAAGAGTTTGAAACTTTTAAGATAGTAAATCTCCTACTGAATGTATTCAGTATTGCTTAATTCCAACACTGACATCTTTCCTTTAAGTGTCTATTTCTTCCACAATGAGTACTCAGACATTTGTAACCCTTGTTCTTAATGCCATGAATAGCCTCCCCTTGAGATCCAAGAGGTTGGGTTCCTTCATGATAACCAATACCCTTGCCATTATTAGCTCCTTGATTAGTCAAATTAGAACGGATCTGTGAAGATGTAGTTCATTTAAGAGATTTATTAATCTCTTCTCTTAAACAGACCAAGTCCCTTTCTAACTCTTCATTCTTATGGAGGGCAGACATAATATGCTTTTGAGAATCCTTCAACTTTTATTCAAGTTCAATCTAAAGCCTTGAAGCTTCTTTCTTCCCTTTACCATTTAAATTATTTACCTTTTTAAATTGACATATAAAACTTAGATTTTCAGATTTTAAATCTGTGACCATTTCTCTAGTTTTAAATATTTGGAGATTTAGAGCAACTAATTCAAATTCTTGATTTTCAACTTTATCCTCTAAAGCATTTTTCTCAGTAGTCAGTTCATATACAGAGTCAATCAACACACTACAAGCTTTTTTATCTTCCTAGCTGAGTAGTTATCTAGGTTTTCCTTAATGTCAAAAAGTGTTCCCTCATTTTGTTCTTCATCTTTTGTATTTTCTATGAAAGTAAAAAGGAATCATATATAACTGGATTATCTTCCACAACTAGCATATACACATCTCCAGACTTCTCATCTTCATCAGATTCACTGGAAGAATCTCCCTATGATTCCTGAGCTTGCTTTACTGCATAATCAGCTGCAACCGTCCTTTTTGAATATTTAGGGACCTGGTCCCTATTTTTTCCTTTTTTACCTACAGTCTTGAGGTATTACTGGCAGTCCATTTTATGTATTGGACAGTCCTTAATGAAATGCTCAGGACTTCCACATTTGTGACACACCTCAACATACTTCCCTTTTTATTGTTACTTCCTCTTCTTTGTAACTAACTACTCTTCTTCATTGCTTTAACAATCCTTTTTTCCAAATAGGCAACATCAGTGTCTTTTTTCACCTGAATTATGTTTTAAAGCCTTTAATGTGAGGGACTTTTCTCTTTTTGCTTTATTCTTCTCCAGCCCTTGCTGCTTCTTGAGCTCATGGGTTTTTTAAATTTCTAATCAGTTCATCCATAGTGAGGGTCTTTAGGTTTCTTGCCTCAGTTATGGCATTCACTTTTCTTTCCCAGGACTTAGGAAGAGCACCAAGAATCTTTCTCACTTGCTTATACAATGGAATCACTTCTCCTAAGTAGTGAAGCTCATTTGTGATAGAAGTGAATCTTTTATTTATTTCTTGGATTGTTTCTCCTTATTCCATGGTGAAGATTTTATACTGAGTAGTTAAGATATCAACTTTTGAACTCTTCACATCCGTTGTTCCTTCATGAGGAGTCTTTAAACAATCCCATCTCTCCTTGGCATTTTTCATAGGAAGAAATCTTATTGTATTCATCAGGTTCTCTGCCACAAACTAGCAGTTTCTTGGCTTTGTAATTTTTCTCAACCTTCTTTCTGTCTTTATCATCTTACTCTTTCATGATTTTAACAACTATCCTTGTTACTTCTCCTTCTCTTACATACATACTATCCTCAGCTATAATAAAGTCATACATCCTAGTTTTCCACCACCCATTAAATCTAGTAGCCTAGTGGTAGATTGTCCTTTTTTTTGGTTAGGTGAAGCAACCATGATAACCAAATCACTCTAGGTGTGAACCTTTTAGAGTGTTCTGATTCTGATACCAAGTGATGAAATCGTGAGGGTTTGCACCACCAAGTAAGAGACCAAGTCCCTCAAAGTTAGTCAAAGGTAATAACACAGTAAAGAAACAAGGAACACAATACAGTGCAAAAATTATAAGAAACACATAATTTAATGTGGAAACCTCCTTTCTCAAGGGAGGAAAAACCACAACTGGTTCGCACAATCACTCAAAAGTTCACTATAAGCAACCTCTTGATTAAAGGCTCGAACTTGAACCTAATTCTAGGATCCACTTGCTTGTAATAACTCTACTACAAGCGTAACTTGATAACTCTACCAAGACTCCCTCAATATTGATTAACTCTAACCAGTTTCAAGCTTAGGCAACTTTACCTAAGCACTCTTAAAGAAAAAATAAAAGAACATTACTCTTATAGAATTAGTAATTCAGTTACAGACTCATGCTGGACTCAAGAACACTCTCTATTTCTGCACACATAGAGGTAAGATCTTGAGTAATGTTGAATATTGAGTTTTCACCTTTTTCTCTCTTTACTCCTTGTATTTGCAAAAACTATCAATTGAGAAACATTTTTTACATTTTATAGTTGAGTGATGATTAGGGGTAAAATGTTATTGTACCAGGTATCCTAAATTGTACAAGCTCCACCTGCGCAGTTTGTTATGCTAGAGGACAAAATTGTGCAGATGCGTGCTAGCTGTACTGTATCCTTGAAGATCTAGGGACTTAGTTACTTGTTATCACATGTTTATCATCAAAACAAAATACAACAGATACCCAATAAAAAAGCATAATTGTAATTTTACACATCCTTCTATCTAAAAGAATAGTAAAAATTCCTTAGAAGAAAAACTACATTTTTCACTATCATCCTTGGAGAAAAAATATTAGGTATCTTTGAGAGGAAATAAACCCACTTCTTCCACCAAGGAAAGGTATCTAGAGTGATATTGTGAATATGTAGAAGTAAAATCTGAATATAGGATTTTTCTTTGTGTATTAATATTATGAAATAAAGAACTTTGTTTTGTACCCACTTTTCTATATTTTAAAATAGTTCTAAAAGAAGGTTGCGATCTTCAGCCAGATGGAAAAACAAAAACGGTAGAAATACTATTCATTGCCCGAAGGAGAATTATTGTGGTAGTGATAAGATTATTTTAAGAAGGAGAAAATGAGCTATATACAGAAACATCTCTACTTCATAATGTTAATAAAATATTGTTAAAATCTATATATTCATGTTATAAATCTACATATTACATACTCCTTTTGATACTAAGTACCTATAGGGAATCTATCATCTTGATTAATCATACAGTATATTATTGTTCATAAACATTGTCCTTATACTATAAGTATCAATAATAAACGATAATGATTTAAGCCCAATATCATCTAAAGATAGCTCAAAAAAGATTATAGAAACATATAATAGCCTTGATAATCTTGATGAATTTATCAATAAATTATTAAAAACCTATGAAACTGTAGTTCAACATTGTGTTCATATAGGAAGGATTATACATTAAATACAAATGATTAGAACTCAAGAATATTTCTTGTATTTACAAGCAAAAAATATTATTGATCAAAATATTCTCTACACCACTTAAATGACCAGCTTAAATCACTTTTCGCATAATTACCCTGTTTATTTACAAATTTGTAAATATACAGCATAGACCCCCTGTTATACACACACACACAAACACCCACACTAAAACATCTCAAAAGGAAAATAGAAAACCTTCCGTAGAAAGATAGTTGTTGTTAAAAGTTGCTTTAAGGTACAATGCACGTGACTTTTTTTCTCCTATCTTTCTACATATAACTCCTAGTCAAATTGAGATTCCTATTTTTGTTAGAAAACTGGTAGCCAATTTTTTATTTTTAGAATTACAAATAGGAATACTTTATTATGGTAAGTTTTGACCTACTTTCAATAGTAATTGCTACTATTTAAGTTAGGAGTTGACAATCAAAAAATGCGCTACTTTAACAAGAAAATAAAAAAAACTCGTTATGCATCAACTCTTCTTTAATTCATCTCTTCTTTTCAGCCGCTAGTTTTTTGCCTTTCTTACAATGTTATTTTCTCTAATGAAATTAAAACCAATAATTGATATCAAAGTTTTAATCTTGAGGGACCTATGAGTGTGTACATCAATTAGATTCAGTGGACACCATGAATGAAGAAGTAAATTTTTCTTTAATGGAACTACCAACTTTTGGTGGAGAAAGTTATCAAATCTGGGCAACTAGAATGCAGAAATATTTGGAAGCTTTGGATCTCTGCGAGTCTATCAAAAATGAATGTGAGATAGTTCCCTTTCCAAGAAATCCCATGATGGAGAATATTAACAAGGAAATAAAATACAAAGACCTGCTTATTTACTATAGTTTCATTCTTCACTCGTATCATGCCTCTGAACTCAGCAAAAGAGTATGAAATTATCTTAAAATTGAGTATGAAGGAGATGAAAAGATTCAAGAAAATCAACTATTGAATCTTGTACATGAGTTTGAGCTGCAATGAATGAAGGAAAGTGAAATCATAAGAGTACTCTGACCGACTTCTTAATATAGCAAATCATATCAGATTGTTGGGTTCCCCTTTTAGCGATTCAAGAATAGGTGAGAGAATCCTAGAAATGATACCCCTAGGATTTGAGGAATTACAACCTTAGAAAATACTAAGGATTTGTCCCAAATTACACTAGCAGAGATCTTAAATGCTTTTCAAGCACAAGAGCAACAACGTGTTATGAGACAAGAAGGAGCTATTGAAGGTGCCTTACCAGCCAAGCATCACGATGATGGACTATATAAGAAAAAAATAATAATAATTACAAACCAATAGAGGGAGAAGGTACAACATACAACAACAAAAGCAACATAGGTAGCTTCAAAGAAAACTGCCCTCCTTGTAAGCATTAAGACAAGCTCGGACACACACTTTTCAAGTATTGAAAAAGACCTGATGCTAAGCACACTAAGTGTAATTATTTTTGGAAAGAAGAGATCATCTGTAAGAACAAAACTCAATAGATTAATACAGATGCCCAAGTTGTTAATGAACGAAAAGAGGATCAACTCTTCGCCGCATCCCATTTTGTAAGTAAGCTTTTAAGTGAAAGCTGGTAAATTAATAGTGGTTGTACAAATCATATGACTCAAGGTGAGAAAATTTTTACAGATTTAGATAAGTTTGCAATCTCTAAAGCTAGAATTGTAATGGTGATTATCTTCCTGCCAAAGGGAAAGGCATAGTAGCTATTGAAAGTTACTCAGATACAAAGTTAATTTTAGATGTATTTTTTATTTCAGAACTTGATCAAAATTTGTTGAGCGTCGGGAGGCTTTTGGAGAATGACTTCAAGCTTAATTTTGGGACAAGAATTATGTGATATTTGATTTAAACGGTCAAGAAATTTGTCAAATTAAAATGAAAGAAAAAAGGCTTTTTATTTGATCAAATGGAGGGAAATTTGACTGCCTATCTAAGATAAGAGATGACAATAGATGTATAACATAAAAGAATTAGGCATTACCATCATAGGGAACTATTGTAAATACTGAAGAAAGATAGGGTTCAAGGACTATAATTTATTGAGGCCGAACACGTAAGCTGCAATATATATCAATTGAGAAAGCAAAGCAGGATGCCTTTTGCCAAGTTACCTGGAGTATCAACAAGCTTTAATCAGTCCATACTGATTTGTATGGACCACATAAGACTTCTCATCTTTATAAAATTAAATATTTTATATCATTCATTAGTGATATGACAAAATATATTGGATTTATTTTCTCAGGCTCAAATATGAAGTACCTGAAGTGTTGTGAAAACTCAAAGCTTTGGTAGAAACTCAAAGTAGTTGCAGGATGCAAAGACTTAGATCAGATACTGATACTGAGTACACATTTGATCCATTTGAAAAGTTTTATAAAAATACAAGTATTGAGGATCAAGTCACTTCCCCATATACTCCGCAACAGAATAGTGCCAGTGAAAGAAAGAAAAGGATGATAATGAAGATGTCGAGGTGTTTGTTATATGAGAAGGGCCTTCCAAAAAATTTATAGGCAGAAGCAGCTAACACTAGTGGTTTTTTTTACTAAACATGTTGCTACCAAAACAGTTGAGGGAAAGACATATTTTGATACATGGAACGACTATAAGTCGTCCTTAAAAAACTTTAAAATCTTTTGTTATTTGTGTTTCTTTTATATTTCACATATTAAGAGGGATAAGTTTGACAAAAAAGTTGAACTTGGAGTATTTATTGATTACAGTAAAATCTCTAAGGCTTTCTGAAATTTTCAACTTCATACTAAAAAATTTATGATAAGCAAAAATGTATTTTTTATGGAGAATGAGCAATGAAACTGGGAGAAGGTTAACCAGAAGCAGATTACAAGCAATTTACCAATTCTGATGAAAACATTGATGATCAACTTGTGAGAGAAATAAGGTTGCTCTTAGGAATATACCAGAGATGTAATGTGTCCCTTTTAGAATCTTTTGAATTTAAAGAAGTTGCTTTAGATCCTAAGTGTCAAGTTGCAATGGGGGAGGAGCTTGAAATGATCAAGAATAACAAGATCTGGCAGCTTGTGAAAATGCCTCAAGATAGAATAATCATTGGTGTGAAATAAATTTACCGCACAAAATAAAATATTGATGGTTCTACTAACAAGCTCAAGGTAAGGTTTCTAGTTAAGCGTTATGCATAATTTTTTGGTGTTGATTATTCTAATACGTTTTATCTAGTTACTAGGCTTAAAACAATTAGATTGCTTCTTAGTATTTTTGTATAACGCGGCTGGAAAGTGCATAAGATAAATGTCAAGTCAGCATTTCTTAATGGAGTTGTTGAACAAGAAACCTATATCAATCAACCTAAAGGTTTTATTGTAGATAAAAAGAAGACCAAGTCTGTAGACTACATAAAGCTCTTTATGGCCTAAAATAGGCACCAAGAGCTTGGTATAGTCGATTAGATGATTATTTGCTTAGTCTCAATTTTGAGAAAAGTCTTTCAAAATTCACACTGTATATTAAATGCAATATTTGTGGGATCTTGTTATTTCTCTTTATGTCAATAAATTTTTTATTATAGGAGGAAGTTTGAAGCTTATTGACGAGTTCAAGCAAGATGTGATGTAAGATTTTGAAATGTCTGATCTCGGTCTGGTGACTTATTTTCTTGGAATGGAGATTACATAGGTAAACATTAGGGTTTTCATTTGGCAGAAGAGTACCCGAAGTAAATTCTCAAAAAAATTAAAATAGAAAATTGCAAAGAGATGAATACTCTCATGAATGAAAAAGAGAAATCAAGCAAAAATGATAGAGCCAAAAAGGTGGAAAAAACATACTTCAAAAGTTTCATTGGGTGCTTGATGTATCTTACAACAACAAGACCCAATATATTGTATGTTGTAAGTGTTCTATCAAGGTTCATACATTGTCTAAGTGAAATACATTTGCAGGAAACCAAAAGAATTATGCGATACATCAAAGAAACCATCACCTATGGAGTCATGTTTCAAAAGAGTCAACCTGTGAAGATTTTGGGTACTTTGACAGTAATTAGGGGTTCCAAGTATGACTCAAAATGTACATCAGGGCATTGATTTAGTCTTGGTTCTGGAATTTCCTTATGGAATTGTAAGAAAAGGATATTGTGGTTCAATCTACTTCCAAAGATGAGTTTGTGGTAGTTATAAACAGTAAATCAAGCACTTTGGATGAAGAAAATTCTGATTGATCTGCATGTGGAACCAATAGAAAGCATTGAAGTGTTCATGGACATCCAAGCAACAATAGCCATTTCTCATAATCTTAAGTTTCTTGAAAAATCTAAGCACTTCAATATAAGTTTTTCTTCCCCTGAGAAGTTCAAAAAGATGAAGATATCTCTTGTCTACTACAAGACAGAAAAATAATGGGATGATATATTTACTAAGCTTCTTCTAGTCGGCAAGTTGAGCTTCTAAGGTACAGAATTAGAGTTTTAGTTTCCTAAACCAAGGAGGAGTGTTAAAATTTGCTTTAACGAATAATGCATGTGACTTTTTTTTTCTCTAGTCCTTTTACATAGACTCCTATTCAAATTTGGATTCTTATTTTTGTTAGAAAGCTGTTAGTCGGCTTTTTACTTTTAGAATTGCAAATAGGACTACTTTATTGTGGTAAGTTTTGACCTATTTTTAGTTGTAATAGCGATTATTTATGTTAGGAGTTGATAGTCAAAAATCATGTTGCTTTAACCAGAAAACAAGGAAATCCTCTATGCATCTACTCGTCTTTAATTCATCTTTATTTTTTAGCTGCTAGTTTTATATTTTTATTGCTGCATTATTTTCCTTTTAACGAAATTATAACCAACAGTCGTCTATATAGATACCAATAAAGAAATGATAATTACAAAATTAATGATCTTTGACTGTGGTTTGGGGTGTTTATTTTAGTTAATACAAATGTAGAGTTGTAGACTCTTAAATCTGGAAATGAACACATATCATCATATTAATAGTGCATTTGACTAACTAGACCGTAGCTATACTGAAGGGGACCTTTCAGGGAGTGTTTCCCTTGCAAACAAAGAAATGAAGTATGTCGCAGTATATAGGAAATCCGCGACAAAAATGTCCCATCAACTTACAAAAATGACCAACCTATGCCCTCAAATTAAAAAGTAACAAAAGTAAGTTTGGTCCACATTTTTTGTCCACTTTGTTTTTTTTTTAACGTTTGGGATTGACAGAAGTTAAAAGTGGATAGTGCACTATCCATTTTTTTTATATATGGTGCACTAATTTTGTGCACTAATATATTTTTATTTCTATATAGTAGTGCGCAGTATATTAGTGCACAAAATTAGTGCACCATATAGTGAAAAATAGAATATATATTTTTTTCATATAGTGCACAAAATTAGTGCATCATATAGAAAAAAAATGGATAGTGCACAAAAAAGTGCACTATCACTTTTAACTTCTGTCAACCCCCAAAAAGTGCACTACTCATCCATAGGGACCCATCAGTCTTACACACGAATACGACTAGAGCACCACAAATGAAAAACACTAGGGAGAATAAAACCCTTATCTAGATGATCTTTCAATTGCCCCTTGAGTTCTTTCAACTCAGTGGGAGCCATTCTGTGAGGAGGGATAGAGATAGGACGAGTGTTTGGAAGAAGATCAATCCCAAAATCAATTTTCCTATTGGGAGGAACACTAGGAAGATAATCTAGGTACACCTCAGGAAATTCACGGACCACAGGGACAGGCTGCAATAAAGGACCTTCAGATCTAGAATCCTTAACATGCACTAAATGATAGAGGTACCCCTTAGAAATAAATTTTCAAGTTCTAAAGATAAGAAATAAACTTTCCCTTTGGCACTAGGGAACTGCCTTCCTATTCAACCACCAACTCATTAGGGAAGTAGAAACTGACCCTTCGGGTCTGAAAATCAAGAGATGAATAACACGAATACAACTAATTTATCCCCAAAATTACATCAAAGTCTAACATGTCCAACTCTATCCGATCCACTAAGGTCTCCCTACAACAGACCGATATCACACAACCCCTATAGACCTTTCTAGCCACAATGGAGTCACTCACTAGGGTAGACACATAAAAAGGATCTGGAATACATTCAGGAGCAGAACCAAGATAAATAACCACATAACGAGTCACATAAGAGAGGGTAGACCTGGTATCAAGTAGAGAATAAACATCACAAGAGAAAAGTTTGAGTGTAATACCCTGTACCTTTTCTAGATAGAATCTATCCCTAGAAGGGTAAGGGATAGTTTCCAATATAAATATTATTTATTTTGTGTGGAATTATTTAGATTTGAACTTTCCATGACATAGGAAATTGAATTAGCTTTCCAACGATATAAGATTCACCTAAATCCGATAACAGAGTAAATTGTTATGGCTATTTTAAGTTCCAGTCATAAAAACACCATCATTTGGGTCCTTGGCACATAGCGGAGAAGCGTAATATCACAATTGTCAATTTCCAGTGAGGCCTCATGATCATGGCGCATCGCGGAGAGGCCTAATTTCTTGTTTGGCAATTTCCAGTGAGACCTTACGATACTGGCGCGTCGTGCCAGTGGTCACAATGACAAACTTAAGGGCTCCGCGATTGATGCGCATCGTGGAGGGAGCCCATTTCCCATTCGTCCAATTTCTAGTGAGTCACCGTGATAGTGGCGCATTACGGTGGCCACCCAGTTCACAAAATGTTGTATTTTTCAGTTTTGTTTGGGGGTTTAAAGAGGGCATTTTGGTCATCCTCCCAACCCCCAATCCATCCAAAAATAGAAGATGAAGCATATTTCAAAGCTCATTATGCTTTATTCATCATTCCCTCTCAAAGTAAAGCCCTAATTCATCAACTTTCTCCCTAAGAAATTCAAGATTCCTCCATAAATTCTCCAAGATAATTCAAGATTGAGATTTCCTAATACAAGGGCACTAAGAATTCATCCCCTAGCATCAATAGGAATCCAAGATCCCAGTTTTCATCAAGGATCATCAATTTAAGGTATGTAGGGGTTAAACAAGATAATTATTTCATCCTTGTACCCAAAACTTTACTTTAATTACAAATTTACTGTAATTTATATGATTTTCCATGAAATTCAAGTTAGGGTATATACCCATTATGTTAATCACAAGCTTATGATATTTTCAATGATATAGAAGTTGAATTCCATGATTTTGTTCATATTTTCATGCATATTGCTAAAATCTCCAGATTTTGAGTTGTTCTATCAATATTTACATTACCTAGCATGAATGTTATGATGCTTTAACATGAGATTGATACATGGGTTACTACCCTAAGATTGAATATTATTTTTTTTAAGAAAGATGATACCTTAAGCATCTTATGAGCAGATTATCCTCAATTTTTAGAAAAATCTTTGATCTTTTGATCATTAGTTTAGCTTTGAAAACCACTACAGATTTTACAGTTCACAAAAACTCAGAACAGTTTTGTTTATAGACTTACTAAAGTCAGTGCATAAATGGATTTTCATATAAATCCTTATGCTAGTTTTAAGAAGTGGATTTCCAATGGTTTTGAGCATACAGATATTAAAGGGAGTAGTATTTAGCACCGAGTGGGAAGTGTGGGATTAGTGTGCCCTATATTCCAAAGAACTACGTAGCTAACATAGGTATAGACTCAAATTATTTCCATTTATATGGATGATAGATTTAGCTTGTAATCGATCACCTTGATTAGGTTATACTCCCTGGCAAGAGTATGAAACCTCTCTCCAACATGAGGTTTCCTCCTTAGGAGTTCAAAATGTTGAACTCCATGTGGCTCACATAGTTTGTGACAGTTAAGAGAATCTCTCTTCTAGTAAAAGATATACAGCTTTTCAGATAAAGTATTTTCCCTAAGTCTAAAAGCCTAACAGTAAAGATTTTTAGAATAGCTTTAAAAGTATCCTCCCTACAGTCTAACAGTTAAGAATTTATATTCCCTAAATCTTTAAAAGAATCACCTTACAGAATTAGTTTTCAAATATGATTTAAGAAATAAAGAATAGAATACAAATTTTAGAACTAAGTGTTATGGCTCACAAGATTTTTATTATATGTTTTGCTATTCTTAATTATGATCTTCAGCTTTTAGATTTACTCAAGCCTACGTAAGTCATTTACATTTAGCATGCTTGGTTTCATATACTGTGATGATATTGTTTACTTATTGCATACAACCCTATATACTCAGTACATCCTCAAAGTACTGATCCACATATATGTCTATATGCTACATTGTCTCCTAATATAGGTTCAGGTGCTCAGTCTCAGTAGCGACAGTGATTTTTGAGCATCTCATCTATATCCCTGTAGTTGGTGAGTCCTCATAGTTTGAGGACTTAGTTATTCATGTTTTAGTTTACTAGTAGATGTTCCTTTATTTAATTCATCTAGTTTGGGTCAGCTGGGGCCTGTCCTAGTGACTCTCTAGACTCAGCTAGTAGAGGCTTGTCGGACTACCATATTCAGTCTTAGATCTCAGTTGTCTTATTCAGACTTTTTGTATTTGTTTAGTCAGATTAATGAGATTAGTACTTTTAGATATATATATTCAGATATTTTTCCATATTTTATCATGATTTTATACTTATATTTCCCTATGATGAAATTCAGATGTGTTAGAAGGAAGCCAGGGTTAGCTCTGGACTTTTTGTAGTTCGGAGCACTATGTGTCATCCCAGAAATTAGATTTTGGGGTGTTACAAACTTGGTATCAGATCCTAAGGTTTAGAGAGTCCTAAGGAGTCAGACAAGCTGTGTTTTATAGAGTCTTGATCATCGGTGTGAAGCGCACCACATCTATGAGGAAGAGGCTATGGAGCATTTTAGGAAAATTCTCTCTTTCTTTCATAATCCATCGTGCTTAAAGCTGTCTCTAACTACTATTAACCCATTCTCTTTTATGATAGAAAATGTCTCCTCATCAAGCTAATGCCAGTAGAAACAATAATGAGCTACCTCAGCCCGCAGATCCTTTGAATGAGAATGTGTCACATACAGAGTTTTGGGCAACTTTTTAGGCACTAGCCTAAGCTATGATTGCTAATGTTCAAGGTAATCATTAGGCTGCAGTCCCACCTCAGCAGGATGGGGACTTAGCTACAACCAGAATTTGAGATTTCATGATAATGAACCTACCAGAATTCTTTGGGTCCAAAGTAGGAGAGGACCCACAGTTATATCTTGATGAGGTGAAGAAGATCACTCGAATTATGCATGTTTCTAAAGAATAAAGTATAGAATTAGCATCCTATAGGCTGAAGGATGTTGCCTATGACTGAGTGGTGATGTGGAAGAAGAGTAGAGGGGAGAATGTGGCCTATATGACTTGGCAGATATTTTAGGATACGTTCCTAGACAAATTCTTCCCACTTGAGATGAGGGAAGCTAAGATAGAAGAGTTTATGAACCTGAGGCAGGACTCCATGATAACGAAGGAGTATTGCCCTAAGTTCAACCAGTTGTCTAAGTATGCCCCTAATCAGATGGCTGACCCTAGGTCAAGCATGAGTAAGTTTGTGACCGGTGTGTCTGGATTGGTAGTTAAGGAGTGTAGGACTACTATGCTCAATAGAGATAGGGATCTTTCTAGATTGATGATGTATGCTCAGTAAATTGAGTCAAAAAAGATAAAGGAAAGAGAGAGAGTAAATAAGAGGGCTAGAACAGGGCAGTTTGATCATGGTCAAAACAGGTATAGGGGAGGAAATTATTTGCAGTTTTAGAATCGTCCATCTAATCCTTTACCTTCTTTATCCAGTGCCTCTGCACCCAAAAATAGGCAAGAACAGTGGGGTAAGTCTTCTATGTCTAGATCTCAGAATAGTGTGAGTGGTAGGCCCAGTTATCCTTAGTGTGCTAGGTATGGCAAGAATCATCCTGGTAAGCCTCTAGTGAGATGGAGAGGTTGTTATGGGTATCGTCAGCCAGGCCATGGAATCAAAGAGTGCCCGCATGCTAGATAGGGAAATAAAGATGTTCATCCTTAGACTCAGGCTAACAGTGCACTAGCTCATCTAAGTCGCCCAGCTCCTCCTCAGGATGCATCATCTAGTATTGCTGGCGGTTAGTGCCAGAATCAATTTTATGTTTTACCCTCACGCCAGGAGCAAAAAAATTCCCAGATGTTGTTACTAGTATGCTTCGCGTCTTCCATTTTGATATTTATATGTTGTTAGACCCTGGGTCAAGTTTTTCTTGTATGAACCCGTTAGTTGCTGTGAATTTTGAGATAAATTTTGAAAATATTCTCAAGCATTTCTTGGTTTCTACCCCAGTAGGTGAGTCAGTTGTTGCTAAGCAAATCTATAAATGTGTCCTATCATTGTTATTCATAAAGTCATGTTAGTAGACTTGATAGAGTTAAATATGGTTGATTTTGATCTTATCCTTGGTATGGATTGGCTCCATTCCTATTATGCTTCTATAGATTGTCGTACCCGAGTGGTGAAGTTTTAGTTTCCAGATGAGCCAACCTTTGAGTGATCCGGTAATTCAATGTCTCCCAAGATAGGCTAGAAAGTTGATATCCAAAGGTTGTATTTATCACCTAGTACGAGTTAAAGACACTAAGTCTGAGACCCCAATAGTTCAGTTAGTCAATAGTAAATGAGTTTCTAGATGTCATTCCAGAAGATCTCCTAGAGGTACCTCCCGCTAGAGAGATAGAATTCGGTATTGACCTTCTCCCAGATACTCAGCCTATTTCTATTTCTCCATATTGTATGGCTCTCGCTGAGCTTAAGGATTTGAAGGAGAAACTTAAAGATCTTTGATATAAAGGTTTCATAAGTCTTAGTGTTTCTCCATGGGGAGCTCCCGTCCTATTTGTGCGAAAGAAGGATAGTTCTTTGCGTATGTACATTGACTATCCTCAGCTAAATAAGGTCACATCAAGAATAAATATCCTCTTTCTAGAATTGATGACCTGTTTGATCAATTGCAAGGTGCAAGTTATTTCTCAAAGATAGACCTTATATCCAGCTATCATCAACTTAAAGTTAGGGAATATGATATTCTGAAGACTGCTTTTAGAACCCGCTATGGTCATTTTGAGTTTCTAGTCATGTCTTTCAGGCTAACCAATGCTCCAGCAGCTTTCATGGACCTCGTGAATCGAGTGGTCAAGCAGTATCTAGATATGTTTGTCATAGTATTCATAGATAATATCCCCGTGTACTCCCGTAGTGAGGATGACCATCTTAGGATTATCTTGCAAACTCTTAGACATCACCAATTATTTGCTAAATTCAAGAAGTGTGAGTTTTGTCTAAGATCAGTTGCGTTTCTTGGTCATATTATTTCCTCCGATGGCATTAGAGTTGATCTCCAAAAGATAGAAGTCATAAGAAATTAGCTTAGACCTATCTCTCCGTTAGATATTAGGAGTTTCTTAGGTCTAGCTGGCTATTACCGCTATTTTATTGAATGTTTCTTGTCTATTGCATCACCTATTTCTAGATTGACCCAAAAGAAAGTTAAGTTCCTGCAGTCAGATTGCTACGAGAAGAGTTTTCAGAAGTTGAAGACTCGACTCACTTCAGCCTCAGTGTTAGCATTACCTGATGGTACCGGTGGTTTTGTGGTGTATTGTGATATCTCTAGAGTTGGTTTGGGTTGTGTGTTAATACAGAGAGGTAAGGTCATAGCCTATGCCTTTAGATAGTTGAAGCCTCATGAAAAGAATTACCCAACTCATGATCTAGATTTAGCTGTTGTGGTTTTTCCTTTAAAAATCTGGAGACACTATCTGTATAGTGTTCATGTTGATGTATTCACACACCATAGAAGCTTGAAGTATGTGTTTACTCAGAGGGAATTGAATCTCCATCATAGAAAGTGGTTAGAGTTGCTAAAAGACTATGATATGAGTGTGTTGTACCATTCGAGCAAGGCCAATGTAGTGACAGATGCCCTAGCAGGTTGTCTATGGGCAGTGTCACTCATGTGGAGAATGGTAAAAAAGAATTAGCTCAAGAAGTTCATCATTTGGCTAGCTTGGGTGTTAGGTTGGTTGACTCAGCTGAAGGGAATGTTTGGGTTTAGAGCAGTTTTGAATCTTTCCTAGTTTTGGAAGTGAAGGAAAAGCAAGATATGGATTCTAGTTTGGTCAAACTGAAGGAGTCAGTCAAAAACCAAAAAGGTAGAGGTTTACTCCCAAGGGGGAGATGGTGTTTTGAGACAGAAAAGTAGATTGTGTGTGCCTTGTGTTGATGATTTGAGGCAGAGAATTATGGCTGAAACTCATAGTGCACGTTATTCTATTCATCCCAGTGCTACCAAGATGTACTGTGATTTGTGGGAACTCTATTAGTGGAGTGGTATGAAGAAAGATATAGCAGAGTTTGTACCAAAATGTACAACTTGTCAACAGGTTAAGGTAGAGCACCAAAGACACCAGTTTTGGAAAGCCTTTTAGAGGGGTCTTGGTACCAAGATCCATCTTAGTTCAGCTTTTTATCCGCAAATAGATGGTCAGGCATAAAGGACCATTCATACTTTAGAAGATATGTTGAGGGCATGTGCTCTGGATTTCAAGGGAAGTTGGGATGAACATTTGCCATTAATTGAATTCACTTATAATAATAGTTACCATGCTAGCATTCAGATGGATCCATTTAAAGTTCTTTATGGGAGAAGATGTAGAACACCCATAGGTTGGTTTGAAGTGGGTGAGGCCACTTTGCTTGGGTCTGATTCAGTGTTTGAAGCTATGGAGAAAGTTAAGTTAATTACAGAAAGATTGAAAACAGCCCAGAGTCTTCAAAAATCCTATGCAGATGTGAAGAGAAGGGACCTCAAGTTTGAAGTTCGTGATTTTGTGTATTTAAAGATTTCACCCATGAAAGGGGTGAAGAGATTTGGCAAGAAGGGGAAACTTAGTCCCCGGTATGTTGGCCCTTTCAGAATTTTGAGTTGTGTTGGGAAAGTAGCTTATGAGCTTGAGTTGCCCACAGACTTGTCAGCAGTTCATCCTGTATTCCATGTCTCTATACTTAAGAAGTCCATCGGTGACTCCACCGTTGTAGTTCCTTTAGAAAGCTCAGAAATTCAGAATAGCCTTTCATACAAAGAGATTCCAATTGAGATTTTAGATCATCAGATCCAAAGATTAAGGAACAAAGAAGTTTTCTTGGTCAAAGTTGTTTGGCGGAATCATTCCGTTGAGGGTGCTACTCGGGAAGCAGAAGTAGACATGTGAGCCAAGTACCCTTACCTCTTCTCTGCAACCTCAGATTTAGCCAAAGGTAATACTCTTCCTTGATTCAGTTCTTTTCTAATCATATATTCAGCTATATAGTTGTCCTCATGTAAGTTCATGCACTCACAGAGTTACTCAGAAGCTCAGAATGATTTAGATTTAGTTATTCAGTTTACTTCAGTTGTGCATTCTATCTTATATTCTCAGATTCCTTAGAAATTTCAGCTTAACTAGCCACATTCGAGGACGAATGTTTCCAAGGGGGAGATATTGTAATACTCCAAACCTTTCTAGCTAGAATCCATCCCTAGAAGGTTAAGGGATATCTTCCAAGATGAATATTATTTATTTTGTGTGGAATTCTTTAAATTTGGACTTTTCATGATGTAGGAAATTGAATTATCTTTCCAACGATATAAGATTCGCCTAAATCCGATAACCGAGTAAGAAATTATGGCTATTTTAAGTTCCAGTCATAAAAACATTGCCATTTGGGTCCTTAGCATGTTGCGGAGAAGCGTAATGTCACAATTGTCAATTTTCAGTGAGGCCCCACGATCGAGGCACATCGCGGAGAGGCCCAATTTCTCGTTTGGCGATTTCCAGTGAGACCTCGCGATACTAGCGCATCGCGGCAGTGGTCAAAATGATGAACTTAAGGGCTCCGAAATTGTGGCGAGTCGCGGAGGGAGCCCATTTTCTATTCGTCCAATTTCCAGTGAGCCACCGTGATAGTGGCACATTATGGTGGTCATCCAGTTCGCAAAATATTTCATTTTTTAGTTTTATTTGGGGGTTTAAAGAGGGCATTTCGGTCATCCTCCTAACCCCCGATCCATCCAAAAACAGAAGATTAAGCATATTTCTAAGTACATTATGCTTTATTCATCATTCCCTCTCAAAGAAAAACCCTAGTTCATCAACTTCCTCCCCAAGAAACCCAAGATTCCTCCATAAATTCTCCAAGTTAATTCAAGATTGAGATTTCCCAATACAAGGGCACTAAGAATTCATCCCCTTAGTATCAATAGGAATCCAAGATCCCAGTTTTCATCAAAGATCATCAATTTAAGGTATATGGGGTTTGAGCAAGAATAACCTTTCATCTTTGTTCCCAAAACTTTACTTTAATTATAAATTTACTGCAATTTATATGATTTTTCATGAAATTCAAGTTAGGTTTTATACCCATTATTGTTAATCACAAGCTTATGATATTTTCAATGATTTAGAAGTTGAATTCCATGATTTTGTTCATATTTTCATGCATATTGCTGAAATTTCCATATTTTGAGTTGTTCTATCAATATTTACATTACCTAGCATGAATATTATGATACTTTAACATGAGATTGATACATGGGTTACTACCCTAAGATTGAATATTATTGTTTCAAGAAAGATGATGCTTTAAGCATCATATGAGCAGATTGTCCTCAATTTTTAGAAAAAGCTTTGATCTTTTGATCGTTGGTTTAGCTTTGGAATCCACTACAGATTTTATAGTTTACAAAAACTCAGAACAGTTTTGTTTATAGACTTACTAAAGTCAGCGCATAAATGGATTTTCATATAAATCCTTAAGCTAGTTTTAAGAAGTGGATTTCCAATGGTTTTGACCATACAGATCTTAAAGGGAGTAGTATTTAGCACTGAGTGGGAAGTGTAGGATTAGCGTGACCTATCTTCCACAAAACTATATCGTCAATATAGGTATAGACTCAGATTATTCTTATTTATATATATGGATGACAGATTAAGCTTGTGATCGATCACCTGGATTAGGTTATACTCCTTGGCAAGAGTATGATACCTTTCCCCAACGTGAGGTTTCCTTCTTAGGAGGTCAAGATTTTGAACTCCATGTAGCTCACATGGTTTACGTCGGTTAAGAGAACCTTCCTGCTAGTAAAAGATATGCAACTGTTCAGATAAAGTATTTTCCCTAAATTTTAAAAGCCTAACAGTAAAGATTTTCAGAATAGCTTTAAAAGTATCCTCCCTACAGTCTAAAAGTTAAGAATATATATCCCCTAAAGCTTTGAAAGAATCCCCTTGCAGAATAAGTTTTCAGATATGATTTATGAAATAAAGAACAGAATACAGATTTTAGAATTAAGTGTTATGGCTCACAAGATTTTTACTATATGTTTTACTATTCTTGATTATGATCTTCAACTTTTAGATTTACTCAATCCTACGTAAGTCATTTACATTTAGCATGCTTGGTTTCATATACTGTGATGATATTGTTTACTTATTGCATACACCCTTATATACTCAGTACATCCTCAAAGTACTGATCTACATATCTGTCAATGTGCTACATTGTCTCATAATGTAGGTTCAGGTGCTCAATCTCAACAGCGACAGTGATTTTTGAGCATCTCATCTATATCCCTGCAGTTGGTGAGTCCTCATAGTTCGAGGACTTAGTTATTCATGTTTCATTTTACTAGTAGATGTTCCTTTATTTATTTTAGCCAGTTTGATTCAGCTGGGACCTGTCCCAGTGATTCTCTAGACTCAGTTAGTAGAGGCTTGTCGGGCTACCAGATTCAGTCGTAGATCTCAGTTGTCTTATTTAGACTTTTCAATATTTGTATAATCAGATTGATGATTTTATACGTATATTTCCCTATGATGAGATTTAGATATGTTAGAAGGTAGCCAGGTTTAGCTCTGGACTACTTGTAGTTTGGAGCACCGTGTGGCATCCCGGGAACTAGATTTTGGGGCATTACATTGAGCATACCAGAAACAACATCAGGGGATGCCTTAGAGTCCTGGCAGGTGGCAAGAGCGTACAGATGATTTCGACTAGTGCCGAAGCCAGAAGTAGAAGTAGCACCCTTTGGTGAAGGATATAATGAAGTAGCAACAAGAATCTTATTTGCCCTCGAAGCAATTGTAGAAGGACAATCCCTCTGCATATCACCAATCTGATCACATTTTAAGCATTTGTTCCTCCCCTCTTCACAAACACCACGGTGCACCTAACCACAAAATCTACAAGAAGGATATGATGGAGCTAACTGAGCCCCACTAGCCTAGGACCAACACTATTCTAAAAATGGTGTTCACCCGATAGCTTCAAATAGGGAGCACTAACCATAGAGTAGGAACCAGAATTGCCCCACTTCTTCTTAGACCATTTTCCACTATCTCTACCACTCTGTTTGTGACCTTCACCCTGATCCAAATATTGAGACTTCTTATTTTTCCTTTCACTCATCTTTGTTTGCCTTTTATTTTCCTTTTCCACTTCTTGTATATACACCATAAGTCTAGATATATCCATATCTTTGTTCAACAGGGTAACCCTGTTCTCCAAGATTAAATCACGGGACAACCCAGAAGTAAACTTCCTTATTCTAGCCCTCATGCTAGACACTAACTCTGGAGCATATCGTGACAATGGAACTTCAAGGCATACTTGTTTACTGTCATCCTAACTTGCTTCAAATTCATAAATTTCTCAGCCTTCACCTCCCTTAACTCTGGAGCAAAGAAGTGATCCAGAAAAGAACTAGAGAAGTTATCCCATAAAGAGGACTCAACATCATCACCCCTAAGCTACTCCTACCTCTTCATACCGTTGTTATGCTACATCCTTCAATTAATAAGCAGCAAACTACAGACCCTCTACATTAGAAACATGGATCACACAGAAAATCTTTTTTATCTCATCAATGAAATTTAAAGTATCTTCCTCAATTTTAGAACCAGTAAAAATCAGAGGGTCAACTGCATAAATTGGCCAACTCTAGTAACCTCAGAAGATGGAGCAACAAAAGTAACACACTTAGTTCGAGAGGCCACTGACTGGGTAAGCAAATGGATTGACTAGCGAAACTCAGTATTAGACACATTAACTTGAGGTATTCGAGGAGGGATAGGGGGAACTGGTGGAGCTCCACTAGGACAATCATAAGAAGCGACCCTAGATTGGTTCTGAACTACTTGAGTAGGATGAGCTCCGTCCATACTGTCCTCAGATGGGACAAAAGAGTTTCCATGAGTATCAGATCTTCTGGGATGCATGATCTAAAAATGAACATATGGGGATTAGAGTTGATTTCAGGATCTTAGACTCTATAGCCCGAAACAGTATATCAAGAAAGGGAAATATTCCTAAATGCCTCGTAGCCTCTCTTTTATAAGTGTGGCGCGCTACATATTCATAAAAAAGAATCTACTTGATACGACTTTGTAGAAACCAAATGACACCCAACCTAGGCTCTAATACCAACTTTTTCATGACCCAAACTAGGGCTTGGCCATGATAGAAATCTCAAGTTTCATATGGACCAGAGACCACCCCCTGTACCTAGCCAAAAAGAGCATAATATCCCGATGTAGGATGAATTCTGAACATATAACAAGATAGCATAAGATAAGCTTAAAGAATTTAAGATATGTCTATAACTGATAACCAATAACCGACCAACATCACCCAAGTCCATAGTAATCCAACAAATCCTTCTAATAAAACCAAATCAATAAAGTGTTGAAACATGCCCCCGACCCTGACAATGACAATGTTGATGATAATGTAAACTCTCAACTCCTATCTAAGAATGGAAACTGATGAAATGTCCAAGCATTCTGGAGGATGGAAGCTCACCACTTTACCACAACAATTTGACGAACCGAGCCGATCCACCTAACTCTGTGTGGAAAAAGTAGAAGTATTTCTGATGCCTGCATCATGTGGGGATACAACATTCGGACATAGTTAGTGGGTTGAGGACTAGCATGTAACTCAGGGGTAGGGGATAAAATAATTCCATGGACAACAATTCAAATAGTCCAAAATCTCGTGTACATAATCATATGCAAATACATATATACATAATATCATATGCCAGGGTAGGGAATAAGGGTTAGCATAAACCTATAAAATCTTAGCCTGGATTGTGTAGATCAACCATCATAACATAAAAATGTACCCATGGACTATATAGGCCCATCTCTTCCCTAGATAAAAAGGCCCCAGTGCGTGTAGCCATACAAATTAAACTAGCGGATGTAGACATATGCACTATAAGGACTTTAACCTCCCAGCATATCAAGGTGACTTGAGAAACCAGTTATGTAATATGCTATGGGGGACTCGAACCATCCAGTTATTTACACCCCTGCATTGGTAACTACAGTTTCCACTATTTGTTCTTTGGGACCTCTACTTTTACGACTCAGCTACACAACCCTCATTAAAGACCAATTAAATCACTTATCACATATTTTCATTCATTGAACCAAGATACACATTTAGGCATACACTGTTGGTATCGTTATACCAACTACACTTGCAAGGTAATATCAACATGCCAAACCAATTATCGTCGCTCGAGAAAAATTTATAATCTCTTTAGTTCAATTGTGCATTAGATTGGGGAATTACACAAACCCATAAGGTTCAATTTAAAATCATCGTGCTTCCTTAACTCTTCACATCATGCAATAGTTCAAGAGTAGTTCAATGTGCATACTTTTTATATTCAAAACCAATTTCACAATATGGGGTTGACGTCATTACTATTTCAATAGTCACAAGTTGGGGGAAATCACAATCCCCTAGCTTATTAACCATACACATGCACCGCACAAGTTCAAAACCATAATTAAAGCATGAACAATCATATGTAAACTATGGAAAACATTGTTCATCAACAAAAATTCAAAACCCTCAATCCATGTTCCAAAACTAACATCAAAAACCATTGAATAATACTTTGAAACACAGATTTTTAACAAAATAGCAATTAGGGAAGAGTATTATGCCTAAATACCAAAGATTATAGAGAGAATTCAACCCTTGAGCCCTTTGATAACCTACTTCTTGGAAACCCAAAGTATGTATGCTTGAGAGACTTGAGAGAGAAGAAAGAATATTTGGAGTGTGTTATGGATGAAAATAGGGTCCCAAGTACATTTATTGGTAGAGGGTTATTATTACGGATAATAGGAAAATGTCTAAAAACCCTCATTAAAAATCTGGAAAATAAATCATCGGTCTTTACGAGTCTCATAACGACTAGTCATGACTCATTACGACTCATCTCCCTGAGTCATTGCCAAGGTAGTGTCACCAAGCACACATACTGTTGACCTTATGACTCATATACAATGGCTTGTAATAAGTCTCTACAACTCATAAGGTTTAGTTATAATCAACACAGAAACTATTTGGGTATATACTAGACACCCTATGATTTGCAAACAATGAATCATAATGAGTCCTTACAACTCGTAGTGAGCCACTCGTACTCAGAATAAAAAACTTAGCCATATATATTAGTTAGGATACGATTGGGTCCCTACGACCCATCAAGACTAACTAGGACTCGTAAGGGGAGTCGTGGTCTGGACAGTGAGGATAAAATTTCAAAAACTTTCAAGGACCAAGAATCCAGAGTGTTACAATAATACATAATAAAGTATTGATATTTAAAGGGAAAGGAAAGAATAAGAGTCAAAGTTAGCAAATTCTTGAGCTTTTGAAAGATCTCATCACACTCATCAATCTATACAAAAGGTACCTTTTCCTAAGTTAATTGAGTCAAGCGTGAAGCAATAGAAATGAATCCCTTCAAAAAACTTGTGATTGTAAATAGACAACCCAACAAAGCTGCAAATTTCAGTTGTTGAGGTAGGCCTAGTCTAATTCTTAATTGCCTCAATCTTTTAAGGATTCACCACAACCCTTTCTTTAGAAACCATGTACCTTAGGGACATTGAAGGCAAGAAAAACTTAAATCTATAATATTTAGCATAGAGTTATTCTCCTTTAGAAACCCCAAAACAATGTATTAGTGAACCTCATGCTCCTTTCTACTTTTACAATACATCAAAATATCATCAATAAAGACAATAATAAAGGGCTCCAAATATGGTTGGACCACCTCATTCATCAACCCCATAAAATTAGTTAGGTCATTAGTCAATCCAAAGGACATCACCAAAAACTCTTAATGAACATAACAAGTTCGAAAAGTTATCTTTGGTATATACTTGACCCGAATCTTAAGCTATTGTTAATCGAACCTTAAATCAATTTTGGAGAACATAGAAGCACATGATAATTGATCATATAGTATTTTATCCTGCATAATACGTACTTGTTATAAATTATAACATTGTCAGTTGTTGGTAGTCAATGCACATATGTAGATTATTATCCTTCTTGTTAACAAATAAGATAAGAACACTCAATCAAGAAGCACTAGGATGAATAAATTCCTTACCCAACAATTCTTATAATTGATCCTTTAGTTCCATTGGTTCAGCCGATACCATTCTATAAGCAGGAATGGAAATGGGATGAGTTCTCGGCTTTAAATCTAAGCAAAAATCAATGTCATGATTAGGTGGCATCTACGTAGCTCATCAAGAAGCACTTTTAAAAAGTCACATGTAATGACCCTCCAGGTTATTTTTCGTATTTCTGATCATTTTTTTCATTTAGAGATTTCCCATAACTGCCCAAGTCATTTATGACTTGATGGAACTAACAGTTTTGTTATCGAGCAATTAATTTAATTTTTAGAGGCAATTTCCTATTTTGAAGTCTTTGCTGGTTTAAAATGGCTACTAGGCAAAAAATTTAATCAAATGATATTGTATGATAAATCTAGCTATTCCAACAGCTCCATAATGACGATTTTAGGCTAGGGGGCCCTTGGTCTGAGTCCGGAGGTTCCAAGACATACTTTGGACTATTGGTCCGAAGTTAAGAAAAATGACAAGTGGGTATGAGACCCACTTCTCATAAAACAACCTCAGATGGAAATTTTGACTGTGTTATTTTGTCTGGAATGTCTAATTTAATAGGGTATCATAGTCTATTTTCATATATGGTATTTTGAATGAATCTCGTGGGGTTGACAATTTTCTAAGTCTCATCTGCCAAGCCCAACCAATGTTGCTTAAGAAACACTTTTTGTTGCGTAAGAGATACCCTTGGCAGTGGAGCGAGTAACGTGTATGTGGTACTATTGTTTCATAAGTGACGTATGCTCAGTTAGCCCAGGTATCGTGTAAGTGATCGGCTGATTGCATATGTGATACCCGTGTACCATGAAAGAGTATAAATACCCCACTTAACCTATTTGTCACCATTTCTCATCCATTTCAAAGATATGAAACCTAAAAAGTGGGAAAGCTTGGGAAAAATATTTGCGGGTGATTTAGAGGCTTGGGTGAAGATTATTTACGCAATTCATCTTCGGATTTGTGGTAAGTTTCTATTATTTTCCAGCAAGAGTTCTCTTTCTTTTCCTAAAATCTCTAGAAGCATGGTGGTTTGATTAATTCACCAATTATTCTCAAAATTCGCCTATTTTGTAGGGTAAATATTTCTTGAGCATAGAGGGACGTTGTGTTGGATTCAAGACTTTGATTTCGTAAATGAGCCCCACATGAAGTTTTATGTGATTTTTGATCCCAAAGAACAATAGTGCAATATGGGTATCATTGTCCTTATTTTTAAGAGTGGATTATGGTTTTGATAGCGTGGGACCATGCGAAATCTTTTGAATGGGAAAATCATTAGTTTAGCAGATTCTTCAGCATCCAGGTAGGCTAGGTTTATTCTCTTTATAAATTGAGTTATTTTGTAGTGTGATAATGATATTATGCTAGATTTGAAATGAAATTGAGATGTCAGCGGTATAATTGTCAATATTTAGGTTAGTTGGACTGTTTAGACTATCTTGAACCTGTGATTTAGGTGTTTCTGGCTTAGTTGCTCATATTCTTAGTAGAATTTCTATCATAGGATAGTTAAGGGTTGTTTAAGATCTAAAAGTGGAATTAGATACCTTAGTCTAGTTTGTGGTAGAATTTGCCTTATAATGCATTTTGTGGATTAAAAGTGGACCCCAGTAGCGGACCCAGGATTTTACACAAGTGGGTTCAATTAGTAAATAGGAAACGATCTTGATAAAGTACCTTCGAGCACAAACAAACGTTTGTTTGTTGTTCTTTTATTTGTTCTTTTTGTTAATAATATAATATCAAAATAATTTTCTTTTTGTATAAAAGAAAAAGCTCAACATTATTTTAATTTAACAAAGTTGAGAAAAAAAATTAAAGAAATTACAAAGAACCTTTTAACATTTTCTCAAACTAAAATTATATTAAATTAAGGAAGTATATATAATTTCAACAAAAGTAGTGGCATGTTTTAGCAAAAATATAATGAAAGGAAGTGTGTGCTAAAATTCAATTATAAAAAGTTAAATATTTTTTTGAAGTAAAATAGATTTAGATTTTTGTATAATTTGAATAAATAAAAATAAATATTCAAGGTGGAATTAACAAAAAATACATATAGATGATAAATTGACTAGCATATTAAATATGATTAGTCATATTTTTAATCTTTTGCTAACAGTGCCAATGGAACCAAAAACACTTGGTAACACAGCCAATGGAACCAAAAGCAAAAACGTGAAAATTAGCACCAAAAACACTTGGTAACACAGCCAATGGAACCAAAAAGTAAAAACGTGCAAAATAGCAGCTGTGGAGATCCATCTCGGGTGGAGAGGATGAATTTGAACCCCCTTGGCTGGTACTCTACGACCAATATCTATTTTATGTGGGTTCAAATTAACTACTTATAAGAAATTTCACAATATTCATCCTTTTATAAATAATAAATTTTCCAATAAAGTGGGTTCTGAATCCACTTAGCACCACCTGGGTCCGCCCCTCCTTAGTCGAAAATTTGAGTTAGTTTTGGTAGACCTTGTTAGCCCATATGTTATTGGGCCTTTAGTTTATGGACCTTTAGGTTATTGGCTATGTATATATATAGCCTACTTTTGTTTTAGTTAGTTTTTATGCTTTTCAGATTATATTGTAAACCTTAGCCTTTCTTTCTTTCAATAAAGTTCTATTAACATGGTATCAAAGCCAGTTTGATCCATGTCCTTTGATTTGTTGGTTGAAGATTTTGTAGCAGGCACCTACTGCGCGGATCGAACTCTACGGTGAGTTCGCTGGGGGGTACGGGGGGCAGCGCGCCCCCGTCCGGGGTTCGGGGCGGAGCCCCGAATTTTGAGGTGCTGCTGTATTCGTTTGCTGTCTGGTATTGTTCGTCTTTCGTTCTTTTGCTTGCTGCCATTGTTGTTCGTTCGGAATTGTTCAACCTAGGGTTTTGCATCTTTTTGTTTTTTTGAATTGTTTGTGTGTTGCTGTGTTTACAATGACTGGAAAGGATGATTCTCTCCAGTCCATTAGTACTCAATTAGATGGTAAGAACTATGCCTATTGGAGTTATGTCATGAAGAATTTTCTTCGTGGGAAGAATATGTGGGGTTATATCACTGGAGTAAAACTAAGACCTATTGATGATAAAACTGAAAATTTTGATTTGTTGGTGGACTTATGGGAAACTAATAACTCCAAGATTATCACTTGGATCAACAATTCTGTAACTCAGTCAATTGGTATGCAATTGGCTAAGTATGACACAGCAAAGGAGGTCTGGGATCATTTGGAAAGACTGTACACTCAGTCTAATTTTGCTAAGCAGTACCAGTTGGAGTATGATATCCGTGCTCTTCAACAGCATGATCTCAGTATTCAAGATTTTTATGCTGCCATGTCGGATTTGTGGGATCAATTGGCACTTACTGAATCTACAGAGTTAAAAGGTTTTGGGCCGTACATTGCTAGACGGGAAGAGCAACGCTTAGTTCAGTTTTTGATGGCACTACGTTCTGACTTTGAGGGCCTACGTGGAACAATCCTTCATCGATCTCCCCTCCCTACTGTTGATTCTGTGGTTCATGAACTGATTGCAGAGGAGACTCGTATCAAGTCTCAAGTGGATAAAGGGTCTAAAGTAACTACTACTCCTGTCGTGTTTGCTGCTTCAACTGATCAGTCTAGGCCACCACGTACTCAGACTCGACAATCTCCTAACGTTGCATTTGATGAGTGTGCATTCTGCAAACAGAAAAATCATTGGAAGGCTCAGTGTCCGTTGTTACTTAACAAGGTCAAACAGCCTCAATCTGGGCAGCAACAGAAATATGGGCAGCAAAAGTCTCCGTCACGCTCCTCTGGTGCTCCTCCATGGTCATCTCGTCCTCCACAGTTCGCTGCTGCTGCACCATCTGTAGATGTTGAGTCTGTTAGCACTATGCCACCTTCTGCGTTGGATCCCCAGGTTTTCGAACAGTTCAGACAGTTCTTCGTTTCTAATCCTACGGCCATGTCAGCATCTATGTCTCATTCGGGTTCAGTTTCTTCTAGTACCTCAGGTATTCCTTCCTCCTTGTGGATATTGGATTCTGGTGCGTCTCATCACATGTCCCCTCATTTGTCATCGTTTGGTTCTTTGTCACCCATTTCACCAATCTCTGTTATGTCCGCGAGTGCTGTACCTATGTCAGTCGAGGGTGTTGGTTCTGTTACTACCCCTCACATTGTCCTCTCTGATGTTTATTACATTCCCAAACTTGCTTTAAATCTTGTTTCGGTCAGTCAGTTGTGTAAGGCTGGTAATTGGGTGTTTTTTTCTGATTCTGTTTGTGTTATACAGGACCAACACACTCAGAGGGTGATTGGGACCGGCCATAGGTTGGGGGAACTCTATGTCTTGGAGAATCTCAAATTGTCTGCAGTTGCTGCCTCTAGCATAGATTTATCTTCTTTTCGTTTGAGTCCTTTGTCTTCTCAATTTTATCTTTGGCATTCCAGATTAGGACATGTGTCAGTTTCACGTTTACGTTTTTTGGTCTCTAGTGGTGCTTTGGGTCATGTGAACACTAGTGATATTTCAGATTGTAGTGGTTGTAAACTGGCAAAATTTTCTGCCTTACCGTTTAATAAAAGTGTGTCTTATTCTGTTGCTCCTTTTGATATTATTCATTCTGATATATGGGGACCAGCGCCAGTATCCACTAAGGGTGGATCGACCTATTATGTTTCGTTTATAGATGACTATACTCGTTATACCTGGGTGTATCTTATGAAACGCAGATCTGATTTCTTTGGCATTTACAACAACTTTAGAGCCCTTGTTAAAACACAACATTCGGCTGTGATAAAGTGTTTCAGGTGTGACTTAGGGGGTGAATATACCTTTAATGACTTCACTCAGTTACTTGCCTCTGATGGTACCATACACCAGTCATCGTGTACCGACACTCCTGAGCAGAACGGTCTGGCAGAAAGAAAACATCGTCATATTGTTGAGACATCACGCTCTTTACTTTTGTCTGCAGAGGTTCCTAGTATTTTTTGGGGAGAAGCAGTCCTAACTGCTGTATATGTGATTAATCGTATTCCTACTGCATTGACTTCAGGGATGTCTCCGTTTGAGAAACTATATGGTCACCCGCCGAATTATTCTGCATTACGAGTTTTTGGATGTACTTGCTTTGTTCTTCGTCCTCATGTTGAACGAAATAAGTTAGGGTCAAAATCAGCTATATGTGTGTTTTTGGGGTATGGTATTGGAGAAAAAGGATATCGTTGCTATGATCCTGTAAGTCAGAAATTATATGTTTCACGACATGTCACTTTTTTGGAACATATTCCTTTTTATTCCATTCCAGCTAAAACCCATGATGTGACAAAGTCAGATATTCGGCTTATTGATCCCTTTGGGATTGACATAGAGGTTCCAGTTCCGGATCCATCCATGCCTTCTGGTGTGCCACCTGATAGTGCTTCAGCCTCGCCTATGCCTGAGTCTGCTCCTTCGACTGTTAAGACTGGAGACCCACCACCTCTGAGGAGGTCTACTCGACCTTGTAAGTCCACCAAACTGCCAGACTTTTCCTATTCTACATATTCAGCCTCATTTGCTTCCTTTATTGCAAACATACATCATTTGTCTGAACCTGAGTCGTATAGAGAGGCTGTGTCTGATCCTCTTTGGCAGAATGCTATGGCTGAGGAACTTGCTGCTCTTCATCATACACATACATGGGATTTGGTTACTCTCCCACCTGGTAAGCATGCAATTGGTTGTCGATGGGTGTATAAGATAAAAACAAAATCTGATGGGTCTGTTGAGCGATACAAGGCAAGACTTATGGCAAAAGGGTACTCACAACAATATAGTATGGATTATGAGGAGACTTTTTCCCCCGTAGCAAAGATGACGACTGTTCGCACTATGATTGCTGTTGCATCCGTTCGACAGTGGAAGATATTTCAGATGGATGTCAAGAATGCTTTTCTGAATGGTGATCTCCACGAGGAAGTTTATATGACTCCTCCCCCAGGTATTGACCACCAGCCAGGTGAAGTTTGTCGGCTTCGAAAAGCTTTATACGGTCTCAAACAAGCCCCTCGTGCTTGGTTTGAGAAATTCTCCACTGTTATTACTTCCCTTGGATTTGTCCCGAGTAACCATGATTCAGCATTGTTTGTTAGATGTACAAGTGCAGGGCGAATTCTATTGTCCTTATATGTAGATGATATGATTATTACTGGTGATGATCATAGTGGTATTGAGTTATTGAAGTATGATTTGGCTCATCGATTTGCAATGAAGGACTTGGGCTTGCTGCGTTATTTTTTGGGTATTGAGGTGGCTCAGTCTAAGAAAGGGTATCTTCTTTCTCAGACTAAGTATATATCTGACTTGTTTACACGGGCGCGTCTTTCTGACAACAGGACTGTAGATACTCCCCTTGAAACCAATGCACGTTACTCTCCTAGTGATGGTGTTCCATTATCAGATCCGAGTCTTTATCGGACTATTGTGGGTAGTTTGGTTTATCTTACGGTTACTCGTCCAGATATAGCACATGCAGTTCATGTTGTTAGCCAGTTTGTTACTGCTCCTACTTCTGTTCACTGGGGAGCTGTACTTCGTATTCTAAGGTATCTTCGTGGCACTCAGTTTCAGAATCTCTTGTTTCCCTCGACGTCATCTCTCGAGTTGCGAGCCTATAGTGATGCTGATTGGGATGGAGATCGCAATGATCGTAAATCCACCACTGGTTTTTGTGTGTTTCTTGGAGACTCTTTAATCTCGTGGAAGAGCAAGAAACAAGATGTTGTCTCTAGATCTTCCACGGAGGCTGAGTATCGTGCTATGGCTGTGACTACATGTGAGATTATTTGGTTACGTTGGCTTCTTGCAGATATGGGGGTTCACATTTCTATGCCTACTCCCCTGCATTGTGATAACAAAAGTGCGGTACAAATTGCAAAGAATTCTGTCTTCCATGAGCGTACGAAGCACATTGAGATTGATTGTCACTTCACCCGTCATCATTTACAGCTCGGGACCATATCGCTTCCTTTTGTTCCATCGTCTTTGCAGATTGCTGACCTTTTTACGAAGGCTCAGTCGGCGTCTCGATTTCGTTTTTTTGTGTGACAAACTCTCAATGCTTATTGCTGTTGCATTGTGAGTTTGAGGGGGGATGTTAGCCCATATGTTATTGGGCCTTTAGTTTATGGACCTTTAGGTTATTGGCTATGTATATATATAGCCTACTTTTGTTTTAGTTAGTTTTTATGCTTTTCAGATTATATTGTAAACCTTAGCCTTTCTTTCTTTCAATAAAGTTCTATTAACAGACCTTTATGCTCTTCTTTACACTTCGAGATATTTATTATGGAATTTAAGGAAATTAGATACTTAACGGTCATGACGGTTGATTTTGAAAGTTAATGCTAATTATGGTACGAGAAAAGACATAAAGTCACTCCTGAACTTGTCCGAATTTTGCAAAAAAATAATTTGACTTTGCAAAGGACCTATTACCCCACAAAAGTTATAAAAATAATGAAAAATGGACCACTTTGACTGAATTTCAGCATAGGTTTGTGTTCCACACAAATGGGGCGCGTGAAGGAGAAAAATTAACTAGAAGAACAAATAAAAAACTGTCACGTGTCAGTAATTTTTTAATTCATTTTAAAATCCATTTTTTTCTTCCATGTTTCTCATATCTCTATTGAAATGTAACTGAAGCTTCAAAAAAAAAAATTGTTACTGTTTTATTCCTTTCAGATTTTAATTAAAAAACAAAATGGTTTTGACATTTTAAAAACTATTTCAAAAGATTCAAGAAAATTTTAAAATAATTTTAAGAAAATTCACAGAGTCGCCACTTGATTTTTATAGAAAAATCAAGAAAAAAACTTAAAAGAGTTTCAAAGGTTCAAAAACAGAAAAATTAAAACTACAAAACAGGGTAAGAGTTCAATAAATGCCCTAAGAAGATTTTTAAGGCACTTAGGAGCGTCCATTTAAAACGGTTTACCAAAAAGAACTAACTTGACTAACTAAAAGTGGATAATTTTTACAAAGATTTGATTTTACCAAAAAAAAATATATTAAAATTATTTATTTAAATATTTAAAAATGACATTTATTTATTCTAAGAAGGAACATTCTACTTGAATAAAACTAAGTTGCAATTTTTTTTGGATTACAAGATGGAAAATAACTTTTTAATTTTTTTTGAAAAAGGAAGGAGGTTGCATAGTTATTTTTTTAAAATTATTAATCATTATTATAGAAAATTAATTTTGTTATAGAAAATGTCTTTGGAAAAGATGCTAAGAGAGTATTAAATGTGTTTTGCTAATTTTGAAAAGTTCATTTACAAAACATATCAGTTTCTTGGGTTTGGAGAAAATTTAATCCAAATAAACTCTAGTTACGTGAACAAATCGAATACTATTTTGAAATAAAACGTTTAATTTTTAAAGATTTACTAACAAAAGCCAAAGGAGTCGATTTAATTCATTTTTAGACAAGATAAATTAGGTGAAAAAATTATGAATTAAGTAAAAGAAAACTAAGATAAAATAAAATGACAACACTTTACGAAATTTATCTAGGTTAATTGATTAAAATGTTACATAGTTAATATAAATAAACAAAACAAGCTACAAAAATAATGCAAGAATTGAAATTTGGCCCTTAGTTAGCCCATCAATAAAGCAGCCCAGCTTTGGGCTTTGAATAATGGACTTCAGTCCATTTTTCGGCAGTGTATACTATGTGCATATCAGCCCCCTTTTCTTCCTCAGTTTTTGTATATCTGCTGTATACATGATCATATATTGGTCATATATACACGTATTTTAGTCCTCCACCTGTATAATAAGCTTCCACTTCTTCATTCTTGCCAAATATATGTGTATATCTGTTGTATACACGCGTATACAACCTTGTTTCTTGTCTCTCAATCCAATTTTAGGGACTTCGGTGTGGAGTTCAACTCGAAGGTTTTGGGATGTGGATATAGAGTCCGATGGACTCATAACAGAAGTTCATGCATAGAAAACAAGATAATAATTAGTATCGTACCAAACCAAATAAACTTAGGCAAATCTAACAGAATTTACACATAGTACAACAATTGAAGCATGAACATAATCCATAGACGACTAGTAAACGGGGCGGCCTTTAGATTTGATTACAGCTTCCAAAGATAGATAGATTCACTTAGCAGACTGAAAAACGGATAGGTTCAAAACAAGGTCTAAGTACTTTCTACTCAAACTGATAGATTCAGCCTTCTTGCTTAAAGTCGAACTCAATATCTAAGTATGAATTACTTATCAACCACCAAATTATGAAAGAAAATGTCCAAACACACAACACATATTACCAAATATACTGATCCTTTTTATGATATTGCAACTCTTTAATTCATAAGCACCTCAAGAAAACAGTTTAATCTTTAGAAAGGAATTAAGAAAAGAAAAAAACTGTTTTGAAGAACCTCGTCAAGTTTCAAACCAAAACGAGCAAGTGAAAAAAAGTACCTCACAATATTTCCAATGAATTTGAAAAAAACTCATTAAAGAAGCAAAATTAACAGGTTGACGGACTAAACTGTTCCTAGTTAAACATTTACTGACCCTCAAATTTCACGCCAAACACATTGTAACAAAAATCAAGAACAACGTTGTCCATCAATTTTTTTAGAAATGCTAGAGCAAGAAGACCACTTCAAGTAACAGAACATGGAAGAGAAGAATTTTGCTACAAAAATCCTATGGCCTTCACGACCTTCTACAGTAAACAATCCCACCATAACTACAATCACTAAAAAATTATTGTTCGTAAAATAAAAGAATAAGAACGATTAACTAAAAAGATGAAAAAAAGAATGGTGTGTTTTACCTTTTCTGAGCAGCAAATGGGGACTACGAGTCTGTCACGACAAATTCTCACCACCCAAATTCGACTTGAACTTACCGGCGTTGAATCGTTCTTGCAGGAATTTAGACGATTTGAACAAATTTAGGCGAATTACATCGAAATTCACAATTTCACCGGAATTGATTGTTGGAGTGTGTTCGTCAAGAATTTTGGTTGCGTGAGGTTAGAAACATACGTCTCCAAAAATCTCCAAATCCTCCATTTTCACCTCTAACCCCTAATATCTATTTATAGGAGAAAGAATTAGGGTTTTCGGATTTGAAGATTGAAATTGAGTTGATTTTTTTGAGGAATTTTGAATTCCATAGTTAGACAAAGAGGAGAGACGTTGGGCATTAATTATTTGCCCAAAATGGTGAATCATAGCTGAAAAAAATGAAAGCCATTTAATTTTAGCCATAGATGGTTGTACAATGAGGGCAAAAAGGTAATAAAAGGGAGACAACTAGGGTTTTGCCGTTGAAATTGCTTATGTCGTTGTTAAAGGCTGTTATTAGTGGATGTTGAAGCTGTTGTTGGTGTATTTGTGTAATATACGTTGTTGTTGTTGTACGTTGCTGAGGTGGTTCGATGATGTTGATAACGTTGTTGGCTGTTGTTGCTCTGTTGGAGTTTTGCCGTTGTTAAATGGGGTAAGGGAAAAAGAGAAAAAATAATTAGGTCGGGTCGGTTCTATGGTGTTAGGTTGGTGTTATGTTGATATTGTTGGGTTGTTTGTTATTGAAATTAGAAAAGAGCGGTGGGCCAGGGCAGACTGGCCAAATTTAGCCAAATTTATTTAATTTTTGACCAAATTGAAAATTGATTGGCCAATTGCATTGCAATTGTGGTCAATTTAATTTTAATAATGGCCAAATTTAATAGAATGGCTAATTAAATTAAAATTCGATATGAATTAATACATCATTTTAATCTCGGGCTTCTTAATTTAATAAAATCAAATAAGTATTTCTCCAATAAGAGTGGCTTCGCCGGAGGACAAAATGTGGGAGGGAAGGCTGAGATGGTTTGGGCATATGATGAGGAGGGGCACGAATGCCCCAGTTTGTAGGTGTGAGAGGCTAGCATTGGATGGATTTAGGAGGAGGAAAGGTAGCCGAAGAAATACTGGAGGAAAGTGATTAGACATGACATGGAGCAGCTTCAGCTTACTGAGGACATGACCCTAGATAGGAAGGTGTGGAGGTTGCAGATAAGGGTAGAAGGCTAGGATGAGTGTGTGGGTTGTACAAAGTACTTAGAAGATCTTATGTATAGCCGGGTTAGTAATACTAGAACTGTGTCCATAGGTAGGAGCCCCTAGTCAAAAGGGTTTGGGTGTGGTGGGTGTCTTTGATCTGTGAGTGTATGTTGCTACTAGGTGGGTGTCCTATTTCAGATGTCTTATTTCTTATCTCTTATTTCATATTGTACTTATTTATCTTATTTTGTATTGCTCTGATTTTTATTTTATTATGCCTTATTCCTTATTTATGTTATGCGATCCATCCTGCTTCATGTTTCATTATGCTCTTGTTTACTATCCTTTATCTTGAGCCGGGGGTCTATCGAAAAAAAACCTCTTTACTTCTTCGGAGGTAGCGGTATGGACTGCGTACATTTTACCCTCCTTAGACCCCACTTTGTGGAAAGACACTGGTTTTGTTGTTGTTGTTGTTGTTGTATTTCTCCAATAAATTATTTTTGAGAATAAACTAGATTTAAATCAAGATTTTATCTATTTGAAATTATTTTCCAGATAGCCCTTGATTAAAATTAAATTTTTTGTAAAAATAGTTATTTAAGTAACAAAATTATACAATCTCGTAGATACGAAAATATATAATCGGTACTTAAAATGACAAAATTACTTACATAAATATTTTGAAAAGCTTTTATTCGGATAAAATTATGTTGTAATTTTATTTAACACTGAAGAAACTCAAAATTAAACTTAATTATGGAAGGTAAAAAATTAGATGTCAACAACTGTCCCCTCTCTTTGGGTAGGGTGGATGCAAGTAACTCTGGCCAAAGAGAGTTTGACGTTCATAATTTTTGTCCGACCATAAATTCGTTTCTTGAAAAAACTTGATTTTCGTACGAGTTTCATAGAGTTATGGCCGGACCCTAGTGTCGGGTTTTCTACATATCCCAGGTATATGAGAACTCAGGTCACTTGTAGTTCATAAAGCTTGATTTTAAAGTACGATTTTCAAATAATTCAGAAGCTATTTTGAGTTTCAAATTTTGGTAAAATCAAAAAGCTGGGGAAGAAGAGGATTGGGAGAAGGGGGGGGGGGGGAAATGCAGTCGAGTTTTCAACATAGAGGTCAGCCTGCATATCCCAGAGGGTCAGGGTCAAACTACTTGTAGTTCGACTCAATCAGTGGAAAAGATAGTCTTTTATTTTAGATGATCTTTGATTTGGAATGAGTGAAAAATACATCGAGTTATGGAAAAGAGGCTTGCATTTATCTCAATCACGAATGTGGGGCCCCTTTACATCCGCAACTGAGAGATACATGGACATAATTCCCAAAGCTCTAGGTGTACGTTACCCAAATTTGAAGGAAGAGAAAAGTTATTTTCGGCATGAGTTTAGAAATACACCAAAAGTGAAACTGAAACCAGAGTATCCCAATATATCCTACCTGCCTTCTAATAGGGGTATGGTTTGATAGTGGTGGAAGTCATCCTTTAGCTCGCATCTAAAGAGTTTGATATTCCTCTTCGGACTAGGTCCCAGTTCGCTGCTAAGAAAAAGTTCTATGTTGTGCTGCTTCTTTTTGGACTCATCCACACTTGTGGCTTTGAATTGAGAATTTCATCCTTCGGATGCTCCCGACAACATCTCAAACAAAATAGTTAGTTGCAAATGTGGCATTACACTAACGTAAATTGGTGCAAACCTGTTTGAACATGTTGTACTGAGATAGTTGATGAACCAATTTGCACAACCTTGAATAGAGTAATGGTCCAACGTGTCTCATTGAAAGACGAACGACCTATTTTGAATATAATATGCCACTTTGAATGGAGTGATGGTCCAACGTGTCTCATTGAAAGGCGAACAAACTATTTGAATGTAACATGCCATTTTGAATGGAGTGACGGTCCAACGTGTCTCATTGAAAGGTGGACGGCCTATTTTGAATATAATATCACACTTTGAATGGAGTAATGGTCCAACGTTAATGACCTAGGTCACTTTGAATGGGGTAACGAACTAATGTGTCTTATTGAAATATGGACAACCTATCTTGAATATAGTATTCCACTTTGAATAGAGTGACGATCCAACGTGTCTCATTGAAAGGAGGATGACCTATCTTGAATGTAACATGTCACTTGGGATGGGGTGACAGCCCAACGTGTCTCATTGAAAATGTAATATGGCACTTGAACGGAGGTGACGACCCAATGTGACCAATATTGAATATAACATGTCACTTTGAATGGGGTAACGACCCAATATGTCCCATTGAAAGGCAGACGATCTATCTTGAATATAACATATCACTTTGATCGGGGTGATGGCCCAACGTGTCTCATTGAAAGGCGGATGAGATATCTTGACTGTAACATGCCACTTTGAATGGGGTGATGATCCAACGTGTCTCTTTTAAAGACAGACGACCTATCTTGAATGCAACATGTCACTTTAAATGGAGTGACAACCCAAATATAATAAGCTATGTCCTTTATAAAGGATGGATGACCCAAATAAGATAAGAAGAGATAGAAGTTGATTTGTTGAACTTATCCTTTGAATTAGGAGTCCTTTAAAGAACTTATGCACGTACTGAGCTTCTCGATTGAATCCTCAAACTTTAAAAGGATACTTTTCCATTATTTCTGAGGTGGTCTTGTATAATGTCACCGGTATAACTTAATCAACACTCATTAATAACATACAAAATTATTATAGCTAAGAAAAGAGTGTAACAGAAGATAGAGTTTAAAGATAAAGATAAAGATGTTTGACTCATGATGACTTAGAGATATTAATTTGGATAATATCTCCATATCTCCGTGTTATGCCCGATCATTTCCCTATAAAATCAGAGAAATTATTAGAGATCATGACAAAGTAATAGAAACATAAATCAAGAGGAAAATTGTAACACCCCGAGAGTACACCCTGGACGCCACACGGTACTTGGAACCACAAGTGATCCCAAGTTAACTCATGAACTGGCATATTGTTAAGCAACTGAATTATAATAAAATAAATAACAAGTTCTGCTATGCGAAAACATAATCATGGCATAATCTAAATAAATATATTACTGATAAAGTTTACAATCTGATAACCCTCCTCAAATTGGGATATATCTGACTGTTGTACATGTGTGGTGGTAACCTCCTCAGATTGGGTTTCCATTGATGACTCCTCCTACTCAGCATCCTCAAATGAATCCTGGGACCCCTCCTTAGATTGGGGGTCTTGAGCTACAACATATGGAGTAGACTCAAACTCTATCTCGTCCTCCTTATCATCATCATCATCTAGTAGAGGAGTGTATAGGGGTGACATCCATAATGACTTCATTCTTGGTCGGGCTGCAAGTACCTGATCAACCTGGCGCATCTTCCCTCTAGTAACTCTACGTGTCACCCCAACTATAGTGTCTCTACGTTGCTGCATTAGGTACTTCTCCACTGAACCACTAGGCTCGAAAGACTCTGTTCGTCTTCTTGAGGTATCAACCTTCTTCTTCATAGCAGCTTTAGGTGCCATATATACCTAAAAAAGCAGTTGTTAGTTTCCAACAAAAGAGGGATGGCAAAAGTTGAAGAAAAACTCAAAATTTGAAAAGTTCAAATTTTTTATCAATTTTCACACCCTATAACCTGTTTGAAATCTTAGAAAGTCCATGTGCACACACTTATCAATAATCATGATTTTCAAAGCAAACTAACATGCTCAACTTGTGGTATTATTCTAGTCATTCAAGTTCAACTTCTAGTTGGGGCCTAACCTTAGAATTTTAATCGAAACAAGGCCCTACATTATGATTTTAGGCTACTTCAAGACTCCTACATACAAGCATTATAGAATCTATATATTTTTATGGGAATACACATATCAACTTGTTTAAATAATAAATAAATTAAAACATAAACATTAGGAGCCGAGAAAGTTACCTCTATTATGATGAACCAGAAGTGAACAAAGAAGAACTCGAGAAAAATCAAAGTTGGAACTTGTTTTTAGTGTATTAGGACAAGTTGGTATCTCAAACAGGTGTCAATTTAGCCTTTACTTAAGTGTGGGGTTAGTTTGTATAGAACAGAATGTCTAGGCAGAGACGAGTACGACCGCACCATTATCATCACCAAAATCAGAATCAAAGACAAATCAGTAATAACAAAAGTGTAATGATGGGTGTTGATATTAATAATTATAAAATGTCTTAAGCTAACTGTTATATTCGGACAGAAATAAAGCAAACCATAAGCAGAAAGAAAATAAGAGCACACAGATTTACGTGGAAACCCTTGCAGGAAAAACCATGGGCAGAAGTAGAGAAATTCGAGCTAATTTGGAGAGAAATTGAGCCTTATACAATCATTGGAAACTTGGATTTGAAAAGAAGAAGTTTAAGGTGTGCTGCAAGATTTTTAAGGTGTGTTGCTAGATTTGAAGTGTTGGGTGAACAAATTGACCAAAATGATGCTTAGAATGTGTTTAGAAGGTTGAAAATAGCCTTGGTTCAAAATTTCATCATATTTTAATCAACGGTTTAAGAGAGAGATTTTTAAAGTCTTGGAGTTCTTGAGTGTTCTTGAGGAAGCTTCAAATTTTCATCTTGAATTCTTATCAATAGGTGATGTTTGATTCAAAAAGAGGGAATAAAAATGGTGAAAAGGTGTTTGTACAAAGGAATCTAAGAAGATCCTAAGGATATTTCATAAGAAAGTACGAAGGAGGACCATTGGAAGGGCAATTTTGGCTAAACACAAAGGGAGGGGCGGGCCACTTTCTCCCCATCTGCACCCAACCTGCGCCCAAGCTGTGCCAGCAGGTTGGCAGCACCTCAAAATAGTAAGTACAGCCTCTCTTGTGTCCAAGGTGTGCTGCACCTGTGCCCCACATGTTGCAGCAGGTCACAACATAACCCTCAACACAGATCAGTCTCTATTGAATGCAAGGCAGCCACAAACACACCCCAAATTCATTTCAACACTTCTCCAACATCAATTCAAGTTCTAAAACACATCTCAACACTTCTAATTACTCTATTTCTCAAGGTTTGATTTCTAATTTTCATATTTTTGATTCCTAAACTCTTTTTTTGATTCTTAAACTACTCATCAACTAGTAATTCATCTACTAAGTTGATTGATTAGTTCTTGAGTCTTATTTCTTTCATCGTCCAATTTCCTTCAAGCTTTTCTCTTTTTCAAATTTTTGTGATTTCTTGATTTAAGTCCTTAATCAGTTTTATTTCTTTGAGTCATTTAAACAAGAATCCACTCTGGCAGCAAAGTAGAGATTCGCACCTTCTTGTCCACCGGAGTATAAGAAAATTTCAACATTCGTCACTCCAATTGTGATGATCACAAAGGTGAGATTATTACGAGTGTTGGTGAGGAGCTTTACTACTAATCTTATTTGTTTATTTTGTAGGTACAAGATGATATCAGGAAGCATATCTTCAATAGCCTCGAACAATTATGACTACGACATAGGAGACTATAATTGTGGTTAAAATAGTTATGGCTATGAAGAAAATGGATATTATGGGGGCTATGAATATAGACATGATCAAGAGTTGAATGAAAATGAGGGATACTATTCTGAAGGAGAATGTGAGATGAATTATGATCCTAGTTCTTATAGTGAGTATGGAGATGATGAAGAGCCTTGTAATGGTTCTTATGAGGAAGATAGGGCATATGATGAGTACGAAACTTCCTACTCCGAGCCTAGAGGTGATGTGAGGTATAACTCATTCATTTACAAATCTAATGAGGATAATGGTGAGAATGTATGTGAGGGTATAAAAATTCATATTCCTCATCTTGTAGTACTTCTTATCAAATTTGAAGTGGTGTGAATGGTTATACTAGCTATAGTAAAGGTTTTCTCATGAATAGAAAAGAGTATGCATCTCCGAAGTCTAACGGTGTGACATCTCAAGATTTTTGTTCTAGTTCCCAAATAAGAGAAAGCGGGAACCAAGGTATGAATGGAGGGTATAGTAGGAGTAAATGTTTTCCTACTCTATCTATCTTGAAAGGATAATAGAATCTCGAAGTTTACCTTGATTGGGAATGGTAATGTGAAAGAGTCTTCAAGGATTATGTTATGAGCGAAGCCGAACAAGCTACATATTCCCTTAAGTATATTCAAGGTCCGACCTTAGCAAGGTGTAAAGGTGTAAACTTACAAGGACTCCTACCCAAACTTGGGATGCCTTAAAAGAGATCTTGAGGCAAATATATGGGCCGAAGGGTTATGCAAAGCTTTATAATAGTGATCCAAGAAGACAACCATGTTCAAGATGGGTAGAAATTTGTGGAGTTCTGAGATGTGTTCTTATCCTTGATGATTGGGTTCATACAAACTACATAACTCCTCTTTTGGTTGATTATCTAGGGATACCTTGAGTTTTTAAGCATTTCCCATACTTCTTGGAAGGCTATAGAGTCTTCGAGAGCGTGAAGGTTTTCTTCACCCAAGATGGGTACTATAAGAATATGCGGTGTGACATTTTTCAATTGGAATGTGGACACTTACACTTAGGTGCCAATTGGTTTGCATAACATACGATTCCAAACGTGAAAAATTAGCCTAAGTTTGCAAAGGACCAATGGGGAAATCATCTCTTTCCACATACCTTCCCAAAACTCAAGGAAAGGTGACCATTTACTCCAAGCCTTATGAAATTAAGAGACAAAAGATTAAGAGGAGTAAGGGAGTGCAAGGTGCCAATCCAAGAGAGTTAAAAAAAGAGGTTGAGGGAAGAAAGGTGAGGGGGTTTCCACCAAATCGAGTTAACATTATTTGTCCTTCTATTTCTAAGGACATTTGCTTAGGTACTCACAGGAAAACAGAGGAGAACAAGTGCTAAAAGATAAGATTCCGTTTAAAGATTTGAAAAGGGTAAGCTTAGATGATTCCAAATTTTGTGGAGGACCTTCACACCAAGGTAAATAAGAATGTGCTCAAGAACTACAAGGTAACATTGCTAACTCTTACACTTTTATGCATGTGAATGATAATTGTGTAGCTAATAGCCCATCAATTGGATTGTAGCTTACCTATATGTGAGTCTATTGATTCTTTGCCTCTTGATGATGAAGTACATATTTTGAGTGTGGATACACTAGTTGATCCTATTGATGACCGAATTGACTCTTTTTATAAGATTAATTTATCTCCACCTAGTAATGAAGCCATTGTGTTGGATGATAGTACATCATCTTGTGGAAATTGTGTTGATAAAATTGTGTGTAAAACTAGTCTATCACTTAGGAATGTGTGTAATGTGATTAGAAAACCTCAAGTGAGTGATGGAATTGAGAATGTTGGTCAAGAAAATGGGAGTGACCCTTTGAGCTTATCTTTTAGTGAAGATCCTAATACTTTCTTTGCTCATAGAGATGATCATGTGCTTGAAACATCTTTGATACTTGATAATGGTCTTTTAGAGAATGGATTTGCATGTTCTATATCTTCTTCATGGATAGATCTTTCTCTCTTTAAGGACAATATCTTATTTAAACATAATGAGTTCACTCCTAATGAACCTAGTGGTGAGAATAATATTGAAGGTATAGCTTGTCTTGAAGGCTATAACCTATATACTGACCCACTATGGTATAACAACATTCCTCCTAAAGATATAAATCTCTTCATGAAAGATGAGAGTACTCTCAAGGAAAAGGAGTGCGAGGTCTTGGAAAGGAATAATCAGTTGGGTGATAATAACTTTGATTTGCTTGAATGTTTAAGAAACTCAATAAGAGATTGTTCCTTTGAAAATAATTGTGGTTGTGATCCTTTGTATGATACGCCACCCTTGTTTGATACCTATGAGGATGAATCTCTTGCTTCTTATGAAGGCCTAAGTAATAATCCCTTTGATGTTGGCGGTGGTATGTGTCTACTTGAGGATTCTTCCATTAAAAGAGAAAGTATCCATTTTTGGGACATAGCTTCCTCTTCTACTTTGTATTACCCTATTGTTGATAATACTCATGGTGATGATCTTGGATTTAATAGTGAGTATCTACATGGTGACACCTTTGTTGAAGTGGACTTGAGTGATACCTTTCTCTACTCTCTACTTGTTTTTGATGATGTTTATGCTATTATAAAGAGTATGTCTTTCTATCTGGGTGAAACCTATGTGGAAAAGGAGTGTTGTCTAAACCCGTGTCTATGGTCACTCTTTCCATTTGACCCCGGGTCCAAATTTAGATATAGTGATTATGGCACACCAAACTTATTGCTTGGTCCACATAAAGAGCAAAGTTTGAATGAAGGTGTTGGTATCCTTCCTTATTATGCAAAGTCTTTCTTGGGGATTCACAATCCACTTGAGGGACCAACACTGTGTAAGGGAAAGAACTCTAAGCAAGATGAAGGGTTTTTAAAGAAGGAGAGTAGTGAAAAGCTCTAAGAGAGTTCACCATTATGTGTTTCTATTCTTGACCAAGGTTACACTATTTGTAGGTCAAGAAGAGAGTCTTCTCTTGAAACTACTTTGGATGAATTCTATTTTTATGATACCCTTCTTCAATACTTGAGTGGAATTGATGACCTCCTTCTCCAAGGTGGTATCATTTGTAAGAACCTGAGGGAAAATGTGTCTTTGTCTCCTTTAGGTGCTGCTTATAAACTTGCATCTTTGCTTGACACACTTGTGCTTAAATTATGTGAATTCCAACTTGTGGGTGCCAAGTTGATTATTTATTTGTTGAAGATCCCATGGATGCTAAGGACTTCTTATCACCTTTATAGGGTTGGTCAATTTGAAGTATCTTGTGGGGCTCTTGGGAGCATGCTTACCTTTGTTAATAGAGATAAACAAACTATTAAAGGCATGACCCCATTAATGAATCTCTTTTCTTTGCAAAGTTGTTTGAAAGGAAAAAGTCATATGTGCTTAAATGCCTTGATTCCATCCTTGTGTGCATTATGTGCTATGTATTTTGAGCCAAATGACCTTCTTATAGATAATAGCACCTTGGAGAATGTTTTTACAATTGATTCCTTCCTATACTACCTCATTGCTTATAATGATATTCATACTATTTTTGGATTTGATTTGTGTAAAGGTAGGAAACTTATTGGTTGGTCCACTTGCTTGAATGAAAATGCTATATGGGTCTTGTGGACTTTAAAACCAATTAAAGCACCATTCTTGATGTGGTCTCTTGAAGAGGTAAAGAAATAATTGTATCTTATGGCTCCAAAGGTGAAGGTAGTTTTACCCTTTGAACTATTTGATGCCATTATAACCTTTGTGATTTCCTTATCTCTTGATGAAACGTATAGACAACCCCTTTGTGTATTCTTCGATAAGCTTCTAATATTCAAAAAAGGGATCCTTGGTTATATCTTAAGTGTGTACAACCTTGGCATGATGCTATGATTATTGTGCTAACCCTAACCCTTATGTCATAAGGATGTTGTATTTGTTTGTCTTTTCTTTGGTTTGCAAGATTTGGATTCGAGGTCGAATCCTATTCAAGAAGGGGAGGATGATACAAGCCAAATTGCCTCCGGACCTTTGGATGAGATATGTATGATGCTCGAGGTGCTTGATGACTCCTTAGTGCTTTTAAAAGATGCCACATGGAGGAAGATTACCATTAAGGAGGGTCAAAAGACTTTGGCGAGGTCGAACGAGTGTAAAACGGGGCTCGAAAGCCCCTTGGAAGGTTCATACGCCCAAGGCATTTTGGATCCGCATTTGATCCACTCTAGCATTTCAAGAGCGGGTCAAAACAGCCCCTAGTAGGTCTTTTCTGACATTTGGATCACTTTTGGTCCTTAATTATGTAATATGTAGACAAACTATAAATGCTTGGTAGCTAGGCTTATTTCCTTAGTTTTTGGATGATAATTTTTACATGATGTATTCATGAGAACTCCATGGAAGTGTTTGAGTGCTTGGAAAAGCATTTGTTGAACCTTGGTTAGAAACGTTGGTTGTAAGGCGGATCAAATCCCCTTTGCGGTCACCGTAAGAGTTAGGTGCTTATTGATAGTCATTAAGGGAGGTTTTAGAATTTGATACAGCCTTCGATTGCTCTTTCGGTATCAATTTTGTGTCTATCTTTCTATCATCATTATCCTATCCTTCTATCTTTACTTTTTGCATCTTCGATTTGAGTCCTCGTGGGTCAATTTGTATCAAGATGGAATTTTGATTTCCATGTAAAGGCATCAGAAATTCCCGTGTTTGGACATCTTTTATTTGCTACTAGAAGTATAATTCCAATATGGTGAATGTTCTAATAAATTATCTCTTGACTCAACATCTTACGCCTTTAGTCCAAAGTAGCTTCATCAACACAACTTTCATTGTGGTGAAGACGATTATTTGTATGTCGTATTAAAAGTTTACTCAATTTTAAATTACTGAATAAATTCTTCATGTTGGACCCGTGCTAATGTGGGCCATGCCCCGTGCTAACACGGGCCATGCCCCTCTAGTCTACATAGAAAAGCAAACTCTATTATTATTTCATTTTCTTTTCTGCTAACTCCTAACGCACTTAAATAATTTCAAATCTTAAATACTACTATGTAACTATCCAGTTTAGTTAGGCCCAATTAATATTGATTATTGAGTATTTTACTTTGTCCCAGATCCCTGTATGATTACACTGCATATGTTGTTGAATAATATACTTTGTATCGTGGGATATTAAAAACTCAACCATTTTAGAACATAAGAGGCAATTGCCTAGTGTTGAAAAAAAAGCAATTGCCTTGTGCTACTGGTCGTTGTTTTGTTAAACGTACATGAACTTTGAAATTTGCTTAATTATACAAATACTTTAGGCTGAAAAATCGCTTAAATATACAAGTACTTCAGGCTGAAAACATATGTGAACTTCAAAATTCATTTAAATATACAAATACAAATTAGAGTTTAGACTGGAAATTGGCTTAAATATACAAATCTTTTAGGCTGGAAACGTATATGTGCCCCAGAATTCATTTAAATATACAAATACAAATTAGAGATTTATATATGAGCCTAGAAATTTATATGAGCCTAGAAATTCACTATGTATACAAATACAAACGTATATGAGCCCTAAAATTCGCTTAAATGTACAATTACAACAGAAGTGTATATTTACCTATTTAATCTAAATCTTAGCTGCAAACATTAGCTACACCGTGTAATTATTCCTGAATGTTTTCTACGTAAAAAAAAAAAGTACCAAAAGAAGGGATCTTTTCCAATACAAGCGCAATTTAAATCAAAAGAAAGGAAATGATAGACTCTGTGGAGGTGTTCCCAACTTAAACTTGCCTGAATGCTCCAAAGCTGCGAAACACCTTGATTCAAGAGAGTGGATAGTTGTTACAGTTCCTGTTGCACTCATAGATTTGGTACTATGTTCCTGCGGTGCTTATTATAGGCTCAGATACTCAAGAAAGGCACACCCTTGGATCGATGGGCAGCTAGCAAAGATACCAAGAACAATATATCGAGAAATATTTAGAGCAACAGATAGTTTCTCTGAGGATAAATTGGTAGGTACTGGAAGTTTTGGTTCTATATATAAAGCGTATTTCCATAGTGAGGATATAATAATGGCAGTGAAAGTGTTAAACCTACAACAAAGAGGGGCATTGCGGAGCTTCCTAGATGAATGCAGAGCTTTGAGAAATACAAGGCATCACAATCTTCTGAGAATCAACACTGCTTGTTCGAGCACTGATCACCAAGGTAATGACTTCAAATTCCTAGTCTTTAAGTTCATGACTAATGGAAACCTACACAATTGGCTGCATCCAGAAAACAAAGACCAACAACACCAAACAAAGAAGCTGAGATTTATCCAAATACTAAACATTGCCATAGATGTTGCTTCTGCACTTGACTATCTCCACAACCACTCTCAAATACCAATAGTTCATTGTGATCTAAAACCAAGCAACATACTCCTCGATGAAGATATATGTGCACCTGTGTTATCTTTAATGTATTCGGATACAAGAATCTGTAAATAAGAAACAAAAACTTCAACACTAGTTCAAGTCCAAGACAAGAACACTTATGAAGTTCTGTAACACTTTCAACACTAAATTACTAATAATCTATATAAAAAGTGTGTTAAGATTTAGAAAAGAGATAAAACAAAATTTAAGACCAAGTCTTTAACATAATGAATTTCTGTCAAATAAACTTTGTCCAAAAAGATAGATCTCATCGATCGATGATTTTCCAAATTCAAATTTGAAGCCGAAGCTAAAGCCGAAGCCGAGCCGAGCGAGCGACGATGATGACGGAACGAGGCATCTCTTATTTCTTACCTCACTTACCATGTAGAGTAAGTATTCCTTATTTTAAAAACTCACAAGTTCTCTTCTTCCACCGTTGTGGGAGAAAGAGTGAACTTTCCAGTTTGGGAGTACACTTTCTAAATTGGGATCTCTCAACCTGTCAGACACAACTTTGTTTGATCTCCTTGAACCTAGATCTTGGGATCTCCAGTCTGCTAGGTAGAGTTACCGCCATGCTGACTTGTCCTAGGCCTTAAACTCATTCCCTTGGATGTCCTTTCCACTTCTTCTCTAGATAGACCTTTTGTAAGTGGATCCGACACATTATCCTTTGACTTTACATAGTCAAAAGTGATAATTTCACTAGAGAGAAGTTCCCTAACAGTATTATGTCTCCGTTGTATGTGAGAAGATTTACCGTTGTACATCATGATCCCTGCCCTACCTATTGCCGTTTGGCAATCACAGTGTATACATACTGGTGCCACTGGTTTGGACCAATAAGGAATATATTCCAAGAAATTCTAGAGCTATTCTGCTTCTTCATCGGCTTTATCCAATGTGATAAATTCAGATTCCATTGTAGAGCGAGCAATACAAGTCTGTTTGGATGATTTCCAAGAGACTGCTCCTCCACCGATAGTAAATACCTATCCACTTGTGGATTTTATTTTGTTCGATCCGGTGATCTAATTTGCATCACTATATCCTTCAAGTACCGCAAGATATTTATTATAATGCAAGGCATAGTCTTGAGTGTATTTAAGATACCCCAAAATTCTTTTCATTGTCATCCAATAAGTTTTGTTGGGATTACTTGTGTACTGACTCAATTAGCTAATAGCGCATGCTATATCTGGTCGTATACAGTTTATTATATACATTAAACATCCCAATACTCTTGCATACTTCAATTGTGAGTCATTTTCACCTTCATTCTTTCGAAGTGCAAAGCTCACATCCAAAAGAGTCTTGACAACACCGAATTCCATATACTTGAATTTGTCAAGTACCTTTTTGATATAATGAGACTGTGACAATGCCAACCCTTGTGGAGTTCTATGGATTCTTATACCTAAGATCACAACCACAACTCCAAGGTCTTTAATATCAAACTTTCTTTCGCGCATTCGTTTCATTGCATTTATGTCTGGCATGTCTCTACTGATGATCAACAAATCATCCATATATAAATAAAAAATGACTTGGTAATTTGGAGTGTCTTTAAATTAAACACATTTATCATATTCATTTTATCTTGAACCCATTTGCCAACATGGTTTGGTTTAACTTCGCATGCCATTGTGTAGGTGCTTGCTTTAGTCCATCAACGACTTAATAAGTTTACACACCTTATTCTCCTTTCCTGGAACCACAAAACCTTCAGGCTGTTCCATGTAAATTTCTTCCTCCAATTCTCTGTTTAGGAATGCGATTGTCACATCCATTTGATGGATTTCAAGACCATATACCGCCGCCAAGGCAATTAACATTGGAATCGACGTTATCCTTGTTACTGGTGAGTATGTATCAAATTAATCAAGACCTTCTTTTTGTTTGTAGCTTTTTACTACAAATCTTGCCTTGTATTTGTCAGTAGTACCATCCACTAATTCCCATGTATGGTTGCTTAAGATTAAATTAATCTTAAGGTTTATTTCCTAGAGGAAGATCAACTAATTCCTATGTATGGTTGCTTAAGATTGAATTAATCTCACTATTGACTGCCTCTTTCCAAAAGGATGAGTCTGACGATGACATCGCTTCTTTAAATGTTTGAGGCTCATTTTCTAAGAGAAATATTACAAAATTTGATCCATATATAGTAGAAGTTCTTTGACGTATACTATGTCTTCGATTCTCTTCATTATGTACATTCTCACTTGGTTCATCTCGAGGTCGTTTAGATCCTCCACTAGATTGTTCATGTTTAATTTTATACGAGTAAATATTTTCAAAGAATTCTGCATTATTTGATTCAATTAACGTATTTTCATTTATATTCGGATTTTCAACAGTCATCTCCTTGCATTTGTGCTTCAAGTAGTTTTTGAAGTCTTTCCACATAAGTGGTAGCTTCTTAATGATCACTATTACTTGAAATGCTTCATTCACAATCAAACCTTCTACTAGGAGATCGTGAATGATTACTTGCATTTCCTGCACTTGAGAGGCAACCAATTTGCTAGCTATCATTTTAAAGTCCAAGAACTTTGCAAAAAATAATTTCTTAATTCCCGTATCCTCTGTCTTGTATTTTCGTTCTAGTGCCCCCCAAAATTCCTTCGATGTCTTAGTTCCACTGTAAATATTGTAGAGGTTGTCTTGGAGACCACTCAATATATAATTCCAGCAAGGGAAGTCCAAGTGTTTCTAAGCTTCTACAATCATGAAATGCTCTTTGTCCGAGGTTTCCTCGGGCACCTCAGGAGTATCCTCAGTAGTGAACCTTTGAAGGCATAGAGTGGTGAGGTAAAAGAATATCTTTTGCTGCCATCACTTAAAGTCAATGCCTATAAATTTTTTGGGCTTCTCCGCAGGTGCCATTGGTCGCGGAGCATTTGCTCGACTTGTTGAAGCAATGCTAGTTGCCCCCACAGTCGTAGCCACATCTTGCATTTGACTTTCGTTAGTCATTTTTCCTGTCACCACAAGACAATAAAATTTAGTATATTCAAAATACTATGTATAAAGTTAAGCAACTTTAAACTCTTCTTCTTGTTTCTAGTTAACGATGAAGTATTTATGACTTCCAGTCATCAATCGAATGATCTTTAACTTGTGATGAAAATTTTATGTCTTCGAATCACTAGTTAAGTTCAAACAAAGTAGAAAGCTTAAAGCTTTAATCTCTAAAAACAAGCAATATAGTATCTGCAGAAGATTATTGCTTAAGATTGTTATCTTTTATGTATTCGGGTACAAGAATTTGTAAATAAGAAACACAAACTTCAACACTAGTTCAAGTCCAAGACAAGAACACTTATGAAGTTCTGTAACACTTTTAACACTAGATTACGAATAATCTATCTAAGAAGTATGTTAAGATTCAGAAAAGAGAAGAAACAGAATTTTAAACAGAATTTAAGACAAAGTCCTCCGAATTCACGGAGTGTCTTTAAGGAATAATTCCCCTCACTGTACCCGAGTTTTTGGAATCTTCCTCCCAGGATAAAATGGCCTTCAATCCAAACAATAGTGGTACCTCAAATTGTTGGATTCAGCGAACTCACCCAACGGTTTGATATATCACACATAAAGTATTTCAGGACAAGAAGAGAGTTTTATTTCAGAAAATTCATACCTAAACCTGTGGATGAAAGCAGGTTTATATAGCCAACATATGCCTCTTCTGAAAATTGGAAATGGTTCACGTAAAAGGTGTGACCTTTCTAGAAAAGCTATGTCTGTTCGTCCAAAGAATGTGTCTTTTCCGAATAGGAATACTATTTCATGAATTATTGTGTCATTTCATTGAAGGGTTGAATCCATTCATTTTAGTACTACACTGTTTCGAAACACTATTTTAGAATCTGCATGCATGCTTATAAATGGAGTATCATTTCATTGAAGGGTTCCATCCCTTCGTTTCAGTACTGTACTGTTTCGAAACACTATTTTGGAATCAGCATGCATGCATATAAATGGAGTATCAAAACACAAAAAAAAGTTATGTTTTTCCCTTTGGTATTTATGAACTGAATTTCTGTCATATAAACTTTGTCCGAAAACATAGATCTCATGATCGATCATTTGATAAATCCAAATCCAAATTTGAAGCCAAAGCTGAAGTCGAGCCAAGCGAGCAACGATGACGATGGCATAAGGCATCTATTATTTCTTTCCTCACTTACCATGTGGAGTAAGTGTTTCTTATTTTAAGAACTCACAAGTTCACCTCTTCCACTAATGTGAGAGAAAGAGTGAACCTTCCAATTTGGGAGTACACTTTCTAAATTGGTGTCTCCCTTCTCCACCATTTTTTTCTCCATTTTTCATTCACACTTTTTCATATACTTTAAACCCAACAATTCCCCACATAAATGGGAAATGGCTATTTTTGGTAAAAAAAAAAATTACGGACAAGTATGTGATCGTCAAGCAAAGACTGATTGTATTTGGATAAGTGGGTTTCCCTTTGAAATTTTCATAGTGAATATGCATCGGATGCACTCGATCAATCGGTAGATTTGATATCTTTGAACCATTGAGCTTTAGTGTACACCTAGACAACACATGTAACATAACCAACCTTTTACCATTTACGGTTCTCACAGTTTTATTTTTTTTAGCCAAGAACACGTCCCGGTTTCATGAGAGCTTAGAGAATAGGCCTTCACTAACATTCTCCTTGATGCGGCTTCCACATCACCCACACATAGGTGATTTCTAAACGTTCAATCCTATAGATTAAATTATTAGGTCAAATCTGCCAAATTTAGATAATCATTAAAAGACTTTTTACCTTAAGTCTTATCCTTGTTTACTGAATATTATCTACATCAGGAGAATAGGTTGGGTAATTGACAATGTTGAACCTGCCAGACACAACTTTGTTTGATCTCCTTGAACCTAGCTCTTGGGATCTCCAGTCTGCTAGGTAGAGTTACCGCCATGCTGACTTGTCCTAGGCCTTAAACCTATTCCCTTGGATGTCCTTTCCACTCCTTCTCTAGATAGGCCTTTTGTAAGTGGATCCGACATATTATCCTTTGACTTTACATAGTCAACAGTGATAATTCCACTAGAGAGAACTTCCCTAACGGTATTATGTCTCCATCGTATGTGATGAGATTTACCGTTGTACATCACGCTCTCTGCCCTACCCATTGTCACCTGGCTATCATAGTATATACATACTGGTGCCACTGGTTTGGTCCAATAAGGAATATCTTCCAAGAAATTCTAATGCCATTCTACTTCTTCATCGGCTTTATCCAATGCGATAAATTCAGATTTTATTGTAAGTGAGCAATACAAGTCTGTTGGGATGATTTCCAAGAGACTGCTCCTCCACTGATAGTAAATACATATTCACTTGTGGATTTTACTTTGTTCGATCTGGTAATCCAATTTGCATCACTATATCCTTCAAGTACATATTGACTATAATGCAAGGCATAGTCTTGAGTGTATTTAAGATACCCCAAAACTCTTTTCATTACCATATAATGAGTTTTGTTAGGATTACTTATGTACGGACTGAATTTTCTAATAGCGCATGCTATATCTGGTTGTGTACAGTTCATTAAATACATTAAACATCCGAATACTTTGGCGTACTTCAATTGTGAGTCACTTTCACCTTCATTCTTTCGAAGTGCAAAGCTCACATCCAAAGGAGTCTTGACAATACCAAATTTCATATACTTGAATTTTTCAAGTACCTTTTCGATATAATGAGACTATGACAATGCCAAACCTTGTAGAGTTCTATGGATTTCTTATACCTAAGATCACATCCGCAACTCCAAGGTCTTTCATATTGAACTTGCTTACGAGTATTCGTTTCATTGCATTTATGTCTGAAATATCTCTACTGATGATCAACATATCATCCACATATAAACAAACAATGACTTGGTGATTTGGAGTGTCTTTAATATAAGCATAGGAACTTGGACCTTTGCTATACACCCCCGCACTTTAAAATATTTCAAATTAGGTTTCCTTACTTTCTATTTTTCATAAGGAATTGATTGTGTCTTACTATAGGGAACTCTATTGAGTATACGATTGTTTGTAACGATAGCCTCCCCCCACAAGTTTTTCAGTAAACCGAAACTTATAAGCAAGGCATTCATTATTTCCTTTAAAGTGAGGTTTTTTTCAGCAATTCTGTTAGATTGAGGTGAATACGGGGCCATTGTTTGATGAAAAATTTCATTTTATTCACATATTTCGGCGAAGGGAGATTCATATTCTCCGCCCCTATCACTTCTTATCATTTTTATTTTTTTCTCTAACTGATTTTCTTTTTAAATTTTGTATTGCCTAAACGCATCTATTGCTTCATCCTTACTATTTAGCAAGTAGACATAACAACATCTAGTGCAATCGTCAATAAAAGTATTGAAATACTTTTTCCCACCACGTGATGGTGTTGACTTCATATCATAAATATCAGTGTGTACTAAGTCTAAAGGATTGGAATTCCTTTCCATGGACTTATAAGGATGCTTTTCATACTTTGATTACACACACGTTTGACACTTTAATTTATTGCACTCAAAGTTTGGTAAAACTTTTAAGTTAATCAATTTTCGTAACGTTTTGTAATTAACATAGCCTAAACGTTCATTCCATAAATTATAAGACTCAAGCAAGTAAGAAGAATTTGAACTTTTATTTATTTCAACATTCATTACATTCATCTTATAAAGGCCCTCGGTGAGATAGCCTTTCCCTACATACACTTCTCATTTGCTAATTATAATTTTTTTCAGAAACGGATACACATTTGAATCCCTTCTTGTCTAGAAGTAAAACAGAAATCAAGTTCTTACGTAATTTCAGAACGTACAAGACATTGTTAAGTGTCAAGACCTTTCCTGAAGTTATTTTCAAGCCCAGTTTTCCTGTTCCTTCTACCTTATCCATAGTTGAGTTAGACATGTAGATCATTTCTTCCACTTGAGCTGGAGTGAATGATGAAAACAACTCTTTGTTGGCACAAACATGGAGTCGCGAGGATTCCCTACCAAGTTGCATTCTAAAAATATAGCACACAGATCATCACATTCTTTGTTGGACTCAATCATATTTGCTTTGTTCCTTTTCTTGCCTTTCTTAGGGGCGCGATAATTCGTGGACTTATGTCCAATCTTGCCACAGTTGAATCACTTTGCCTTGAATTTCTTCTTGGGTTAATGGCTTCCTTGTTCAACTTTCTTCCTTTTGTTAGAATTGTTTTCGTCATCTTCTACAATATGTGATCCATAAATTGTTGAATTTCCTTCTGACCTTCTCTCGGCAACCTTATTATACTCTTCAATACGTAGTCGGATAATAAGATTTTCAACAGTCATCTCCTTGCGTTTATGCTTTAAGTAGTTTTTGAAGTCTTTCCACATAAGTGGTAGCTTCTCAAAGATCACTGCTACTTGAAATGCTTCATTCACAATCAAACCTTCTACTAGAAGATCGTGAATGATTACTTTCATTTTCTGCACTTGAGAGAAAACCAATTTACTATCTATCATTTTAAAGTCCAAGAACCTTGCAACAAAGAATTTCTTAATTCTCGTATCCTCTGTCTTGTATTTTCGTTCTAGTGCCCTCCAAAATTCCTTTGATATCTTAGTTCCACTGTAAATATTGTAGAGGTTTCCTTTGAGACCACTCAATATATAATTCCTACAAAGGAAGTACGAGTGTTTCTAAGCTTCTACAATCATGAAATGCTCTTTGTTCGAGGTTTCCTCGGCACCTCAGGAGCATCCTCAGTAGTGAACCTTTGAAGGCATAGAGTGGTGAGGTAAAAGAACATCTTTTACTTCTATTGCTTAAAGTCAATGCCCGTAAATTTTTTGGGCTTCTCCGCAGGTGCCATTGGTCGCGGAGTATTTGCTCGACTTATTGAAGTAATGCTAGTTTCCCCCACAATCGTAGCCACATCTTGTATTTGACTTTCATTAGTCATTTTTCCTGTCACCACAAGATAATAAAATTTAGTATATTCAGAATACTATGTATAAAGTTAAGCAACTTTAAACTCTTCTTCTTGTTTCTAGTTAACGATGAAGTATTTATGACTTCCAGTCATCAATCAAATGATCTTTAACTTGTGATGAAGATTTTATGTCTTCGAATCACTAGTTAAGTTCAAACAAAGTAGAAAGCTTAAAGCTTTAATCTCTAAAAACAAGCAATACAGTATCAGCAAAAGATTATTCCTTAAGATTGTTATCTTTTATGTATTCGGGTACAAGAATCTGTAAATAAGAAATACAAACTTAAACACTAGTTCAAGTCCAAGACAAGAACACTAATGAAGTTCTGTAACACTTTTAACACTAGATTATTAATAATCTATCTAAGAAGTGTGTTAAGATTCAGAAAAGAGAAGAAACAGAATTTAAGACAAAGTCCTCCGAATTCATGGAGTGTCCTTAAGGAATAATTTCCCTCACTATATTTGAGATTTTGGAATCTTCCTACCAGGATAGAATGGCCTTCAATCCGAACAATAGTGGTACCTCAAATTGTTGGATTCAGCGAACTCACCCAACGGTTTGATATATCACACAGAAAGTATTTCAGGATAAGAAAAGAGTTTTTTTGCAGAAAATTCCTACCTAAACCTGTGGATTAAAGAAGGTTTATATAGACAACATGTGCCTCTTCTGAAAAGTGACAATGGTTTATGTAAAAGGTATGACCTTTCTGGAAAAGCCATATCTGTTCGTCCAAAATATGTGTCTTTTCCGAACAGTCATACTATTTCATGAATCAATGTGTCATTTCATTGAAGGGTTACATCATCCCTTCGTTTCAGTACAGTACTATTTTGAAACACTATTTTGGAATCAGCATGCATGCATATAAATGGAGTATCAAAACACAGAAAAAAGATGTGTTTTTTCCCTTTGGTATTTTTGAACTGAATTTCTGTCATATAAACTTTGTCCAAAAACATAGATCTCATGATCGATCATTTGACAAATCCAAATCCAAATCTGAAGCCAAAGCCGAAGTTCAGCCAAGCGAGCGACGATAACGATGGCGTAAGGCATCTCTTATTTCTTGCCTCACTTACCATGTGGAGTAAGTGTTTCTTATTTTAAGCACTCACAAGTTCTCCTCTTCTACCAATGTGAGAGAAAGAGTGAACTTTCAAATTTAGGAGTACACTTTCTAAATTAGTGTCTCCCTTATCCACCATTTCTTTCTTCATTTTTCATTCACACTTTTTCATATACTTTGAACTCAACAATCCCCCACACAAATGGGAAATGGCTATTTTTGGTTAAAAAAAAAAGTTATGGACAAGAATGTGATCATCAAGCAAAAACAGATTGCATCTGGATAAGTGGGTTTCCCTTTGAACTTTCCATAGTGAATATGCATCGGATGCACTCGGTCAATCGATAGATTTGATATCTTTGAGCCGTTGAGCTTTAGTGTACACCAAGACAATACATGTAACATAACCAACTTTTTACCATATATGATTCTCATGATTTTATTCTTTTCAACCATGAACACATCCCGATTTCATGAGAGCTTAGAGAATAGACCTTCACTAATATTCTCCTTGAAGCGGCTTCCACATCGTCCACACATAGGTGATTTCTAAACGTTCAATCCTATAGATTAAATTATTAGGTCAAATCTGCCAAATTTAGATAATTATTAAAAGACTTTTCACCTTAAGTCTTATCCTTGTTTACTGAACATTATCTACATCAGGAGAATAGGTTGGGTAATTAACAATGTTGAACCTGCCAGACATTACTTTGTTTGATCTCCTTGAACCTAGCTCTTGGGATCTCTAGTCTGCTAGGTAGAGTTACCGCCATGCTGACTTGTCCTAGGCCTTAAACCTATTCCCTTGGATGTCCTTTCCACTCCTTCTCTAGATCAGCCTTTTGTAAGTAGATCCGACACATTATCTTTTGACTTTACCTAGTCAACAGTGATAATTCCACTAGAGAGAACTTCCGTAACGGTATTTTGTCTCCATCGTATGTGATGAGATTTACCGTTGTACATCATGTTCCCAGCCCTATCTATTATCACTTGGCTATCATAGTGTATACATACTGGTGCCATTGGTTTGGGCCAATAAGGAATATCTTCCAAGAAATTTCGAAGCCATTCTGCTTCTTCATCGACTTTATCCAATGCGATAAATTCATATTTCATTGTAGAGCGAGCAATACAAGTCTGTTGGGATGATTTCCAAAAGACTGCTCCTCCACCGATAGTAAATACATATCCACTTGTGGATTTTACTTTGTTTGATCTGGTGATCCAATTTACATCACTATATCCTTCAAGTACCACAGGATATTTATTATAATGCAAAGCATAGTCTTGAGTGTATATAAGATACCCCAAAACTCTTTTCATTACCATCTAATGAGTTTTGTTGGGATTACTTATGTACCGACTCAATTTTCTAATAGCGCAAGCTATATCTGGTCGTGTACAGTTCATTATATACATTAAACATCCGAATACTCTGGCGTACTTCAATTGTGAGTCACTTTCACCTTCATTTTTTTGAAGTGCAAAGCTCACATCCAAAAGTGTCTTGACAATACCAAATTCCATATACTTGAATTTGTCAAGTACCTTTTTGATATAATGAGACTATGACAATGTCAACCCTTGTGCAGTTCTATGGATTTCTTATACCTAAGATCACATCCGTAACTCCAAGGTATTCATATTGAACTTGTTTTCGAGTATTCGTTTCGTTGCATTTATGTCTGAAATATCTCTACTGATGATCAACATATATCCACATATAAAAAAATAATGACTTGGTTATTTGGAGTGTCTTTAATATAAGCACATTTATCACATTCATTTTATCTTGAACCCATTTGCCCACATGGTTTGGTCAAACTACGCTTGCCATTATTTAAGTTCTTGCTTTAGTCCATATAATTTCTTAATAAGTTTACACATCTTATTCTCCTTTCCTAGAACCACAAAATCTTCAGGATGTTCCATGTAAATTTCTTCCTCTAATTCTCTATTTAGGAATGCGATTTTCACATGCATTTGATGGATTTCAAGACCATATACCGCCGCCAAGGCAATTAACATTGGAATCGATGTTATCCTTGTTACTGGTGAGTATGTATCAAAGTAATCAAGACCTTTTGTTTGAAGCCTTTTACTACAAGTCTTGTCTTGTATTTGTCAATAGTATCACCCGCTTTCATTTTCCTTTTGAATATCCATTTAGAACCCAAAGGTTTATTTCCTGAAGAAAGATCAACCAATTCACATGTATGGTTTCTTAAGATTGAATAAATATCACTATTGACTGCCTCTTTCCAAAAGATTAAGTTTGAGACGACAACACTTCTTTAAACATGTGAGGCTCATTTTATAAGAGAAATATTACAAAATCTGATCCAAAGGTAGTAGAAGTTCTTTGATGTGTACTATGTCTTGGACTCTCTTCATTATGTATATTATCACTTGGTTCATCTCGAGGTAGTTTAGATCCTCCACTAGACTATTCATGTGTTGTTTTATATGGATAAATGTTTTTAAAGAATTCAGTACTATCTGATTCAATTACCGTATTTTCATTTATATCCGGATGTTTTGATTTATGAATCAAAAACCGATATGCTTTACTATTTTTAGCATATCCTATGAACACGCAGTCCACAGTCTTAGGTCCTATCTTAACCGTTTTAAGCAGAGGAACTGGGACCTTTGCTAGACACCCCCATACTTTGAATTATTTCAAGTTGGGTTTCCTTCCTTTCCATTTTTTATAAGGAATTGATTATGTCTTACTATGGGGAACTCTATTGAGTATACGATTTTTTGTAATGATAGCCTCCCCCTACAAATTTTGCGGTAAACCGAAATTTATAAGCAAGACATTCATCATTTCTTTCAAAGGTAGTTTTTTTTCTGTAATTCCGTTAGTTTGAGGTGAATACGGGGCCGTAGTTTGATGGACAATTCCATTTTCTACACATATTTTGGCGAAGAAAGATTCATATTCTCCATCTCTATCACTTCTTATCATTTTTATTTTTTTCTCTAACTGATTTTCTACTTCAGTTTTGTATTACCTAAACACATCTATTGCTTCATCCTTACTATTTAGCAAGTAGACCTAACAATATCTAGTGCAATCGTCAATAAAAGTATTGAAATACTTTTTCGCACCACGTGATGATGTTGACATCATATCATAAATGTCAGTATGTACTAAGTATAAAGGATTGGAATTCCTTTCAACGGACTTATAAGGATGCTTTGCATACTTTGATTCCACACACGTTTGACACTTTAATTTATTGCACTCAAAGTTTGGTAAAACTCCTAAGTTAATCAATTTTCATAACATTTTGTAATTAACATGGCCTAAACGTTCATGCCATAAATTATAAGACTCAAGCAAGTAAGAAGAATTTGAACTTTTATTTATTTCAACATTCATTACATTCATCTTGTAAAGGCCCTCGGTGAGATAGCCTTTCCCTACATACACTTCTCCTTTTCTAATTATAATTTTTTCAGAAATGGATACACATTTGAATCCATTCTTGTCTAGAATTGAAACAGAAATCAAGTTCTTACATAATTTCAGAACGTACAAGACATTGTTAAGTCTCAAGACCTTTCCTAAAGTCATTTTCAAGCCTAGTTTTCCTGTTCCTTCTACCTTAGCCATAGTTGAGTTAGCCATGTAGATCATTTCTTCCACTTGAGCTGGAGTGAATGACTACAACAACTCTTTATTGGCACAAACATAGCGGGTGTCACCAGAATCCATCCACCACTCACGAGGATTCCCCACTAAGTTGCACTCTAAAAATATAACACACAGATCATCACATTCGGACTCAATCATATTTGCTTGGTTCCTTTTCTTTCCTTTCTTAGGGGCACGACAATTCGTGGACTTATGACCAATCTTTCCACAGTTGAAGCACTTTGCCTTAAATTTCTTCTTGGGTTAATGGCTTCCTTGTTCAACTTTATTCCTTTTCTTATAATTATTTTGGTCATCTTTTACAATATGTGATCCATTAATTGTAGAATTTCCTTTTGACTTTCTCTCGGCAGCCTTATTATACTCTTCAATATGTAGTCAGATAATAAGATTTTCAACAGTCATCTCCTTGCATTTATGCTTCAAGTAGTTTTTAAAGTTTTTCCACATAAATGGTAGCTTCTCAATGACCACTGCTACTTGAAATGCTTCATTCACAATCAAACCTTCTACTAGAAGATCGTGAATGATTACTTTCATTTCCTGCACTTGAGAGACAATCGATTTTATAGCTATCATTTTAAAGACCAAGAACCTTGCAACAAAGAATTTCTTAATTTCCACATCCTCTGTCTTGTATTTTCGTTCTAGTACCCTCCAAAATTCCTTCAATGTCTTAACTCCACTGTAAACATTGTAGAGGTTGTCTTGGAGACCACTCAATATATAATTCCTGCAAAGGAAGTCCGAGTCTTTCTAAGCTTCTACAATCATGAAATGCTCTTTGTCCGAGGTTTTCTCAGGCACCTCAGGAGTATCCTTAGTAGTGAACCTTTGAAGGCATAGAGTGGTGAGGTAAAAGAACATCTTTTGCTGCCATCGCTTAAAGTCAATGCCCGCAAATTTTTTGGGCTTCTCCGCAGGTGCTATTGGTCACGGACAATTTGCTCGACTTGTTGAAGCAATGCTAGTTTCCCCCACAGTCGTAGCCGCATCTTGCATTTAACTTTCGTTAGTCATTTTTCCTGTCACCACAAGACAATAAAATTTAGTATATTCAAAATACTATGTATAAAGTTAAGCAACTTTAAACTCTTCTTCTTGTTTCTAGTTAACGATGAAGTATTTATGACTTCCAGTCATCAATCGAATGATCTTTAACTTGTGATGAAGATTTTATTTCTTCGAATCACTAGTTAAGTTCAAACAAAGTAGAAAGCTTAAAGCTTTAATCTCTAAAAACAAGCAATATAGTATCTGCAGAAGATTATTCCTTAAGATTGTTATCTTTTATGTATTCGGGTAAAAGAATCTGTAAATAAGAAACACAAACTTCAACACTAGTGCAAGTCCAAGACAAGAACACTTTGAAGTTCTGTAACACTTTTAATACTAGATTACGAATAATCTATCTAAGAAGTGTGTTAAGATTCAGAAAAGAGAAGAAACAGAATTTAAGACAAAGTCCTTCAAATTCACAGAGTGTCCTTAAGGAATAATTCGCCTCACTGTACCCGAGGTTTTGGAACCTTCCTACCAGGATAAAATGGCCTTCAATCTGAAAAATAGCGGTATCTCAAATTATTGGATTCAGTTACCTCACCCAACGGTTTGATATATCACACAGAAAGTATTTCAGGACAAGAAGAGAGTTTTATTTCAGAAAATTCATACCTAAACCTATGGATGAAAGCAGGTTTATATAGCCAACATGTGCCTCTTCTGAAAAGTGGCAATGGTTCACATAAAATGTGTGACCTTTCTAGAAAAGCCATGTCTGTTCATCCAAAGAATGTGTCTTTTCCGAACAGGCATACTATTTCATGAATCAGTGTGTCATTTTATTGAAGGGTTGCATCCCTTCGTTTCAGTACTGCATTATTTCAAAATGTTGTTTTAGAATCTACATGCATTCTTGTAAATGGAGTATCATTTTATTGAAGGGTTGCATCCCTTCATTTCAGTACTGCACTGTTTCGAAACACTATTTTGGAATCAGCATGCATGCATATAAATGGAGTATCAAAACATAGAAAAAAGTTGTGTTTTTCCCTTTGGTATTTTTGAACTGAATTTCTGTCATATAAACTTTGTCCAAACACATAGATCTCATGATCGATCATTTGAAAAATCCAAATCCAAATCCGAAGTCAAAGAAGAAGTCGAGCCAAGCGAGCGACGATGACGATGGTGCAAGGAATCTCTTATTTCTTTCCTCACTTACCATGTGAAGTATGTATTTCTTATTTTAAGAACTCACAAGTTCTCCTCTTCCACCAATGTGAGAGAAAGAGTGAACTTTTCAATTTGGGAGTACACTTTCTAAATTAGTGTCTCCCTTCTCCACCATATTTTCCTCTATTTTTCATTCATACTTTTTCATATACTTTGAACCCAACAATCCCCCAAATAAATGGGAAATGGCTATTTTTGGTAAAAAAAAAATTACGGACAAGTATCTGATCATCAAGCAAAGACTGATTGCATCTGGATAAGTGGGTTTCCCTTTGAACTTTCCATAGTGAATATGTATTGAATTCATTCGGTCAATCGATAGATTTGATATCTTTGAACCATTTCTTTAGTGTACACCTAGACAATACATGTAACACAACCAACCTTTTTCCATTTACGATTCTCACGGTTTTATTCTTTTCAGCCATGAACACGTCCCGGTTTCATGAGATCTTAGAGAATAGGCCTTCACAAATATTTTCCTTGAAGCGGCTTCCATATCGCCCACTCATAGGTGATTTCTAAACGTTCAATCCTATAGATTAAATTATTAAGTCAAATCTGTCAAATTTAGATAATCATTAAAAGACTTTTCACCTTAAGTCTTATCTTTGTTTACTAAACATTATCTACATCAAGAGAATAGGTTGGGTAATTGACAATGTTGAACCTACCAGACACAACATTGTTTGATTTCCTTGAACCTAACTCTTGGGATCTCCAGTCTGCTAGGTAAAGTTACCACCATGCTGACTTGTCCTAGGCATTAAACCTATTCCTTTGGATATCCTTTCCACTCCTTCTCTAGATCGGCCTTTTGTAAGTGGATCTGACCATTATCCTTTGACTTTACATAGTCAACAGTGGTAATTCCACTAGAGATAACTTCCCTAACGGTATTATTTCTCCGTCGTGTGTGACGAGATTTACCGTTGTACATCATGCTCCCTGCCCTACCTATTGTTACTTGGCTATCATAGTGTATACATACCGGTGCCACTGGTTTGGGCCAATAAGAAATATCTTCCAAGAAATTCTGGAGCCATTCTACTTCTTCATCGGCTTTATCCAATGTAATAAATTCAGATTCCATTGTAGAGCGAGCAATACAAGTCTGTTTGGATGATTTCCAAGAGACTGCTCCTCCACCGATAGTAAATACATATCCACTTGTGGATTTTACTTTGTTTGATCCGGTGGTTCAATTTACATCACTATATCCTTCAAGTACCGCAAGTATTTATTATAATGCAAGGCATAGTCTTGAGTGTATTTAAGATACCCCAAAACTCTTTTCATTACTATCTAATGAGTTTTGTTAGGATTACTTATGTACGGACTCAATTTGCTAATAACGCATGTTATATCTAGTCGTGTACAGTTCATTATATAAATTAAACATCCAAATACTCTTGTGTACAACAATTGTGAGTCACTTTCATCTTTATTCTTTCGAAGTGCAAAGCTCACATCCAAAGGAGTCTTGACAATACCGAATTCCATATACTTGAATTTGTCAAGTACCTTTTTGATATAATGCGACTATGACAATGCCAACCCTTGTGAAGTTCTATGGATTTCTTATACCTAAGATCACATCCGCAACTCCAAGGTCTTTCATATTGAACTTGCTTTCGAGTATTCATTTCGTTGCATTTATGTCTAAAATATCTCTATTGATGATCAACATATCATCCACATATAAACAAACAATGACTTGGTGATTTGGAGTGTCTTTAATATAAGCACATTTATCATATTCATTTTATCTTAAACCCATTTGCCAACATAGTTTGGTCAAACTTCGCTTGCCATTGTTTAAGTGCTTGCTTTAATCCATACAATGACTTAATAAGTTTACACATCTTATTCTTCTTTCCTAGAACCACAAAACCTTCAGGCTGTTCCATGTATATTTCTTCCTCCAATTCTCTGTATAGGAATGTGGTTTTCACATCCATTTGATGGATTTCAAGACCATATACCACCTCTAAGGCAATTAACATTGGAATCGATGTTATCCTTGTTATTGGAAAGTATGTATCAAAGTAATAAAGATCTTCTTTTTATTTGAAGCCTTTTACTAAAAGTCTTGCCTTGTATTTGTCAATAGTATCATCCGCTTTCATTTTCCTTTTGTAGATCCATTTAGAGCCTAAAAGTTTATTTCCTGAAGGAAGATCAACCAATTCTGATGTATGGTTGCTTAAGATTTAATCAATCTCACTATTCACTGCCTCTTTCTAAAAGATTAAGTCTGAGATGACATTGCTTCTTTAAACATGTGAGGCTCATTTTCTAAGAGAAATATTACAAAATCTGATCCAAACGTAGTAGAATTTCTTTGACGTGCACTACGTCTTGGATTCTCTTCATTATGTACATTATCTCTTGGTTCATATCGAGGTCATTTAGATGCTCCACTAGACTGTTCATGTTTAGTTTTATACGGGTAAATGTTTTCAAAGAATTCTGTATTATCTGATTCAATTACCGTATTTTCATTTATATCTGAATGTTTGGATTTATGAACCAAAAACCGACACGCTTTACTATTTTTAGCATATCCTATGAACACGCAGTCCACAGTCTTAGGTCCTATCTTAACCATTTTAGGCATAGGAATTTGGACCTTTGCTAGACACCCCCACACTTCGAAATATTTCAAGTTGGGTTTCCTTACTTTCCATTTTTCATAAGGAATTGATTGTGTCTTACTATGGGAAACTCTATTGAGTATTCAATTGTTTGTAACGTTAGCCTTCCCCCACAAGTTTTGTAGTAAACCAAAACTTATAAGCAAGGCATTCATCATTTCCTTCAAAGTTAGGTTTTTTTCTGCAATTCCGTTAGATTAAGGTGAATACGGGGTCGTTGTTTGATGGACAATTCCATTTTCTACACATATTTCGGCAAAGGGAGATTCATATTCTCCGCCTCTATCACTTCTTATCATTTTTATTTTTTTCTCTAACTGATTTTCTACTTCAGTTTTGTATTACCTAAACACATCTATTGCTTCATCCTTACTATTTAGCAAGTAGACATAACAATATCTAGTGGAATCATCAATAAAAGTATTGAAATACTTTTTCCCACCACGTGATGGTATTGACTTCATATCTCAAATGTCAGTGTGTACTAAGTCTAAAGGATTGGAATTCCTTTCAAAGGACTTATAAGGATGCTTTGCATAATTTGATTCCACACACGTTTGACACTTTAATTTATTGCACTCAAAGTTTGGCAAAACTTTTAAGTTAATCAATTTTCGTAACGTTTTGTAATTAACATGGCCTAAACTCTCATGCCATAAATTATAAGACTCAAGCAAGTAAGAAGAATTTGAACTTTTATTTATTTCAACATTCATTACATTCATCTTATAAAGGCCCTCGGTGAGATAGCCTTTCCCTGCATACACTTATCCTTTGCTAATTATAATTTTTTTCAGAAACGGATACACATTTAAATCTGTTCTTGTCTAGAAGTGAAATATAAATCAAGTTCCTACATAATTTCGGAATGTACAAGACATTGTTAAGTGTGAAGACCTTTCCTGAAGTCATTTTCAAGCCCAGTTTTCCTGTTCCTTCTACCTTATCCATAGTTGAGTTAGCCATGTAGATCATTTCTTCCACTTGAGCTGGAGTAAATGACAAAAACAACTCTTTGTTGGCACAAACATGGTGGGTGGCACCAGAATCTATCCACCACTCACGAGGATTCCCCACCAAGTTGCATTCTGAAAATATAGCATACAGATCATCACATTCTTTGTTGGACTCAATCATATTTGCTTGGTTCCTTTTCTTGCCTTTCTTAGGGGAACGACAATTCGTGGACTTATGGCCAATCTTGCCATGGTTGAAGCACTTTGCCTTGAATTTCTTCTTGGGTTAATGGCTTCCTTGTTCAACTCTCTTCCTTTTCTTAAAATTGTTTTAGTCATTTTCTACAATATGTGATCCATAAATTATAGAATTTCCTTCTAACCTTCTCTCGACAGCCTTATTATACTCTTCAATACATAGTCAGATAATAAGATTTTCAATAGTCATTTCCTTGCGTTTGCACTTCAAGTAGTTTTTGAAGTCTTTCCACATAAGTGGTAGCTTCTCAATGATCACTGCTACTTGAAATGCTTCATTCACAATCAGACCTTCTACTAGAAGATTATGAATGATTACTTGCATTTCCTGCACTTGAGAGACAATCGATTTTCTAGCTATCATTTTAAAGTCCAAGAACCTTGCAACAAAGAATTTCTTAATTCCCGCATTCTCTGTCTTGTATTTTCGTTCTAGTGCCCCCCAAAATTCCTTCGATGTCTTAGTTCCACTGTAAACATTGTAAAGGTTGTCTTGGAGACCACTCAATTAATAATTCCTGCAAAGGAAGTACGAGTGTTTCTAAGTTTCTACAATCATGAAATGCTCTTTGTCCGAGGTTTCCTCAGGCACAGTCGTAGCCGTATCTTGCATTTGACTTTCGTTAGTCATTTTTCCTGTCACCACAAGACAATAAAATTTAGTATATTCATAATACTATGTATAAAGTTAAGTAACTTTAAACTCTTCTTCTTGTTTCTAGTTAACGATGAAGTATTTATGACTTCCAGTCATCAATCGAATGATCTTTAACTTGTGATGAAGATTTTATTTCTTCGAATCACTAGTCAAGTTCAAACGAAGTAGAAAGCTTAAAGCTTTAAACTATAAAAACAAGCAATACAGTATCAGTAAAAGATTATTCCTTAAGATTGTTATCTTTTATGTATTCGGGTACAAGAATCTGTAAATAAGAAATACAAACTTCAACACTAGTTCAAGTCCAAGACAAGAACACTTATGAAGTTCTGTAAAACTTTTAACACTAGATTACAAATAATCTATCTAAGAAGTGTGTTAAGATTCATAAAAGAGAAGAAACAAAATTTAAGACAAAGTCCTCCGAATTCATGGAGTGTTCTTAAGGAATAATTCCCATCACTGTACCCGAGGTTTTGGAACCTTCCTACCAGGATAAAATGGTCTTCAATCCGAACAATATCGGTACCTCAAATTGTTGGATTCAGCAAACTCACCCAATGGTTTGATATATCACACAAAAAGTATTTCAGGAAAAGAAGAGAGTTTTTATTTTAGAAAATTCATACCTAAACTTGTGGATTAAAGAAGGTTTATATAGCCAACATGTGCCTCTTCTGAAAAGTGGCAATGGTTCACTTAAAAGGTGTGACCTTTCTAGAAAAGCCATGTCTGTTCGTCCAAAAAATGTGTCTTTTCCGAACAGGCATACCATTTCATGAATCAGTGTGTCATTTCTTTTAAGAGTTCCATCCCTTCGTTTTAGCACTGCACTGTTTTGAAACATTATTTCAGAATCTGCATGCATGCATATTAATGGAGTATCAAAGTGCAACTTTTTCCTGTGTTTTTCCCTTAGGTATTTTCAAACTGAATTTTTGAATTTCTATCAAATAAACTTTGTCCAAATAGTTAGATCTCATTGATTGATCAGAATCTGAACTGAGCAAGCGAGAGAGGACGGTGCGAGACATCTCTTATTTCTTACCTTACTTACCATGTGGAGTAAGTGTTCCTTATTTTAAACACTCACAAGTTCTCTTCTTCCACCAATGTGGGAGAAAGAGTGAACTTTCCGATTTGGGAGTACACTTTTTAAATTGGTGTCTCCCTTGTCCACCATTTTTTTCTCCATTTTTAATTCACACTTTTTCATATACTTTGAACCCAACAACATGTTGGTGACTTTGGTTTAGAATTATTTCTCCTTGAAACATCGAGCAATTCTTAGAGTCAACAGATCTCTGAAGCACGAAAGGGTTCTATTGGTTACATCCCAACAGGTACAACATCACTAGCTTACATTCTTTATATACATGTCTTCCTGCAGAAAACTAATTTAGTATGCTACAGAGTATGGATCAGGAGGACAAGCTATTATTCTTCCTTCTACGGGTACAAGAATCTATATACTAGAAACAACCACTTCAACTAGTTCAAGTTTAAGAACTAGAACACAATGAAATACAGAAAATACCCTCAACCCAAGATCAAAGTGATCTTTATAAGAGGTGTATTTTATCTTCAGAAATAAAGATAAAATAGAAATAGCCAAGTCTCCCGAATTCACAGACCTTCCTTATGGAAATAATTCCCCTCATTGTACCTGAGGTTACTAAATTTTCCTTCCGGGATAAAATGGCCAAAAAAACCAACTGTAGAGGTACCTTAAACAACTGGAATATCTTCGAACTCACTGAACATTTTTGAGTGATCACACAGAATATTTTTAAGGAAAGAAAAGTTTTTTTATTCTGTAATTTTCATATCTAAACCTGTGAATAAAAGCTTCCAAAAAGAGGCAATGGTTCACTTTAAAAGTTTCACCTCTTTCTGAAAATTCATATTTGTTCATCAAAGAGTGTATCTTTTCCTGAACAGTCATCTCATTTCGTGAAACAGTGTGTTACTTCGTTGAAGGATTGCATCCTTTTGAAGCATGCATCAGTTCATGAAGCAGTGCATTTAGTTCACTTGAAATAGTACAACTGAAGCATCAGTTCTGTTCGAAACATTACAACTGTTACTGCATGCATACTATATAAATGAAGTATCAGAAAATTTTTCCTGCATTTTTTTCCTTTGGTATGTTCGAATCTCAAATAATCTTTTTTCAAAAAGATAGATCTCATCGATCGATCATTTGATAAATCCAAATCCAAATCCAAATCTAAATCCGAATCCGAAGTTGAGCCGAGCAAGCGACGATGACGACGACGCGAGACATCTCTTATTTCTTGCCATGTGGAGTAAGTGTTCTTGATTATAAACACTTCCAAGTTCTCTTCTTCCACCAATGTGGGAGAAAGAGTAAACTTTCTAATTTGGGAGTTCACTTTCCATTTTAGTGTCTCCTTCCCTCCACTATTTTACTCTCCATTTTTCCATTCACACTTCTTTCATATACTATGAACCCAAAAATCACCCATGTGAATGGAAGGTTTTATGTACCTTTCGAGGTCCACAGAGGTGGTTCCTGACCAAATTCATACTTTACGTAGGGATTCTATGTGATCAAATAAAAGTCTCTTATTTTATTATTAATTTAATGTTAGCTAGGTGATAAAGTAACCAACAAACATGCTTTACTTTATTATTTCTAATTGTTGGTTATCTAGGTGATAAAACATATAACAAGATGAGCGAGGAGAAAGAAATGACGTAATTTATAACAAAAAGAGACTGCTTATGTAATAAACTAACTACCCCAAATAAATGGACATGTGTAGTAAATAAAAAAACTAAAAAAAAAAGAATTCGTCCAAATCAAACAAAGAAATGCTTTGGTCTCATTCGAATCAGAACCCCAACTTGTTTATTCATCATCTGACCCACTGGTCGAACTCTTAGACAAGTATGTCTTACCTTTAATTTGTTGGAGATCATCATTTCCAAATGACTACCCATCCCACCCCACCTAGGCTGGATGTCAAGTCTAAAGGCATACCATTCCATGAATGTGTTTTTTCGTCCAAAGAATGTGTCGTTTCCGAACAGGCATACCATTTCATGAATCAGTGTGTCACTTTGTTGAAGGATTCCATCCCTTCGTCTCAGCACTGTACTGTTTCAAAACACTGTTTCGAAATCTGCATGCATGCATATAAATGGAGTATCAAAATGTAACTTTTTTCTGTGTTTTTCCCTTTGGCATTTTCAAACTGAATTTTTAAATTTCTGTCAAATAAACTTTGTCCAAAAAGATAGATCTCATCGATCAATCCAAATCCAAGCTGAGCGAGCGACGAAGACGCTGCAAGGCATCTCTTATTTCTTGCCTCACTTACCATGTGGAGTAAGTGTTCCATATTTTAAACACTTACAAGTTCTCTTCTTCCACCAATGTGGGAGAAAGAGTGAACTTTCCAATTTGGGAGAACACTTTCTAAATTGGTGTCTCCCTTCTCTACCATTTTTTTTCCTCCAATTTTCATTCACACTTTTTCATATACTTTGAACCCAACAACATGTTGGTGACTTTAGGTTAGCAATATTTCTCCTTGAAACATCGAGCAATTTTTAGAGTCATCAGATCTCTGAAGCACAAAAAGGTTCTATTGGTTACATCCTAACAAGTACAACATCACTAGCTTACATTTTTTATATACATGTCTTCCGGCAGAAAACTAATTTAGTATGCTATAGAGTATGGATCAGGAGAAAAAGTTGTTATTCTTCCTTCTACGAGTACAAGAATCTGTATACTAGAAACAACCACTTCAACTAGTTCAAGTTTAAGAACAAGAACACAATGAAGTACAGAAAATACCCTCAATCCAAGATCAAAGTGATCTTTACAAGAGGTGTATTTTATCTTCAGAAACAAAGATGAAACAAAAATGGCCAAGTCGCCCAAATTCACGGACTTTCCTTAAGGAAATAATTTCCCTAACTATACCTGAGGTTATGGAATTTTCCTTCCAGGATAAAATGGCCAAACAAACCAACTGTAGTGGTACCTTAAACAACTAGACTATCTTCGAACTCACTGAATGTTTTGAGTGATCACACAGAATATTTTTAAGGCAAGAAGAGAGTTTTTATTCTGTAATTTTCGTATCTAAACCTGTGAATAAAAGCAGGTTTATATAGCCATAACATGCCTCTTTCGAAAAGAGGTAATGGTTCACTTTAAAGGTTGCACCTCTTTCTGAAAATTCATATTTGTTCATCAAAGAGTGCATCTTTTCCTGAACAGTCATCTCATTTCGTGAAACAGTGTGTTACTTCGTTGAAGGATTGAATCCTTTTGAAGTAGTGCATCAGTTCACTTAAAACAGTGCAACTAATGCATCAGTTCTGTTCGAAACATTGCAACTGTTACTGCATGCATATTATATAAATGGAGTATATAAAAATTTTTCCTGCATTTTTTTCCTTTGGTATGTTCGGATCTCAAATAAATTTTGTCCAAAAAGATAGATCTCATTTATCGATCATTTGACAAATTCAAATTCAAATCCGAATCCGAAGCCGAAGCCGAGCCGAGCGAGGGACAATGACGACGGCGCGAGGCATCTCTAATTTCTTGCCTCACTTACCATATGGAGTAAGTGTTCTTGATTATAAACACTTCCAAGTTCTCTTCTTCCACCAATACGGGAGAAAGAGTAAACTTTCTAATTTTGGAGTACACTTTCTATTATAGTGTCTCCTTCCCTCCACTATTTTACTCTTCATTTTTCCATTCACACTTCTTTCATATACTATGAATCCAACAATCCCCCACATTAATGGGGAATGGCTATTTTTTGTAAAAGTTTTACGGACAAATATGTGATCATCAAGCAAAGACTGATTGCATCTGGATAAGTGGGTTTCCCTTTTAACTTTTCATAGTGAACATGCATCGGATGCACTCGGTCAATCGGTAGATTTGATATCTTTGAACCGTCGAGCTTTAATGTACACCTAGACAATACATATCACACAACCATCCTTTTAACATTTATGGTTCTCACAATTTTGTTCTTTTCAGCCATGAACACGTCCCGATTTTGTGAGAGCTTAGAGAATAGGCCTTTACTAATATTTTCCTTGAAGCGGCTTCCACTTCTCCCTCACATAGGTGATTTCTAAAGGTTTAATCCTATTGACTAAAATATTTGGTCAAATCTTTCAAATTTATATAATCATTAAAAGACTTTTCACCTTAAGTCTTATCCTAGTTTAATACACAGTGTCTATATCATGAGAATGGGTTGGGTAATTGACAATGTTGAACCCGCCAGACAAAACTTTGTTTGATCTCCTTGAACCTAACTCTTGGGATCTCCAATCTGCTAGGTAGAGTTACCGCCATGCTGACTTGTCCTAGGCATTAAACCTATTTTCTTGGATGTCCTTTCCACTCCTTCTCTAGATAGGCCTTTTGTAAGTGGATCCGACACATTATCCTTTGACTTTACGTAGTCAACAGTGATAATTCCACTAGAGAGAAGTTCCCTAACAGTATTATGTCTCCGTTGTATGTTATGAGATTTACCGTTGTACATCATGCTCCCTGCCCTACCTATTGCCGCTTGGCTATCACAGTGTATACATACTGGTGCCACTGGCTTGGGCCAATACAAAATATCTTCCAAGAAATTTCGTAGCTATTTTGATTCTTCACCGACTTTATCTAATGCGATAAATTCAGATTCCATTGTAGAGCGAGCAATACAAGTCTGTTTGGATGATTTCCAAGAGACTGCTTCTCCACCGATCGTAAATATATATCCATTTGTGAATTTTACTTCCTTCGATCCGGTGATCCAATTTGCATCACTATATCCTTCAAGTACTGCAGGATATTTATTATAATGCAAGGCATAGCCTTAAGCATATTTAAGATACCCCAAAACTCTTTTCATTGCCATCCAATAAGTTTTGTTGGGATTACTCGTGTACCGACTCAATTTACTAATAGCGCATGCTATGTCTGGTCGTGTACAATTCATTATATACATTAAACATCCCAATACTCTTGCATACTCCAATTGTGATTCACTTTCACCTTCATTCTTTTGAAGTACAAAGCTCACATCTAATGGAGTCTTGGCAATACCGAATTTCATATACTTGAACTTGTCAAGTACATTTTTAATATAATGAGACTGTGACAATGCCAACCCTTGTGGATTTCGATGGATTCTTATACCTAAGATCACATCTGCAACTCCAAGGTCTTTCATATCAAACTTGCTCTCGAGCATTCGTTTGGTTGCATTTATGTCAGAAATGTCTCTGTTGATGATCAACATATCATCCACATATAAACAAATAACAACTTGGTGATTTGGAGTGTCTTTAATATAAACACATTTATAACATTCATTTATCTGGAACCCGTTTGCCAACATGGTTTGGTCAAACTTCGCATGCCATTGTTTAGGTGCTTGCTTTAGTCCATACAATGACTTAATAAGTCTACACACCTTATTCTCTTTTCCTGGAACCATAAAACCCTTAGGCTGTTCCATGTAAATTTATTCTTCCAATTCTCTATTTAGGAATGCGGTTTTCACATCCATTTGATGGATTTAAAGATCATATACCGCAGCCAAGGCAATTAACATTCGAATCGATGTTATCCTTGTTACTGGCGAGTATGTATCGAAGTAATCAAGGCCTTCTTTTTGTTTGAAGCCTTTTACTACAAGTCTTGCCTTGTATATTTGTCAATAGTACCATCCGCTCTCATCTTCCTTTTAAAGATCCGAATCTCCTTTAAAGATCCGAATCCGAGCTAAGCGAGCGGCGACGACGATGGCGCGAGTCATCTCTTATTTCTTGCCTCACTTACCATGTGGAGTAAGTGTTCTTGATTATAAAAACTTCCAAGTTCTCTTCTTCCACCAATGTGGGAGAAAGAGTAAACTTTCTAATTTGGGAGTACACTTTCCATTTTACTGTCTACTTCCGTCCACTATTTTACCCTCCATTTTTTCATTCACACTTCTTTCATATACTATGAACCCAACACAAGCATCTACACTCGGAGATGTTTACAGCTTTGGAATAGTGTTGCTAGAGTTGTTCATCAGTAAAAGACCGACCGATGCGATTTTTAACGAGAGTCTAAAAATTCACAAGTACATTTCAACGGCTTTTCCTGATCATGCCATGGAGATTTTAGATCCTTTATTGCTCTTGGCAGAGGAAGAGCAGAAAATCAATCAAGATCAAGCAAGGAGAATGGAAGAATGTTTACTCTCGGTTTTGGAAATCGGGCTTACATGTTCTGCATCATCACCAAGAGATAGAGCGCCAATTGACACTACTTTGAGCAAACTTCAATCAATCAAGGAGTCCTTCCTTCCAATGAGATGGTAATATGTTAACTGTTTATTTTTCATATTTCTTTTATTAAGCCTTGTCATGAACCAAAAAATGTAACATAATTAGAATGTAGTGGCTAACCAAACAGGTCACCTACTCCGTTTCCTGTTATGGTGTTTGATCGAAGTTTGTAAGCAGATCTAAATCATTTTGATTTAAATAGGCAAGAACTGTACAATTTGATAACCAACTTTACTGAATACTGACTATATATCCTACATTTTACGGCTGTTCCCAACTTTATTTTTACATGAGAAAGCTAAATAAAATGGCTACATGAATACTTGACGATTCCGCGCCCTCAATACATGCACATTTTCCATGAGCATTAGAGAAATTTGACAAAGAGCAGCACCAGCTACTTCACACTCTCTCTTTTTGAGGAACAAAAAAAGACTAATTTATTAGGCGCGCCATCATTCCTGACACCCATCTAGCCTAATGGCCAGCATTTTTTATTTTTTTTTGCCTAAGTTAATCACGGCTAACCCCCCTCCTAGTACTATAATGGGTTTACACGTGTGAATCCAGATAAATCGAGGCTTCAATAAGGATACCAGACACTAGTTGGAAAACAACAAGAAACTCAAGTCATTACTAACAAATTAAACACGAATTCTTCAGTACTATCAGCTGAAAAAAAAAATAGAACAAAACAGCAAATAGTATGCTATGCATTCTTGTTGCAAAATATTTACTCCTCACAAGATGGTATAAATATGATTGTCAGAGACATGGAAAGAATCAAGAAATGACTATATATCTCACAAATAGTCATAGCAACATACTCACAGTTAACGAAAAAAGAATTTACGTGGAAATAAGACAAACAAATTGAAAAACGGAAGTAATCTACATGGAAAAACAAACTATTATTGTTTCATTTTCTTTTCTGCTAACGTACTTAAATAATTCCAAATCTTTAATATTATGTCTCTATCCTGTTTAGTTAGGGTCAATTAATATTGACTACTAAGTATTTTACTTTGTCCGAAGTCCTACGTGTGATTACGCTATGTATGTTGTTGAATACTATGCTTTGTATTGTGGGATGTTAAACTCTTAACTATTTTTTTAGAAAAAGAAATTCAATGTATTTTTAAAGCATTAACGTATTATATTGAGATGGTGATAAATTAAAATCATTTATATTATTTATTATTTCTTTAAATGCATGTCAAATTAATAGTGAATTGGTAAAGATGGACGGAGAAAGCAATATGTAAAACTCTGATTCATAATTTTCAAAACAAATCAAGCATGAGTTGAAAACACTATCCCTTTGTCCCTGTTCTTTTCCTGTCCTCCTGGCGCTACAGGCTACGAGCGATGGCGATCAATAAACCCATCAAAACCCATTACTATGTGGGCTCAACGATCTGATTTCTGCGGTAGCCATCATTCTTGTCCCCATTTTCATCACCATCAACGTCTTTGTCTGCGCCATCTTCATCTGACGATAAAGGCACAAGCCAACAACTTCCATGTAAATGCCCATTCACACACACAAAATACTCCAACCCATTTTCCAGCGTACCTAGCCGCCGCGCAGCGCTCCTGGGGACAAGCCGAGCTGCTGTCATGCTCCAAACCCGACCCCCACAGAATGGACACCTCACTCCTTCTTCACCCTCCAGCTGTTTCGTAATCAAACACGCCCTCGTCTTCGACCTCGTAAATCCTCCAAATACACCTCTGAAAATCCCCAAATCATCACCCCTATCCCTAATCTGATGCTCACATGGATCACTCACGTACAGCAAATCCGTCCTACATCTTTTCACCAAAAAGCTCCGACCCGACGTCTTCGAAAACCGAGACGATTTCACGAAATGACCCGGATATGACCGACCCATATGGAAATGTCGGGTCGAATTACACCCGCAGCAGAAAAACAGCAATTTCGCCATAGCATCCCATTCCCCTCCAATCCGACCATTGGGCGCACCGTCCATTAACGATGCTATCATGCGTGGAGCGCGATGAATGCACATCTCCTTCCACAGTAGTCTTTTTGCGAGTGCTCGGAGCCTTCGATTAACCGATGACATTTGACATAGGGCCTGAACATCCCACTTCATGGAAGCAAAAACCGAACGAACAATTATCTCATTCTGAAACGCCAAGTCGTCTGTCTGGGACGAAGACGACGACGACTCACCTACTCTATTCGGATTTTGCCTCCGTCTTTGACTCGGGACCTCACTCATTTTTCACCTTGATGACAATATGGTAATCCAATTCTTTATCTTCAAAAAATTATTTTTGGCGCCCATATAAATCGTAACCTCTAGAAACACATGGTCGGACACGTGTACCAATAGTAATAGGTAAATGTTAATTACTAAACCCCTTGATTTTTTTTTTTCAAATTGGGATACGTGGATTATTCTCATTGATGGACACTGGCATTGGGATATGATTTGATGTGTTACATAATCTAGGACAACGTATGAGTTTGGAAGAAAGTGCGGATTCATTGACACGTGTCCTAAAAAGTTTCTTTTTTGGTTGCTCGAAATATCTCAGGGAGTACGTGGCAGGATTTTGGAAGGGTTAAACTCATTAGTGCTGAAATGTGAGCTTTACTTTTGTTCTCCTTTCAAAATGATTTGGTCACATGTGTATCTAATCTAAGGCATACGCGTATACAATATGATTTGATTATTGTTGAATTGATTATGGTACAAAAGTTGGCAGTCTGTTGTTTATTATTTGTGGTCACATGGTCTCGTCAGGGAACAAAGAATTATGTGTTACCACCAAAGGCTGTCCTCCACCTTCAATAGAGTTTGGGTTCGAGCCTTGCTACGTAATCATCTTTAATTCGGAGTATTTTACTCTCAAATTTTTTAATATAAATTTAAATTAATTGAATTTCAACATAAATTTCAGACCGAGAGATTATAAAAAAATATATTTTATTACTCAAATTGATATATTACGCATCTTGTTGGGAAAAAATTTCAGTGTCAGAAAATGGAAGAAGTGGTTGTCTCTCTCTACTTTCCATGTAGAAGAAGCATTTTCCTAATTTGCCAGAAGATGACAATCTTGTTTACCGTCACAGTTTTTAAAGGTAGAGGCATAAGACGAGGCGTTTTATCTAGCATGAGGTGAGACATAAGATTCGCATTGTTGGGACATAAGCCTCACAAACTTTCAAATTTTTAATATTTTATAAATTAATATAATTAAAAATAAATATTTATTGAAAGAGATAAATCACCAAAAGAAAAACTAAACTATATCTAATTATATTTAAAAAAAAAAAAAATGAAATATGTATCTAAAATTGTTTCAGCAAAAAAAATCTAACCAAAGCCACATAATACAATTAATAGATAAAGTCAATTTCATATGATAAATTATTATATGTTCTCAAAAATATAAGTTTGTATATAAAAAATAGTACATAATTAATCAACTCTCACCTTTCAGTAACTCGATCAATATATTTATACACTCATATATCATATATTATATTTTAAAAGAGAACAAAAAAAAATAAATAACTTAAAAACTCATCACTATGCGATTTGAAAAGAACTAAAAAAAAAGAAAGAAACTAGGAAGAATAAAATACACTCGATACCTTCTTGAGTAGCAGCATCATCGACACCTAAAATACGTTTGAATGTATCTTTTAGGTTTACTTTTACTTTTGATTTGAGTATTTAAAAATTTACCAATCATTTATTTGAATATTAAATTTAAATTAGCGATTTGATAAGAAGATTTTTTTTTACTTTGTAAACTTTTTAGGGTACAAAACTTCAAAATAATAGCTCATGAATACATAATGAAAATTGTGACGGGTTACAAGTAAAGAGTAGGTGTGTATTTAAAAGATAACAATCTAGAAAGTGTCTCATGTAAATCCCGCCCTCATGATGATTCATATCTGCATGATGTTTTTGTTACCCATGACACTGTGTACATGACTGTTAAAAGAGGATTTAAAATTCTTCATAAATGGGCTTATTCTGATCGGCCACTTAAATGTTCTTGGCCCAGTAGCGTCAGGACCATACGAGCATCATCACGAATCCGGACCTTTGGAGATGGAAACAACTTCATGACCAGACTTGTCTGTTGAGATCGGTATTGCTTTTGTTGAGTCTATCTTCAATCCTTTATAATCAATCATTAAATGTGAAATTAACGTTGATTCATTATTATTTTGAAAAAAAATACTAAAAACTTTTAAAGTGACCTAATACACATTTAAATTATATAAAAATAAATTTATTTACCTTCTTAATTGATGCAAAAAAAAAAAATTAATTAAAATAAAAAACAGACACGTTTGAGTATAAAATTAAAACGAAAAAAAAAACATCAAAATTGCCCCACTTCCTACCCTCACTTTTCTTTTTTACACCCCACCTACTGTAGTACTCTACTATTGCATTTTTATTTTCAATCATAATTTTCTACAATTATATTTCTTCATCAAATTTATCAAAAAAAGTAGTAGAGAAAAATATCACACCATCATTTATTTCTCCACATCAATCAAGAAGCCATCACTATTAATTTATTATTTCCACTAAAATCATAACTTTATCACTTAACCCATTACTAGCAATTTCATCACCAGCTTCTACCACCAATTTCATCACCTACAACCATTAATTTCGTCATATTTTCACCACTAATATCATCACCCGATTCATCACTGTCAATTTCATCACATGCAAAAAAAATTAAAACATATTTGTTGAATCTTTGTCGGGCAAATTTGTCCCCTCAATTTTGTTTCTCTCTCTATCAGTAACTTGATTCGTTCAATATCTCATTTCTTTCTCTGAAAAAATTATTGTCTGATTGGCAAATAAATAAAGAATGAGAAAAGAGGGGTTGAAGATGCATGACACAAAGGAATTAGAAGAAATTATTGATAGTAATGACAACTTTGGTGGTGATGAATTGATGATTGAGTTTGGAGATGGTGATGATATCGGTAACAATAGAGGTTTTGTGATAGTGGTAGAAGAAAGAAAAAGAAAAGGTTTAAATAAAAAAATAGTAAAATAATAAATTTATTATATATTTTGTGTGATACTGAAGTGACGCTAATGTAGTCGGCGCGTGTGGAACACCTCACCTTATGAAAATGGTATAACACTTCACGAAGAAAAAAATAAATTCACTTTTATATAGTTCAATTGTGTATTAGGTCACTTCACTATTTTAGGTTCGTCTTCGACTTTTGAGGTATAATTTAGAGTGATTTCGATTCTTCGATGTCTTTTTGAGTAAAATTGCTCTCCGCCTAAAGTATCCTGACTGTAACACTTGTAATCAACACGCTATCTTGTATGGTCAAGGATGGTATCCTAAGCTCATGTAACATTCTCTTTTAGAACTGAATTAGCATGATTTAAGGCATTCACCTTTTTCAAAATCTTCTCTCCCAAATGAATAAATAATGATTCCATTATTTTCTAAAATATTAGTCCAGCTAAGATTGTAAAATGTATGTCTTTGTAGTACAGATCTTGCCATGTCAAAATTTTAAAGTGTCATATAGGATGATTTTTTAGTGAAACTTTCTGAACAACATCACATTCATTTATAAATACTCAACAAAGCAATGGCTTAGATGGTAAATATCAAGTTCTACTTTCTCATGTGCAATATGCAACATTATTTTTTTTCAAGAAGATATCACATAACTACAATGTTGAGTCCTAAGTACTGTACACTATTTATACTAGTTTTAGAACAAGAGGCAATTGTCTAGTGTTACTGGTCGTTATTTCGTTAAACGTACATGAAACTTCGATTAATTATTCAAATACTTTAGGCTGAAAATTCGCTTAAATATTCAAATACTTTAGTCTGGAAATATATATATATATATAAACTCCGAAATTAGCTTAAATATATAAATATAAATTAGAGTTTGGCCTGAAAATTTGCTTAAATATACAAACAATTTAGGCTGAAAACGTATATGTGCCCCGAAATCTACTTAAATATATAAATACAAATTAGAGAATTGTATATGAGCCTAGAAATGACTTTGTATACAAATACAAACGTATATGAGCTCCGAAATTCGCTTAAATGTACATAAAAATACTATAGAAGTGTGTATTTACCTATTAAATCTAAACCTTAGCTGCAATTGATAATTATTTTATACATTAGCTACACCGTGTAATTATGCCTGGATGTTTTCTACGTAACGAGATTTTTCCTGTTGTGTTCAGTAAACAAGGGAAACATTGATCTCATACATGAAAGAGCTGCTGTCATGTGAATTTTTCTTCAAAAAGATGACATTAGTTCAGTGCTAAAATTAGCCCCTCCATGAAGACTTGGCAGAGATAACTATATGTAACAAGCCAATTTACATTTATTAGCATTTATACATGTTAGTTGGAAGAGTCCAGAAAAATATTTGTATAATCATACAGATTCTTATAAAAGGAGAGCGTACATTATAATGTTAGAAGCAAGAAACTAGCATTTCTATACAAAAAATTCCAAGACAATATGGGGCTGTAGTATCCAACTTCGAATTCCATATGACTTTTGTTGTGATTCCAGTGTTTGGTCATCGTTTTATCCATTACAATCTCACTTCAAAAGAAGAATAACAAGGGATCCACTCCATGTCATGACTTCTTGGAACGATCGTTCTTTTCCATTACTGCAACTGTACTGGTGTAACATGTAGCCCTTCCAATGGAAGAGTTACGTTTCTTGATTTGAGTTCGCGACAACTTGCTGGCACTATATCGCCTTCCATTTGTAATCTCAGTTACTTTACAGGTATTAATTTTGGATACAATAGTTTCCATGGTGAAATTCCTCAATAATTCGGCCTCCTATGCAGCTGCTGTGGGAAAATTATTTGTTTATTTCAAAATAATTTATTGTGTATTTGAAAAGTTATGGATAATATTTCTTTACTCGGCAAGAAGTAAAATTGAGAATATGTCAATTTTGTCACTTGGCCAACACTTGTCACCAATATGTTAAGAATGGCTATCAAAATCTCACTTGTTCATTCCACTATAAATATCCCTCAAACTTTACTGCAAAGTAACCCAACTTTCAATTTACTTTACTTTAATTTCTTACTTCTTTTGCATCTCTTCCTTTTATTATTATATATTTAACAAAAGGGCTCTATTAGTTATACCTCTATCTAAACTAATTTGTTGATATTTGTATTAATCATTTTGTTGATTACTGTATCCTTTGATTAATTAGAGAAGACTTATTTAATTCAAAATATGCTCTAATTAATCAGAAAAGTGTTTGTTTAATCGTAGGGAAAACATTTCACACTGCTGAAATAGTGTCTTAGTATAGTGTCTAGCACGAGTCAAGTATAATTAATATAATATCGTAGTAATATTTATTTAATATTTAGTATCATTAATTTGTCAATAAGAAATTATATCACTATTATAATTATTATTTCGCTTATATTATTATTATTATTATTATTATTATTATTATTATTATTATTATTATTATACATTGTTACGTTATTGTACTACAAATATTATTATTGTTATATTTTCATTTTGTTAACAATTAAATAATATTGTTATTATTATTTTACCACTGTTCCCTAACAATCTAAGAAACTATGACAAATAATTCTACTTCTGGTACTTCTACTACTGACGCAACTCCTAATACTCTTGTTCTGGTTGTTCTACCATATGCTAAGCCATTTTCTGATGTTTCAAATATTGAAATATTCGCTAATGAAAACTTTAAAAGGTGGCAAGAATAAATTTTTTTACTACTTGATGTCCATGATGTTGCATATGCTTTGTCACAAACACAACCTGATTCAGACGTTGATAGCCAAATTTTGGAATCATGGCAATACGTCAAGAAGGTATGTCGCCATACTAATTTACAAACAATTTCTAATGAACTATTTAATGTGTATTGAAGTTGCAAAGAAGTAAAAGTTATCTAGGAAGCTTTAATTAAGAAATTCACGGCTGAAGATGTAACCAAACAAAAGTTTGTGGTTAAAAAAATTTTTAATAGGCAAATGAGTGATGTGAAAGAAATGAAAATTCAAATAATTGAATATAAAAAATTGTTAGAAGATTTTAAGGCTAAGGACATCGCTTTACCAGAAAATTTTTTTGTTGGAGTGTTGATTGAAAAATTGCCTGAATCATGGAATAACTATAAAAATAACTTGAAACATAAGCAAAAAATTTTACTATTGAGAAAATAATAACTCATATTCTAATTAAAGATACCAACAGAAAAAAGTCATTCAAAGCTAAGCTGCGCTCAAAGCAAATTTAGTACCAACACAACAACAACAGAAGGTATGGTAATAAGTCTCAAGGTTACAAGCCGAATAAGCCGAATAATCTCAATCTTAAGAAAGAAAAGGCCCTTGTTTTACTTGTGGAAAACCAGATCATTATACCGCTCAATGTAGGCACAGAATGAGAAATAACAAAAGAAATGAGAAATCCTCCCAAAGCTAATTTAGCTGAAGGAGATGAAATAATTGCAGTTGTTATTTCTCAAGTAAATATAGTAGCACATAAAAAAGAATGGACGGTAGACTCTGGGGTTACTCGACACATTTGTGCTAATCGAGAAACATTTGCCTCTTATACATCAATAGGATATGACAGTGAAGTGGTCTATCTTGAAGACTCGACAATTGCTAAAGTCTTGGGCAAGGGTAAATTACTCCTAAAACTTACTTCAGAAAAAACTTTAGCCCTCATGGACGTGCTATATATTTCTACAATGCAAGCAAACCTAATTTTTGTGGCTTTACTGGATAAAGCTGGAATGAAAGTGTCTATTGAATCTAATAAGATTATTTTGACAAAAAATAATGTATTTGTGCAAAAAGGCTATTGTAACCATGGACTTTATGTACTTAACATTATCAATAATAATTCATCAGCTTCCACTTAGATGATTGAGTCTATTTCTTTATGGGATGCTAAATTAGGACATATTAAAATTAAATATATAAAGAATATGCAACACTTGGTTTAATATTTGATTTAGATTCAAGTAATTTCGATAAATATAAAATATGTGATGAAGCTAAAATTACTAAAAATCATGTTTTTCAGTTAATAGAGAAACTGAATTGTTATCTTTGATTCACACTGATTTGAGTGATTTAAAACAAAATATGATTAGAGGTGGTAAAAGATATTGTGTGACTTTTATTGATGATTTCTCTAGATTTATTAAGTTATATTTTCTTAGAAATAAAGATGATGCATTTGATGCTTTTGTGTCTTATAAATCTGAAGTTAAAAATCAGCTTAGTAGAAAAATCAAGAAAATTAGATCTAATAGAGATTGAGAATATGTATGTTTAAATGTTGTTTGTGAAAAAGGAGGAATTGTTCATGAGCCTTATTCACTTGAGTCTAATGGTATAACAGAAAGAAAAAATAAGACATTGAAAGAAATGATGAACTCTATGTTGATTAGCTCTAATGCACCTGATAGTTTGTGGGGTGAAGCTACTTTATCTGCATGTTATTTACAAAATAGAATTCCTCATAAAAGAACTGACAAAGCTTCTTATGAATTATGGAAAGATTATAAATCTAATTTGAAATTTTGAAAAGTCTGGGGTTGTCTTGCTAAAGTTCTTCTTTCTGAACCTAAAAAGAGGAAAATAGGTTCCAAAACTGTTGATTGCATGCTTATTGGATATGCAGAATATAGTGTTGAATATAGATTTCGTGTATTGAAAAGTGATGTACTTGATCGTAATACTATAATTGAGACAAAGAATGTTGAATTCTTGAACTTATTTTTCACTATGTGATAAAATCTCTCATGCACCTATTGAAAGAGAAAATGAATCTACTTCTAATACTGAGGAATTGAGAAGGAGTAAAAGGCCTAGAAAAGAATATTTTTCTTATGGAAATGATTTTCAAACTTTTCTTGCTGATAATGAACCATCAAATTATTTTGAAGTTGTATCTTCTTCTGACGCTAAATTTTGAAAAGAGGCAATAAAAATTGAACTTGATTTAATTATAAAAAATAATATATGGGTTTTAACTGATTTACCTCCTGGTGCAAAACCAATTGGTTGTAAATGGATTTTCAAAAAGAAACTTAATTCAGATGGATCTATAGATAAGTATAAAGCTTAGTTAGCAGCTAAAAGATTTTTTTAAAAGTAAAATATTGATTATTTTGATACATTTGCATCAGTAACAAGAATTTTTTCTATTCGAATATTAATTGCTTTGGCATCAATTCATAAGCATTTTATCCATCAAATGGATGTAAAAATAGCTTTCTTAAATGGCGATTTAGAAGAAGAAATTTATATGGTTCAACCTAAAAGATATGTAATTTCTGGACAAGAAAATAAAGTTTGTAAATTAATTAAACCTCTTTATGGATTTAAACAAGCTCCTAAACAGTGGCATGAAAAATTTGATCAAGTCTTAATAAAAGACGGCTTTTCTTCTATTGAGGTGGATAAATGTGTTCATACAAAAGTGGTAGATGATGATTATGTAATAATTTTCTTATATGTTGATGACATGCTTATATTTGATACATGTTTAAATGTTATAGAATGTAACTAATTATTTTTGTCTACTAACTTTGATATGAAAGATCTGAGTGAAGTGAATATGATATTAGAAATTAAAGTTATAAGGAGTGAAAATGGTATAATGTTGTCACAAGGACATTATGTGGAAAGACTTCTTAAGAAATTTGAATGTTGGAAGGTAACTCTTGTATTCACTCCTTCTGATGCTAATTCTAAATTAAAAAAGAATAATGGTGGCCCAGTCACTCAATCTAAATATGCACAAATTATTGAGAGTCTGATACATTTAATGAATTTTACTAAGCCTGATATAGCCTATGATGTGTATAGACTGAGTAGATATACTCATAATCCTAATAATGAGCATTGGTCTGCATTAATGCAACTGATGAAATATTTGAAAGGAACCGTGAATTATGATATCTCGTATAGTGGATTTCTTTCAACTTTAAAAGGGTATTGTGATGCAAATTGAATCTTAGATTTAGAAGAGACAAAATCCACTAGTGGTTATGTGTTCACCCTTGGTGGTTTATGAGGGAATGACCACGGAACACTAAAAATAGTCCACAAACTCAAGACAAATCCGAGAGCACAATGAACGACACACGGGCAACAATAACAATACAAAGAAACTGAGACAAGAACAGTAGGATACAAACACACAAATAATGCAATAAAGTAAAGGATAGTTAAAAAGACATAAGATCTTACGAAACAAAGAGAACCGAAACGTATATCAAGTAAAGACCCTCAAAGTTGCAACATCAAACACCCATCTTCTTACGGTGACAGCTAAGGGAATCAACTCACCTTATGAACAACCTGTCGCGCCTCATTTTTCTTACGAAAAGCGGGATTCGACGTGACAAACTCTTTTGAGATTTGTTTTGAGGGTAGAGTGTGAAGAGTCACCACCTAACATATTAAGGTCCTTTAGGGCACCGGTCTAGGCTAACTGTGAAACTATTTTTTTATTTTGTCTTAGTTCAGCAGAGTTTGGGTAAGGGTTCAAATTACCTCAAAAGGAAGGTGTTAGGCACCTTTCAAGGTCCAAAAAGGTGGTTCCCGGCCGAATTCATACTTTACGTGGGGGTTCTATGTGATCAAATAAAAGTCTCTTCTGTTATTATTAATTTAATGTTAGCTAGGTGATAAAGTAACCAACAAACATACTTTACTTTATTATTTCTAATTGTTGGTTATCTAGGTGATAAAACATATAACAAGATGAGTGAGGAGAAAAAAATAACGTAATTTATAACAAAAAGGGACTGCTTATATAATAAACTAACTACCCCAAATAAATGAACATGTGTAGTAAATAAAAAGACTAAAAAAAAAAGAATTCATCCAAATCAAACAAAGAAATGTTTTGGTCTCATTCAGATCAGAACCCCAAATTGTTTATTCATCATCCGACCCACTGGCCGAACTCTTAGACAAGTATGCCTTACCTTTAATTTGTTGGAGATCATCATTTTTAAATGACTACCCGTCCCACCCCACCTAGGCTGGAGGTCAAGTCTAAAGGCGTTCTATGACAAGGATATAACTAACATCTTTTATTAATACTTATCGTCCCACCTATCGTCCAAGAGGCATTGGACTTTGCTATGTTGGATTTGTTTTTTAGATAAAAATAAAGTTATGTTGCCTAAGACTCGAAGCGCGTAACACTATGGACAGCAAGTAGCACATAAGAATTTCAAGTTAGCCTCTTGATTAATTAACGTTAATTAATGTGATCATCATGCAAAGACAAATAATTATTTATTTATTTTTGTTAGCCTATAGGTATGATGTCTGAGCATTCAATAGGAGTTAGTGTGACCAAAGACAACTAACTGTGACTCGTGTATGTAACAAAGTGTTGCTAAGTGTTTAAAAGAGGGTGTCAAAAGTGTGGTAAATGTGTCAAGGACTTGTGCTCATGAATTGAGTGTTATGAACTAATGCATGATGCAATGATGTACTTGAGCTAGTGTTCAACATGTTGAGAATGCCTAAAATCTAACATTTCATGCTAAGAGTAGTGCAGGAAAATTATGTTAACATGCTGAAAATAGTGCAGGAAATTATGCTAACATGCTGAAAATAGTGCAGGAAATTAGGTTGATATGCTGAAAGTTGTTTTATTGTGTGCAGACACATATTGAAATTTGTTTAAACGTGCAGAAATTTAATGTTAACATGCTGAAAATTGTGCAGGAATTTATGTTAATAAGCAGGAAATTCAGTTAAACATGCTGAACTTTTATTCTAATGGTGGAGACATGCTGGAAATTAACTGATTTATGTGAGAATACAATTTTTAGCATGCAGGACATTAATTATCTTATATGAAAACATAGTTCTAAACATGCTGAGCTGAATTCGTTTATTTGTCATGCAGAAAACATTATTAAACATGCTGGAATTGTCATTAAACAAATTAAAAATAATATTAAGGCGTAGTATTCTCATGTTGTATGCTGAAATATGCCAAGACTGCCTAATGTCTAATATTTCAACATGCTGAAAATTAGAGAAACAATAATTTAACATACTGAGTATTGATTGTCTATGCCTAAAAAATGCAATTTGAACATGCTAGAATCCCATTGAAGATGCAGAAAAATTAATTTAAACATGCTGAAATTTTTATTAAATATGCTAAAAAATTGATCAGATATGCTAGAAATGATATTAAACATGCTAAATTTCAATATTAACGTGCTCAAATTCATTTTAATTTGCCTAAATGGTGTTAACAGGCCTAAACATGCAAAGACATATTACATAAGTCGTGCTTAACATGCGAGAAATTAATGCAATAACCTAACGTCTTATCATGTTTTAAATCAATGTGGACATGTTAAGAAAGTGTTAGCATGCTTGGATTTTATTTTAATGCGTCGGATTTAAAAAAAAAACTTAAGCAATATTTGAAAACGTCTAAATGATCCATGCATTAATAAATCCTACTTTTGTATGCCTAAATGACCCACGTTGCATGTAACACACGTAAAACCTAAGTTGTGCCTATCTACGTCATTCATAGAGCATGTAAGTCCCCGTCTCCCAAAATTTATTATTACATCAATAATAATAATGTCTTTACAAATATTACAAACCAAATAATATGAAAAATAAGAAGAAACAAAAACAACTAGCTATGAAGAATAACATAGTCAATTTCATCATCCCGGCGACTCTTCGAAATCCCCTCCCAATAACACCTATTGAATATAATAGAAGAACAATGCAAGCACGGGACAAACACACATGGCTTGACATATTGAAACGATCGAACAAGGCACAACATATAAGCAGCAAGCAATTGTTTCAACTAATCCTATAGGCATGCTTTCTAGTATGTAAATACATTGATGAGGGACTTACTAATGCGTATCAGTAAATGAGATAATAAGAATAAAAGAAATCCAAGCACAGTGAAATACACAAGATATTTTTCGTAAGCCTCGAAGGAAAAATCGGAGAACCTTTAGAGTATCTAATTGCCTTATGTTAAAAGTAATTGATACGTTGTTTAAGAGAGTAGTAGTAGTAATTGTAATTGTTGGAATTGTCTGGTAATGAAAAATAAGAGTTGTTTATATAGCGTGGGATATCGTAACATAAAAGGAAAGACATATTGAGAAAATCAATTCCAGCAATCAAGAATCAATTAAAAAAGGAAAATTTTATTTAGTTCTATATTTACCATAAAAGAAAAAATCACCACATGGCAACCGCACATATATTAAAAATAATTCAATCAGTTATTTCAAGTTACCATAAATAACTGAGTACGAAAAAAGTACTAAGTTAAGAGAAAATAAATAGCAATCATGAAAACATATATCAACGTTGGTATTTGCCATATAAGAAGTAATTAAAAGATAACAATCCCATAATATCGGATTTATTCAAATCAAGCATATTACTTATATTGTCATTTACGGATGTAACTGATCAGTCCCAAAAACATGCCATAATTAAAGGAATGTAAAGACAATCAATTAATGGCAAACTGATATTGTAGAAATCAAGCCAATCAGTCATACGAATCTCTCCATAATTCTTTAAGTAAAATGTTACGAATCTAGCAAAACTTAGTAAAAAATTAGACATTTTCGTATATGAGAATCTAAGCATATAGGCATACAAAAGCAATGCAAGAACACTTTTAAAATTCTAATCAAATTTATTCAATTTCGAATAAAATAGAAAAATGTTAAAAAGGAAAGTAGACTGAGATGAAAACCTAGAAAAAAGTGAGAATCCAAACCTTGGACGGATCCCCAAGGATCCTTCAAGAGGAGTACGCATTTTTCGGCAAGTAGGACCGGAGTAGCGGTGGCAATAGATTGTTTGACGACTGCATGGCTGGTGAGATGGAGTTTTGTTTTTTTTTATCATCGGCATTGGGAGAAGGAGGCAGTGGTGCGACTGTTTTTGCCGGTGGCGGCGCCGGTGATGGTGTTGTTCACTAGAATAGAGCGGGAAGGGGCGAAGGGCGACGGTGGCAGCAGATCCAGGATTCGATAGAGGAGAGACGTGGCGCCACGACTGGTTTCTGCGTCCATGGTTGTGCAGCGTAGGCTGAGCGGAGAGAAGGAGGTGAGGGTAGCTTGAGGTGGTTGTTTCCGCTTCTTCGTGGCGGCACTGGCCCATGGCCTATCGTAGGAGGAGGACGAGAGGGGGAGAGAGAGAGGAGGCTCGCCGGTGCTGGGATGGCCAGCGGCAGCCATGAATGCCGATGAAGAGGAGAGGAGAAGTGTAGCGAGAGAAAGAAGAGAGAGAAGGACGGTTGTCTCCTTTGGTGGAATGGGGAGATTAGGGTTAGGTTTTGAATTAAAAAGAAAACAAAGGGTGTATCTGATCTCAGCCGTTGAATCATTTTTTTTTCAACGGCTGAGGTTCGAAAGTTGATGATTTAATCAAAATTTGACTAAAATTTACAAATTGGTTATAATTGAAATATATTAAAAACAATTAGGTTAAAATTGTTATAAAACGGATGAAACTGTAATGAATTGAATGAAATTGGTTTAAAAGATAAATAAATTTCAGCAAAGTAATTAGGTTGTTATTTAAATTCTAATAGGGATAATATATAAATAATAATAATAATAATAATAATAATAATAATAATAATAATAAATAATAATACTGAATAATAAGTAAAAATTATAATAGTATATAATAATAATAATAATAATAATAATAATAATAATAATAAATTTTATAATGAAAATGACATTGTATTTGAAAATTGTGAGTGCATATTTATGAAGAATAATTTAATAAATTTTTTTAATATAATATTAATAAAATAATATAAAATATTGTATTTGAATTAATAGATTGTAAAAGTGATATCAATAATTAATAAAATAATTTATATATTTTTAAATCGTGAATATGACAGTCAAAAATTTATTTGATGCACGAAAAATGTGTGAAAAATACGAATATTTTAAAACTAATAATTTTGCTAAAATAGCAGCCTAAATGTAATATCGGGAGGTCAAAATTGTGTGTCAACAGCTGCCCCTTTGTTGCTTGAGAATGATAAAAGAATTGTCAAGCAACGAAAGTTAACGTAGTAGCCAATTTTATCCGACTGAGGAAGATCCGTTGGAGTTAAAGCGATAGGAGGTGTTTTAGAATAGTGTGGCTGAGACTTTGGTTTCAAGTCGCCTACATATCTCTGGTTTTATGAGAATCAGGCTTTTTGTAGTTCTGGATTTAAGAATGAACAATATTCCTAAAGAATGTGAATGATAAAGGACGGGCATTCAACAAAGATGTTGGGTAAGTGAGACGAGAATGAATATGATTTGGGAGCAATGACATATGGAGATCTTGAAAATGTTGAGGTAGGGTAGTTTCAGAATGAGTTTAGGTTATGAATAGATAGATGGGGTAATACTCCGAAAATAGAAATGAAAATTGTCTCTGTTTGTTATTCCTTCTTTGTTACCTGCGTCTTTATATCACTGAATAACAAAGGTTAGATATGTAAGCAATAAATAATTGATAAACATATATTATTGTCTCGTGGAATTGTGTGATCAACTGCTTGGCTTCTCATCGTGGGATCAACTTTTAGGCTTCTACATGCTTTGCGAAATTGTGTGATCGAATGTTCGGATCCTCATCGTGGGATCAGCTTTTGGGCTTCTCCATGCATTGTGAAATTGTGTGATCGGTTGTTTGGCTTCTCATCGTGGGATCAGCTTTTGGGCTTCTCCATGCATTGTGATATCGTGTGATCAGATACTTGGCTTCTTATCGTTGGATCAACTTTTGGGATTCTTCATGCATCGTGGAATCATGTGATCGGCAGCTTGGCTTTTCATCGTGGGATCAACTTTTGGACTTCTCCATGCATCGTGGAATCGTGTGATCAGCTGCTTGGCTTCTCATCATGGGATCAGATTTTGAGGCTTCTCCATGCATTGTGGAATTGTGACCCGTACCTGCCACTTTTAGCTCGACTTGGCAGAAATGATTAGTGCGGATATATGTGTTTGTAGAGGATTGACATTATAGCAAACAACTATAACGGTAAAGATAATGAAATATGAGAAAGCGTATCTGTCATGTTGTCAGATCAACTGCAAGGCTTCTCGCCATGATGTTGGATTGTATATTATGCTCCTTCGTGATAGAGTGATTCCTGTCACTTGTACCTGTTAATCTTCTACTCAAAGAAAAATTGTGAGTTTGTAAGAGGGGGAGGTTGATTTTTGGTTTTGCCTTGACTGAAGTGTTTTCCTCTTGAGGTCGTCGTCTTGTTGATGAGTTTCGTCTGGGCCTTCACTCGGGTAGATAGATAGTAAATAGATATTTTAAAAGAAAAACCATTTTTGAAAAAAAAAAATTATCTTTTGAAAGTAATAAGAAAAATCTGTTAGAATAAACATGAAAACTTTGTTGAATCGTTGATTGTGACATATCCTGAGACGATACAACATTTTGCAGATCCTTGTTCTTTTGTTAAGAAATTTTTTAGGATCACTTAAAAATTTCTGCCCCAGTATAAAACTAACTCGTTGTAAGAATTCCAAAGTCTGCTTATAGGAATTTTTGAGGTCGTCTTAAAAATTCTGCCCTAGTTCATAATTTATGCCGATATCATGCCCATGTGGAATTTTTGAGGTCCTCTAAAAAATTTTGCCCCAGTTACAGTTTTCTAAGAGAGGGGAAGAGAATGTTTTATTATGAAGTGATCGAACTCCACAGGAGCGCCTATGTATCCCTCTTAAACGGGAATCAGGTCGAACGTAGTTCTAAATACAATTCAAGGGGCGTAAAGATAAAATTAAACATAATATCTCTTAACAGTGTCTGAATTGATGGGCTTGGACCAAACTATGCTATCTATTTCTGTAAGTATGAGTGCTTCTCCTGTCAAAACTCGATGAACCACTAAGGGCCTTGCCAATTGGGCGAGAATTTGCCCCTTGCCTCATCTTGATGTGGAAAGATTCACTTCAGAACCAGCTGTCCAGGTGTGAAGTGTCTTGGCCTAACCTTTTTGTTGAAATCTTTGGCCATTCTGTTCTGATAGAGCTGACTGTGACAAACTGCATTTATTCATCTTTCATCAATAAGTGTAAATTACTCGAATCTGCTTCGTATCCACTCCGCATCACTTAATTCTGCCTCTTGGATGATTTTTACAGATGGTATTTCGACCTCAGCTGGTATCATTGTTTCGTTGCCATAAACAGAAATTAAGGCGTAACGCCGGTGGATGTTTTGATTGTTGTGCGGTACCCTAGTAATACAAAGGGTAGCTTCTCATGCCAATGCCGACTGTTGTCAATCATCTTGTGCAGGATTCTCTTTATGTTCTTGTTTGTGGCCTCGAATACTCCATTCATTTATGGTTTGTATGCTGTGGAATTTCGATACTTGATCTTGAACTTCTCATATGTGTCTTTTATTAGGTCGTTGTTGAGGTTGGAACAATTGTCAGTGATAATGGATTTGGAAATTCCAAATCGGCAAATAATGTTACTTCGAACGAAGTCATCCATGACCTTCTTTGTGATTGATTTGTGTGAGGTGGCTTCTACCCACTTGGTGAAATAGTCAATTGCAACAAGGATGAACCTATGACCATTGGACGGGCTTGGCTCAATGGAACCAATATGTCCATGCCCCAAGTTGCGAAGGGCAAAGGAGAGCTAGTGACATGGAGCTCATTGGGAGGAATTCAAATCATATCAGCATGAGTTTGACACTAGTGGTATTTATGCACGTAACGGATACAATCACTTTCCATGGTCAGCCAGAAGTAACCTGATCTCAATATCTTTTTTACCAACATGAAGTCATTCATATGTGGACCGCATGTTCCATCATATACCTCTTCAATTAGTCTAGACACCTTTTCGTCCTCGACACATCTTAGTAATCCCAAATCAGGGGTTCTCCTATATAGGATTTCCCCATTTAGGAAGAACTAATTGGCTAGCCTCTGAATGGTACGTTTTTGAACACTTGTCGCACTCTTCGGATAGTCTCCACTTTTTAAATACCTTTATATGTCTGTATACCATGGTTTTCCATCCAGTTCCTCTTCAACATAGAAGCAATATGCAGGGTGCTCATGCACGTAAATAGGAACAAGATCAATGTAGTTTTTGTCTGGATGTTGGATCATGGAAGAAAAAGTGGCCAATGAGTCTGCAAACTCGTTCTGGATCCTTGGGGCGTGTCTGAACTCTATCTTATAGAACTTCTTACACATTTCTTACACGCACTCCAGATAGGGTAAGAGCTTTGTGTTCTTGATGGCCCATTCACCTCGGGCCTGATGAATCAGTAAGTCTGAATCTCCAATCACCAGTATCTCTTGGACATTCAAGTCGATAGCCAAGTGAAGCCCCAAGATACAAGCTATATAATCGTCCATGTTGCTAGTGCAAGAAAACCTGAGTTTGGCAGACACAGGATAGTATTAGCCAGTTTTGGAGATCACAATGGTGCCAATTCTAACTCCTTTGAAATTTGCAGCTCTATCAAAGAATAGTCTCTAACCATCATATTTTTTGGAGATTTTCTCTTCTATTAATGCCACCTCCTCATCAGGGAAGTAAGTTTTCAGTGGTTGGTACTTGTCGTCCACAGGATTTTCGGCCAGATGATCTGCTAGTGCTTGCACTTTTACCGCCTTTTGTGTGACATAGACTGTTAAATTTGCTCAACAATATCTGCCATTTGGCCAGCTTTCTAGTAGGCATTGGCTTTTGGATTATGTACTTCAATAGGTCCATTCTGGAGATCAGATAAGTAGTATGTGCTGAGAGATAATGCCTTAACTTTTGAGCCACCTAGTTCAAAGCACAACAGGTGCGTTCTAGTAGAGAATATTGAGCCTCGTATGAAGTAAACTTCTTGCTCATGTAGTAGATTGCCTGTTCTTTCTTATCTATCTTGTCATATTGCCCTAAAATACATCCGAAGGCATTGGCTGTCACAGATAAACACAATAGCAGTGGCCTACCAGGTTTGGGAGAAACCAAAATAGGAGGGTTTGACAAATAATCCTTGATCTTGTCGAATTCCTATTGACACTCTGCGGTCCATTCTTCAACAACATCTTTCTTCAACAGCTTGAAAATTGGTTCACAAATAACCACGGATTAGGCTATGAATCAACTGATGTAGTGAGGCACCCCAAAAAGCTCATGACGTCTTTCTTGCTCTTCAGATAAGGGAGATCTTGGATGGCCTTGATCTTGGCAAGATCCAACTCTATACCCCTACGACTGATGATGAAGCCCAATAACTTTCCTGTAGGGACTCTGAAAATGTAGTTTGCCCAGTTCAACTTCAGATTGTACTTTATTAACCTGTCAAAGAATTTCTCTAAATATGCCAAATGACTTATATCCTTCTTTGATTTGATGATGACATCATCCACGTATACTTTAATTTTCTTGTGGATCATATCATGGAATAAGGCGATCATGGCTCTCATATAGGTGGCCCCAATATTTTTCAAACCAAACGGCATAAACTTGTAGCAGTAAACCCCCCACAGAGTAATAAAGGCAGTTTTCTCAGCGTCATCCCTGTGCATCTTGATTTGATGATAACCAGCGAAGCAATCCATGAAGGACTATATTTCATGTTTGGCACAATTATCAATTAAGATATGAATGTTCGGGAGTGGAAAGTCGTCTTTGGGACTGACTTTGTTGAGGTTCATGTAGTCTACATAAACTCTGACTTGTCTGTCCTTCTTAGGGACAGACACACTGTTGGCCAACTAGGTCGGATATTTGGTCACTCGAAGGATACCCACGTCGATCTATTTTGAGATCTCCTCTTTGATCTTCAAACTCAGCTCAGGCTTGTATTTTCTGAGTTTTTGCTTGACAGGGTGACAGGACGGGTCAGTAGGCAGTCTATGAGCCATTATTGAAATTCTTAGCCCCATCATATTGGTATAAGACCAAGGAAAGACATTCGGATGCTTTTTTAGGAACTGGATGTATTCTTTTTTCTCCTTTTTAGACAAGTGGATGCTAATACGGGTCTCTCTTATGTCTTCAGAAGACCCTATGTTCACTATTTCTGATTCCGTGAGGTTTGCCTTAGGTTTGTCTTTAAAGTCTTCAACCTTACTGACAAATTCCTAGGGGATTTCAAATTCTTTTGTATCATTAACTTCCCTTATATTATGTTGTATTGTCTCGTTAGATGTCATAGTCACAGATTCAACAGTTTTAAATGTAATTTTGCTGAAAGAAATGAAAGATAAATAAGGAACATTAATAATCGAAAGGGAAATTTTATTAATAATGCGAATTTCTTGAAACATAATGTTGAGAATAAAAATATAGAAACTAAAATTTCAATCATCTCAAATGATCAAGTTTATTTAAAAAATATGCTAAAAATATTCAAAACTCTGTCAAGTCAACCTAAGTGCTAGGTGGGGCCTGGATGGAGTGACAGTCCAACTACTGACGGTGACCTTCTATTCTTGGCTATGGTTAGAGGCTCCTCCTTCCTTGCTAATAACGATATGGCAGCTATCTTCCTCGGTTATAAAAAAAGCCTTAAGCATTCCAAAATATCTTCTTTGCCATTGTTTAGAAAACTGGCAGAACAGAAGGTCTCATGTAGTGCAGGTAGAGGCTTGGGTAAAGGGCGGTAGTAGCTTTTCAGAGGTGGCTCCCAGTCTAGGTAATCTTCTATAGTGCATTCTTATCCCCGATCGAAGGTGTCGATATTAACTTGCGGTTGTATGGGCTCAATGATTCCTTGCAGTTTTTCCCCCAAACCTTTACCTGGTTCATACCCTTTCATCAACTTTTCACCTATGTTCTTCCAAGTCATGTCTACCTCCACGATTTTATTCCAAGTCATCCCTGCGTCCTCGATTTCAATCTTATCTTGGTCTTCAGAAGGGAGGGTGATGTCCTCAGTCAAAGAGAGCTCTTTTAGCATCTCTATTATTTCATTAACTTCATTCTCACCATCCTTGAGAAACCCTGTAGAATGGAAAATTTGATACAGTGACATTGCAAAGTCAAGTGTGTTTCCGCCTTTGCTTATCTCTCCATCAAATGCATAACCCAGCCCGCAAGTGTACTCTTTCTCCTTGAATTCCAAGGGATTAACTATCCCTTATAATCTATATCCGAGACCTTTGTCCTCTTCGTACCCTAGCCACCGCATGTAACTCAAAGCATTGAGAGGTTTCTAGAGTTGCATGCAACTCAACGTGTCTTCTTCAACATTCCCAATCCATTCCAAAGCATCGAGCCCTCCTTGTCCTTCTTTACCCCATATCAACATCTCTTGTTGAAAGTATTCAAATTGGATGTATCGGTGCAACGTAGAAGGGACTGCACCAGCCATATGGATCCAACGTCACCTGAGCAACAAATTATACAAGGTAGGAATGTCCATTACCCGAAAGGTTATGAGGAATGTGGTAGGGCCTAGTGTAATGTTTAGTGTGATTTCCCGAATAGCGTTTCACCTGGAGCCATCGCATACCCGTTTAACCCTTACTCGATGTTGGATTTGGGTCATGTCAACTTCAAAACTTTCTAGGGTAGCCAAGGGATAGATGTTTACCCCTGAACCTGGATCAATCAACACACGCGGGATTACCCGCCCTTTATATTGTACAACAACATACAGTGCGTCATTTTGTGGCCCTACTTCAATGCTTCCTACCAACTCAAGGGTGTGGAATATTTCCCCATCAAGGTCTTCTTTTCCTTCAATGGCATATATGGGATGCCCCTTTTCCCCATGTATCACAACTTCCTGGTAGTTGTATTCAAACTTAAGGCATTGATGAAGTGTAGAGGATACGGCGCCAGCTGCATGAAGCCATGGATGTCTGAGTAGCAAGTTGTAGGAGGCGAGAATATCCATCACTAGAAAGGTTATGGGAAAAGTGACTGGGCCCATAATCATGTCCAATGTGATTTCCCCAATAGTGCCCCATTGGGAGTCATCAAAGCCTTTCACGTTCATCTTCCAAGTCTGCACTTTGAACATATCAAGCTCCAATCTAGTCAAGGTGTTCAAAGGGTAAATATTTAATCCTGAGCTTAGATCAATCAGCATACAAGATATCATTCTCCCCTCATACTGCAATGTGATGTGTAGAGGCCAATTGTATGCTCTACCTTCGGGTGGTAATTCATCATCATGAAATGATATCTTGTATACCTCAAATACTTGCCCTACCATGTGGGCTGTCTCCCCTCCTGTTATGGTGGTTGGCACATAAACTTTGCTTAGGACCCTCATCAAATCCTTTTGGTGATTTTTGGAAGTTTGTAGCAATGTCGAGATTGATATTTGGGACAGATTCTTGCTCAGTTGCTCAGCCACAAAATACTCTTTGGTCTGTACTTTCTTCCAAATTCTATCTTCTTTAACCCCGATGGCAGGTTGCTTTCCCTTACTAGAACTTTCCTGAAATAAGTTTTTAGGCGTGTATATTCTGCCTGATCTGGTCACCCCTTGTGCAATGTCTGTCTCAGCTATCTTCGCTTTTCCTAGAATGTTAAATGTATAATTCCATGGAACTATATGAGGATTATATACAGTCGAGGTAGCTCTCACAACAGTGTAGAGAGCTTTGGGCGTGGCAACCTCGACCTCAAATGGTACTTGTTTCTGTACACTGATAGGAGTACTGTCTCCCTTTTTAATGACCTAGATAGAATGCTCCAAGTCTACTTCGTCGTTAGCATCGAGCATATTTACCTCATGAGTAGGTAGAGGATTATCGGTGATGTTCGATTCTGGGTCCTTCAACTGAATCACCTTAGTATCGATCAGTTATTGAATTTTGTTCTTCAATGCAAAACAGGCCTCAATGGGGTGCCCCCTCATGCCAGAATGGTAGGTGCAGGTTTGATTATGCCGATACTATGGTGACTTTATGTCAACTCGTGAGTAGGAATGGTCGTGATATGGCCTACTTTTTTAAGCCTTTCGTACAGTTGAGCCATTGGTTTAGCTAAAGGCGTATATTGTCTTCTCTCAACATTTTTCTTGGGTTTGGGGGCAACAGGCTTGGTAGCAAGGATATGAGTAGGTCGGGTTTTTTGGACTTTGATAGGTTGGGCATTATATACAAAGTAGGAAAAATTTGAAAATTGTGGAGACATTTGGTATAATGGGGTTTGATATGGCATTGAAGGTTGTGTTGGATAGAGGAGGGGTTGTATATAGTGGATGTAGGTAAGGTAAGGGAGGTGGAGCGGGGGTTTCATAGCTCAAAACACTATCCAAAGGCTGGGCCACCATTACTGACCCTGTCTCTCTCTTCTTCTTATTTTTCACTGACCCTACAGATGGAGCCTTCAAGCGGATAATGCTACCATTCTTAAGACACTCTTTGAACATTTCTCCTATTCGGATGATTTTGGAGAAACTCTTCTGACTATTAACAGTTTGTAAAGGTATTATGGCTCTTGGGCCTTGACAAAATATTCCTTCAATTATTGCTCTTCAACTGGAGGCCAAGCTCTCGCAGCCTCGGCCCTTCATCTCATGGCATACTCACGGATGGATTCATTCAGTTTTTTTCTCATCGCCTACATGTAATTCCAACTAAGAGAGTTGTCGATATTATACCCAAATCTATCGACAAAGCTAGAGGCTAAGTTAAGCCAACCTGCCCACTTTTTCACATCTTGTTCAATGTACCATGTGAGAGCCTCTTCCATGAGGATTCTTATAAACAGCTTCATTCGAATTTTCTCATTCTTCCATACACCCGCTAGTTTGTCACAATACACACAGATATGACTTAGGATCTCAAGTTCCATTGTATAACTCAAACTTGAGAGGTTTGTACCCCTCCGACAGCTCTACGTCTAGATGGATGCACAAGCCATCGTAATTGAGACCCTTTATAGCCTTGTTTCCCTCTAATTGTCTCAACCTTTCAACTACAACCTGCATCGTATAACCATTCTCCGGGTTCTTGGATGCGAGTTGAGGACAGTTTAGTGGAAGTGTTTCAACATATATAGGGTTTAGGTTATGGCTTTCAGATGTGTGATGGTGGTATATGTTTGGATGCGAAGGCTTTTGTGGAAAAGGATAAGCGGAGTTTTTAGGTTCTTGGGTAGGCATCTATAGAGGAGCTATGGTATTTTAGAGATTTTGGACATTGGTAGGAATTTGGGGATAGTCGGAAGGAGCTTGGGATTTTGGGGCGGCAAAGCTACCAGCTTAAGTTCTGGAGTGTTCAGGTTAAGGAAAAGCTTATCCAGGTTGCGTACTTGAGCCAATTCTACTTGTAGTTCCAGGATTCTTTGTTCCATTTTCATCATCATTTCATTCTGACCGACGACACTATCTCCTTCTGAACTAGTACCCTTTTTTCTCCAACAATGTGACGATCACCCATTGCTTCTTTTCCTCTGGAACTTGTAGGTAAAGGAGGAGGAGAAGGATGAGCCCCTTTTGATCTAGTATGATAGGCTAGACTGCACAAATCAACCTATGGAAGGGGGAAACAAAACAAACAAAACAATAAAGGTGAAGAAGTTAGTGCGTTAGTGATAAAAAGAACAAACTAGATTAACACATAGCACATTGTTTGACCTGTCCTATGATGGGAGCCTCTTTTGAGCCAGAGGTAGGCCTATCATTGTTTGATAGATAATTATGCCATAAATTATGCCATTTGCTCAAAGATAAACCCCCAAAGGAAAATAGACTTTATTTTATTCAAACTGTTTTAATATTGCAAAAAAATAAATAAATACAAGAAAAATGAAGGCTAAACTACATTCTAAAGAAGTCCTCTTCTTGCTCCTTCTTGTCAGCTTTTAGGGCCTTGTTAAAGCGGTGGTGGCTTGTCAAGAGATAATATAATTCTAATTTTTCTCCCATGTTTCCCATATTGGCGCATTCTTGTCCCTGCTTGTCGAATTCATCTCGAAGCTGTTGCACTTTTCTTTCCATTGCTAGAGCATGGTACTTCCAAGATTCCAGTTGATTCCCCATGTTGGCAATTTCTTTTGAATTCTCTGTAATTATGTGGCGGTTGTGTGCTTCCGTTTCTAGAGTCCTCTTCTTGAATTTGCGGTAGAGGGCTTGTGCTTCGTCCTCCTTGTCATTGATATGTCTACCCGTTTTGACTCCCAGGGTCACTTTGTTTTCCCAATCATCATGCAACCATTCAATATAACCCACTGTGTTGCATGTATTATATCTATCTAGCGCAATGCTCTTTATGTCTAGGCGGGTCTTTTTACCCCAAGTCTTGGCAATTCCATGGCCATTTGGAATCTTATCATCTTTTTAGTCGACTCGGTATGCCTCCATATTAGTAACTCATGGGATTAATTGTTGCCTTCCTGTTTGCCTCATCACTCTAGTAGGAAAGTTTGGTTGCATTCCATGAAGTCCCATCAAAATAAAGGGTTCTTTTTGTTGATTAGAAATCACAAAATTTATGCTTGGGAACCATTCGAACATCCATTGGATGGAATCTTCAGTCAAGGCCCCCAACATGCGACCCCACTTCTTTGCCTCGTTTGGTCGCTTAATCCTTTTGACTCCCAATGTCACTCGAGAATCATGGGCAATGATGTTGTTAATTCCAAATGATCTAGGCATGCTTTGTACACCATGGATTTTCTAAAGATGCTCAATCAACCACAATTGCAGTAACAAATTGCATCCTTCAAAATGTTTGGTGCCATTTTTTGCAATGCCCAACGGACCGATAAATATCTGCCGCTATCATTGGTACAATCGTGCAAGCCCCCTTTGAATCCCATTACATAAGTCATCAGCTACGGTGATCAGACGAGTGTGCACTACTTCTTTTACTTCAATTGGAAAAACCACCATTCCAGGAATTAAACGATAAATGCAAAGATTCGTTTATCTTCCCAAGAGTCAGGGTCAAAAACCTTTGCTACGTATATTTCTTTTCCTTACCAATGGGCAAATCTCTTAGCCAAATAACTGCCGGGTATTTTCGACCGCATCAAATATGCTACTAGTCGACTACCATGAAGGCCTAATCTATTGCTTGCTTCTTTTAAAGTGACACTTTTGGGGATGATAACCTCAGCCCTTTACCACCTCATTGCTTTTAAAAACATCTTGTTTTCTATGTATCCTCCAATTTCCTCCAAAAGCAAGGTCATTTCTATATGTCCAAACCGGAATACTGATCTCTTTTCGTCCCAAAATGCAATAGTAGCTTCAATAAGTTCTCTACAAAGGGCGATGTTCATGAGAGATGACAAGCTTCCCAATGCTTTCTCTATCACACTTTGTCCATAGTATCCCAAGTCTGAACACCAATGTTTCATGTGCAGCGGCGTGCACCAAACAATGCCAAATCTTGGGTATGTGGTCGGGATGGCCATTAAATTTTCAAAACAAAGCGTTAGTCTACCCTACCCCTAAAGAGCAAATGACATTATTTTGGCATAATTGTCTCTCAAAATGCACGTAAATAGCAAGGCGTTCATTTCGGGATCTTGGGATCCCTTAGAACTTAGGGCTAGGTTTTCTAGCATGACATCCTAGGTTTTTTAGAATGTTTATTCCTTAGTAAAGGGATAAATGGTTAAGTTCTAGGAGCAAGAGTGGTTTTGACACGGTTCCCCCAAGTGGACAACTTGAGAGTAGAAAAGCTTGTGGCTGTCAACGCACCGCTAATCGACTGATCCACAAGTACGGGTGGGCATATTTTGGTTTAAACCGAAAAAACCAAAATTTATTTTTGGTTTTGATTTTTCGGATCGAATTCGGTTTGTAATTTTAGAATTTCAGATTTTCGGTTCGATTTTCGGTTTTTAGAAAAAATTCGGTTTAAACCAAAAAATCAAATTTTTATAAATAAATAAATAATATATATATATTTATTATTATTATATATATATATATATATATATATATATATATATAACATAATATACATAATATTATATTATATATATAATATTTAGTAATTCACATTCACAATTAACATTTAATAGAAAATTCGCATACACCCCAGGCTGTTTATGGATTGTTTTAGTGACTCAAATATTTTATGGACTATTTTGATGACTTTGGACTGTTTTATGGACTATTTATGCAGAAAGTATGTTGTTTCATGGACTATTTTTACGAGTTTTGTATTGTTTTGGAGACTACTTATGCAAGAAGGTTATAGTATATGTAATGATTAATGACGTTATGTATTATGTTGAGCTTACGATTACTTCATTTCATTTCATCCATGTTGAGTTATTTATAATTATTTATATTTGGGAATGAAAAATAGGTTTGAAAAAAATAATTTTTCTTAAAAAATCCATCAATTTTAAATGCTCAGTTATGAAAAGGAGAGACTAACTACTTTAGTATTTCAAACCAGAACAAATATCTGAAATAACTGAACCGAATTGGTAAAAACCAAACCAAACCGAATTTATTTTGATTTGGTTATGGATGTCATTTTTGTCAATCCGAAAATCGATAAACCGAACCAATATTAAACAATCAGAACAAACCGACCAAACGCCCACCCCTATCCACAAGGCATTTTTCGAAGGGTGTTTTAAGGGAGAACGTCCGTGCAATCACACAACCGGTTGTAAAAAAAATAAAGAAGGTTCCAAGCGGAGAAAGGTATGAGCGGAATGACAATTATATAAAAGCAGTAACACATAGCACATAGCAACACACAATAACATGCTTTTGCAAATAAAAAAAACATATAACTAATGAAAGTAAAGTAGGCATGGAGAAACATGAATAACACATAAAAATAGAGAAGGACAAAGACAAAATAATGATGTGTGAATAAACAATAAAAGGAGAACATATGGAAAAAGAAAATAAATCATGTCAAAAACAAACATTATAATAAAACCATAAAAACAAATAAAGAGAATTCCACATAAAGCACAAATTCATAATGGTTAGAACCTAAGTATCCTCAATGGAGTCTCCATTCGATCACGCCATATTTTCCTTGCAGAATGTGGGATTCGACGTGACAAACTCTTTTGGGATTTTTTTTAGAGTAGAGTGTGAAGAGTCGCCACCTAACGTATTAAGGTGTGCTAGGACACCGGTCTAGGCTAACTGTGAACCTATTTTGTTATTTTGACTTAGTTCTATATTACCATTCTCAAATTCATTTTAATATGCCTAAATGGTGTTAAAACGCCTAAACATGCAAAGACATATTACACAAGTCATGCTTAGCATACGAGAAATTAATGCAGTAGCTTAATGTCTTATCATGCTTTAAATCAATGTGGATATGTTAAGAAGGTGTTAGCATGCTTGGATTTTATTTTAATGCGTCGAATTTTAAAAGAAATTTAAGCAATATTTGAAAGCGTCTAAATGATTCATGCGTTAATAAATCCTACTTTTTTGTGCCTAAATGACCCACGTAGCATGTAAGACAGGTAAAACCTAAGTTGTACCTATCTATGCCATTCATAGAGCACGTAATTCCCCGCCCCCCAAAGCAGTCCCCCAAAATTTATTATTACATCAATAATAATATTGTCTTAAAAAATATTACAAACCAAATAATACGAAAAATAAGAAGAAACAAAAACAACTAGCTATGAAGAATAACATAGTCAATTTCATCATCCCGGTGTTTCTTCGAAACCCCCTCCCAATAACACCTGTTGAATATAATGGAAGAACAATACAAGAACGGGACAAACACACACATGGTCTGGCATATTGAAATGATCGAACAAGGAACAACATATAAGCTGCAAGCAATTGTTTCAACTAATCCTATAGGCATGTTTTCTAGTATATAAATACATTGATGAGGGACTTACCAGTGCACAGTAATAAACGAGATAATAAGAATAAAAGAAATCCAAGCAAAGCGAAATACGCAAGATATTTTTCATAACCCTCGAAGGAAAAATCGAAGAACTTTTAGAGTATCTAATTGCTTTATGTTAAAAGTAACTGATACCTTATTTAAGAGAGTAGTAGTAGTAATTGTAATTGTTGGAATTGTCTGCTAATGGAAAAGAAGAGTTGTTTATATAGTGTGGGATATCGTGACATAAAAGGAAAGACATATTGAGAAAATCAATTCCAGCAATCAAGAATCAATTAATAGAGGGAAAATCAATTTAGTGTTATATTTACCATAAAAGAAAAAATCACCACATGGTAACCGTACATATATTAAAAATAACTCAATCAATTATTTTAAGTTACCATAAATAACTGAGTACGAGAAAAGTACTAAGTTAAGAGAAAATAAATTACAATTGTGGAAACATATATCAATATTGGTATTTGCCATATAAGAAGTAATTAAAAGATATCAATCCCATAATATCGGGTTCATTCAAATCAAGCATATGACTTATACTGTCATTTACGGATGTAACGAATCAGTCCCAAAAACATGCCATGATTAAAGAAATGTAAAGACAATCAATTAATGGCAAACTGATATTATAAAAATCAAGCCAGTTAGTCATACAGATCTCTCCATAATTCTTCAAGTAAAATGTGACGAATCTAGCAAAAATTAGGCATTTTCGTATATGAGAATCTAAGCATATAGGCACACAAAAGCAATGCAAGAACACTTTTAAAATTCTAATCAAATTTATTCAACTTTGAATAAAATTGAAAAATGTTGAAAAGGAAAGAAGTAGACTGAGATGAAAACCTAGAAAGGAGCGAGAATTCAAACCTTGAATGGATCCCCAAGGATCTGTCAAGAGGAGTACGCATTTTTCGGCGAGTAAGACTGGATTAGCAGCGGCAATAGACTATTTTAACGACTGCATAGCTGGTGAGATAGAGTTTTAGTTGTTTTTTATCACCGGCGTTGGGAGAAGAGGGCAGTGGTGCGGTTGTTTTTTACGGTGGCGGCCCCAATAATGACGTTGTTCGCTGGAATGGAGCAGAAAGTGACGGAGGGCGATGGCGGCGGCAGATCCGAGCGCCGGTAAAGGAGAGGTTGGCGCCATGGCTGGCGTTGGCGTCCATGGTTGGTGCGGCGTAGGTGGAGCAGAGAAGAGGAGGTGAAGGCGGCTTGAGATGGCTGTTGCCGCTGCTTCGTGGTGGCGTTGGACCATGGCCTATTGGAGGAGGAGGATAAGAGGGGGAGAGGGAGAGATAAGTCTCACTGGCGCTAGGATGACCGACGACAGCCATGAATGTCGATGGAGAGGAGAGAAAAGGAGAGGAGTAGAGAGAGAAAGAGGAGAGAGGGGCCGCTGTCTCCTTTGGTAGAATGGGGAGACTAGGGTTAGGTTTTGATTTAAAAAGGAAAGAAAGATGTATCTGATCTCAGCAGTTGGATCAATTTTGATCAACGACTGGGATTCAAAAGTTGAGGATTTAATCAAAATTTGACTAAAATTTACAAATCGGCTAAGATTAAATACAATTAGGCTAAAATTATTATAAATGGCTGAAACTGTAATGAATTGAATGAAATTGGATTAAAAGATAAATAAATTTAGGCAAAGTGATTAGGTTGTTATTTAAATTCTAGTAGGGATAATATATAAATAATAATAATAATAATAATAAATAATAATAATAATAATACTGAATAATAATTTGTAATAATAATAATGATAATACATAATAATAATAATAATAATAAATTTTATAATGAAAATGACAATGTATTTGAAAATTGTGAGTGCATATTTATGAAGAATAATTTAATAAAAATTTTTTAATAAAATATTAATAAAATTATGTAAAATGTTGTATTTGAATTAATAGATTGTAAAAGTGATATAAAAAAATTAATAAAATAATTTGTATATTTTTAAATCGTGAATGAGACACATCAAAAATTTGTTTGATGCACGAAAATGTGTGAAAAATACTAATATTTTAAAAATAATAATTTTGCTAAAATAGCAGCCTAAATGTAATATCGGGAGGTCAAAATTGGGTGTCAACACCACCGTTTCTAAGCAAGAGAATAATATTGACTTTTTCAAGCCCTACACTAACTACTTTGCTTTTCCAAGCCCTACTCTAAATATGTTACACTCTCAAAGAAAGAAGAAAGTCTTTCACATGTTCATCATCAATAAAAAACTAAAGAGAAAAGACCTAATAAGAGACTATATATAGCCTAGATTATACATAGTATAATGGACCAAAATACCCTTAATGAAAGGAAAGGTCATGGGTTGTTTCTTTAATATGTGCAATCTCCAAAATACCCTTAATGAAGGGTCCTTCTTCAATACTCCAAAACCGTGGGATCACACATCAAAACTTATAGTCTCGAATTGACATCAAATATAAGCCCCCACACAATCTTCCACACATGGATTTGTTTAATGGCATTCTCAAAGCGGGTCCTCCATACATGCTCTTGTGTCCTCGAGGTGACCAAGTCTTGAATCTTTATGTGTTGGCCTCCAATGATGTTTTCAAAGACTAAGATGGCCATTTGGCTCGTATCATTCTCCTCTTCTTGAAAAGGACTCGACCTCAAATCCACACCTTTCAAGTCTAAAGAAAGGACAAACAAGCACAACATCCTCATGGTATGAGGGTTAGAGTTAGTACAATAAATAACATTATCATGCCAAGGCGGTACATACTTGAAATATAACCATGAATCCTTTGTGTTAGTCATGAAAATCTTTGTAAAATGTCACAAAGAAAATGGCTATGACAAGTATCGAAAGATAAAGAAACTACAAAGGTCTTAATGGTATCTCTAAGTCCAAAAGGTAAGACTACCCGTAACTTAGGAACCATAAAGCACAATTGTTTCATCACCTCTTCAAGTGACCTCATCAAATGTGGTGCCACTTTTGGTCTTAAGGTCTACCAAACCCACATAGCATTGTCATTCAAGCAATTGGACCAACCGACAAGTTCCCTACATCTATATAATACAAATCAAAAACTAGCATGGATGTCATCATAAGCAAAGAGGTAGTATAAGAAAGATTCACGTGCAAAGGCATACACGAGTGAATAATAAGCATTTAAACATACACACATTCTTTCATTCAAATAAATAGACATCTTGGCATCCACAAGTTGGAATTCATGCAATTTAAGCACAAGTGTGTCAAAAAGGATTCACATTTAGGGACATTACCCTAAGAAGTCAATGAGACCTTTGCCCTCGGGTTGTCAAGAAGGACTACACATTCCTTACCCTTAAGAGTACTCTTATCTTTTGAAAAGAGATTTCCATCTTTAGGAGGAATGTTGTCACACCATAGTAGGTTAGCATATAGGCTATAGCCTTTAAGACAAGCTATAACATCATTCTCACCACTAGGTTCATGAGGAGTGTTTACATCATCTTCAAACAAGACATTATACCTAAAGAAAGCACGATCTATCCCGCGGGTAGATTTAGAGCAAGCAATTTTTTCACTCTCTAAAAGATCAATATCAAGTTTCAAAGGTGTTTGAAGTACAAGATTATCCCTATGAGCTAAGCAAATATTATAATCAAAGGACAAGCTCACGGGTTTACTCCTATGTTGTTGACCAACATTTTCACATTCTTCACTCACTTGAGTTCTATTAATCACATCACACACATACTTAAGTGGGGGACAATTTTTACACGTAAGTTGATCAATACCATTTACACAAAACGATGATATACTTCTGTTCAACAAATTAGCTTCAACACTAGGTGGACATAAATTGGTCTTACAAGAAGAGTCGATTTGGTCATCAATAGGATCAACTAGTGTATCCATACTCACACCATGTACATCATCAATAAGAGGCAAAGAATCATTAGACTCAGAAGTAAGTAAGCTACTACTCACACTCAATGGGCTACTAGCCACAATTATCATTCACATGCACAAAAGTGTAAAATTAAGCTATTTTACCTTGAGGTAGGGCTGTTAAGTGGGCCGGGCCGAGTCAACCCGGTATCGGCCCATCTAGTTTATCTGGTTTATGGGCCGGTTTGGATCCGGGCCTGGTTAAACGGGTCGGTTCGATTCCGAGTCCAACAGTAATTTTTTAAAAAACAACCCTGAACCGGCCCACTTAACCTAACCCGGTCCAACCCACCTAAACTCGTTCAAAATCGATCCAAAATTCGGTCAAAACCAATCAAAAACAAAAAAAAATGAAAAGTTTTTTCTCCAATATACACTATATATACCCACCTATATACATTTTAAATACGTTAAACAATATATAAACACTATACATATAGTATATAGTATATTAGAATTTAAAAAACATATACACATATACACAATTACATATGTAATCGCGTATGCGACGATACGTTAGTTATATATATACTACTCTAAATAAAAAATATGTTACAAGATATATACTACAATATAATGATATATATACTAATTTATAAAATATATACACATGTATGTGTTAAATATACACTACTTTAGAGTTTATAGAAGATATATATACACATACATACGTACGTACCATTCAATATATACGTACTACTTTAAATAAAATATACTACAATATATATACTACAATATATACACACACTATATATAGTTATATATTAATTTATAAAACATATACACATGTATACGTTAAATATATACTACTTTAGAGTCTATATTCTATATATACACATATATACGTACCATTCAATATATATAATACTCTAGATAAAACCTATACTACAAGATATATACTACAATATAATGATATATATACTAATTTATAAAACATATACACGTGTATACGTTAAATATATACTACTTTACTTTAGAGTCTATAGAAGATATATACACATATATATGTACCATTCAATATATATGTACTACTTTAAATAAAATATACTACAATATATATACTACAATATATACACATACTATATATATAGTTATATACTAAACATATACATATGTATACGTTAAATATATACTACTTTAGAGTAAATATTCTATATATACACATATATACGTACAATTTAATACATGTACTACTTTAAAAAATATGCTCTAAGATATATACTACAATATAATGATATATATACTAATTTATAAAACATATACACATGTATACGTTAAATTTACACTACTTTAGAGTCTATAGAAGATATATATACACATATATACGTACCATCTATATATATTCGTACTACTTTAAATAAAATATACTACAATACACACACACTATATATATATAATTATATACTAATTTATAAAACATATACAGGTGTATAAGTTAAATATATACTACTTTAGAGTCTATTGAAGATATATACACATATATACGTACCATTCAATATATATGTACTACTTTATAAATAAAATATACTACAATATACTGATATATATACTAAAATATATACACATGTATACATTAAATATACACTACTTTAGAGTCTATATTCTATATATACACATATATACGTACCATTCAATATACATACTACTCTAGATAAATTATATACTACAAGATATATACTATAATATAATGATATATATACTAAATCTGATTTGTTTTAAAAAAAATAATTAGTTATCCAGGCTGGGCCGGGCTAATTAACCGACGGGCCTGGATCGGTTTTCGTCAGGGCCGAGTTAACCGGGCCCAAAAAAATTAACCCAGCTCGGTACTCTACAGCCCATGGGCTGATGGGGCCTGATCAAACTGGGCCGAGTTTTTTTAGTAGGCCGGGTCAGGTCGGGTCAACAGGGCCCGTTTGACAGGCTTACCTTGAGGTTCTTGAGTAGATTCTTCTTTGCTGTGGTGTGAAGGTCCTCCACAAGCTTGGGCAGCAACTCCTCTTCGACATTGCTCTCCTTCGCTTGCCATGTTGTACCTACACAAATGTCCTTAGAAATAGAAGGACAAACAACGTTAGCACGGTTTGGTGGCAATCCACTTACTTCGCTCTACACAATCTCTCCTTTTTCCACTCTAGGATTACCACCTTGCACTCCCTTACTCATCTCAATCTTTTGTCTTTCATAATCATTCGTATTGAAGTAGGTGAGTACTTCTCTTTGCGGCTTGGGTAGAATGTTCGTCATGAGATGATTTCCCCATTGGTCTCTTACCACATTAGGCCAATTTTGTACATTTTAAACTTTATGTTGTGCAAACCAATCGGCACCCAAGCTTACATACCCGTATGTTAAGAGAAAAATATCGCACCACACCTCCTTATGGTATTCAAATTGGGAGAAGACAACCTTCACCCTCTCGGTAACCTTAAACCCGTCCAAGGAATATGGAATAAGTAAACGTTCCCGAAACAGCCCCAAATGATCAACCATGGATGGAGCGATGTAGTTTTGATAGCACCTATCATTTAGCACGATGAGGCAGCCCGATATCCCATAAATGATCACCTTTCTGGAGTGAACACTCCTTCTTGGATCAACATTGTAAGGCACATGGGTATCCTTTGGCTTTGGAGATGCATACCCTCTTCTTCTCGTGGGACAACCTCCACTATAGCTAGGATAACCATTCACACCAATTCGACTTTAGTAAAAAGTACTACAAGGTGAAGAATATGAATTTTCACACTCCTCACGTGCACTCTCATTATAGCTCTCATTAACTTTGCGAATGAAAAGGTTATACCTAACACAAAATCTAGGTTCGTAGTGGGAAGTGTAAGACTCTTCACATGCCCCAACGTCACCATAAGAACCATCATAAGGCTCTTCATCATCTCCACACTCACTATAAGCACTACGCACTTCATTCACCTCATTTTCTCCCTCAAAATAGTAACTTTCAAATCTGCTCGTACCTTGATCTTGGCTATTTTCATAGCCCCCATAATCTCCAACATCACCGTAGTCATAAAATTCCTCACTACAATCATAGTCTTCCATGTTATAGTCAAATAATCTGAGGCCAACAAGATATATTCCCCTTATACCTCCTTGTACCTACAAAATGAACAAACAAGATAAGTAGTAAAAGCTCCTCACCAACACTCATATGCACTCATCTTCGTGATCTTCACAATTGGAGCGATGAATATTGAAAGTTGCTTGTACTCCTATAGTCAATAATATGTCAATCCTACTTAGCAGCTAAAATAGATTCTTGTTTGATTGACACAAGACACAAAATAGAAAAATCTACTTACGAACTTGAAACAACAAAATTCAACGAATCAAAACGATAAAAGCACACAAATAATGAAGACAAGAAAGAAAAATGGACTCAACAACTAATCTACATCTAAGTAGGTGATTACTAGTTGTTAATTAGTTCAAGAATCAAGAAATGAAACTAAAGAAACAAAGAAAAAAAAACTTAAAATCTAAATTTGAGCTTCAAAGTATTTTGGGACATTGATGATATGGCACTTTGATGACATGGCAGTTTGGTGATGTGGCGGTTTGGGTAATGTGAAAGATTTTTTTCTTATTAGCAATTTGAATTGGTCAAATTTAATTTGGAAAATGTGGAAATTCAGTTTTAGTAGGGGCAAACAAGATTTTGGAGCCCTTTTTCAAATTCAAAAAGGAGTTTGACTTCATTGTATATTTTTGGCAAAACACCTTTTTGAAGACCTTTTAGCTCTTTCCTTTTTTGTAAGTGCTCTTTCTCTCTTTTGGTAAACAAGACTTTTGACAGCCTCTTTGTTTTATTTTCCCTTTGGATGTCTTAGAGTTGTGTCTTTCAATACTAACAACAAGACACACTCTCTTTCTTCAATTTCTAAAATCAAACAACCATTTTCTCTAAAACAAAATATGAAGATGGTGAAGAACACCAAGAACACAACTTTTGAATCTTGGAGTTCTATGGTTCAAGTTGGATCCACACATTAACAACACATTTTTCAAGTTCCAACCTTCAACAACAACATCAACAAGACGTTTTTAAACCACTATCTCAATAATATGCATCAACAACACTCTTTCAAGCCACCAATCCTCAAAAAACAGCATCCTCAAAGTTAAAAACAACTCAGAAATGACAATTTAGATCTAGACTCTATAAGTGTTAGTGAAGAAGGGACTAACACTACAAACAACAAAACACACAAAAAATGTAACAAAACTAGGCTTCAAATTTTGGTCTAAACATAAAAACATGGACAAATTAGTATTTTTGAATTTTTTAGTTTTTGAATACTTTTTTTTTATATATTTGAGTGAACAGGCCAAAGATTGATCTCATGACAATGAAATCAATAATGACTCTGATACCAAATGATAAGGGAATGACTACGAAACACTAAAAATAGTCCACAAACACAAGACAAAACCGAGAGCACAATGAACGACACACGGACAACAATAACAACACAAAGAAACCAAGACAAGAACAATAGGATACAAACACACAAATAATGCAATAAAGTAAAGGATAGTTAAGAAGACATAAATCTTATGAAATAAAAAGAACCGAAACATATATCAAACATACAGACCCTCAAAGTCGAAACATCAAACACCCATCTTCTTGCGGTGACCGCTAAGGAAATTAACTAACCTCATGAACCACCGTTTCTAAGAAAGAGAATAATATTGGCTTTTCCAAGCCCTACACTAACTACTTCGCTTTTCCTAGCCCTAGTCTAAAGGTGTTACACTTTCAAAGAGTGAAGAAAGTCTTTCACATATTCATCATCAATCAAAAACTAAAGAGAAAAGGCCTAATAAGAGACTATATATAACCTAGATTATTACATAGTATTATTGACCAAAATACCCTTAATGAAAGGGGAGGTCATGGGTTATTTCTTTAACATGTGCAATCCCCAAAATACCCTTAATGAAGGGTCCTTCTTCAATACTCCAAAACTATGGGGTCATACTTCAAAACTTGTACTCTTGAATTGGCATCAAATGTAAGTCCCCACGCAATCTTCCACACACGGATTTGTTTAATGGCATGCTCAAAATAGGTTCTCCATACATGCTCTTGTGTCCTCGAGGTGACCAAGTCTTGACTCTTTATGTGTGGGCCTCCAATGATGTCTTCAAAGATTAAGATAGCCATTTGACTCATATCATTGGTGTAGTATCATGGAGATCAGCTGAGCATACGATCATTACTAGATCAACGTGGGAATCAGATTTTGCGGCTATAGAGTTAGCTCGTACTGAGGCTGAATGACAAAGACATTTCTTAGAAAATATCTATTCTAAAAAGAATGATCTATTGTCTAATAGCCCTTTTAGAAAGGCTGATTTGGTGCCTCATGTGTATATACATTGCGATTATCAAGCCATAATTGCTATTGTAAAGAATAAATCTTACAATTGTATGAGTAGACATATGAAATTGAGGCATGATGTTATTAAGCAATTGTTGAGAGATGGAATAATTTTCATTAATTATGTCAAGTCAAAATTAAATTCGAATGATTCACTAACTAAACCTATGGGAAGAAAATTAATTCTTCAAACCTCAAAAGAGATGAGGTTAAGGCCACTATGATTATCAATAGAGATGGTAATCTGATACAAGATCAACAAAGGAGACACAAAACAAACTCCAAAATAGTTCACAAGTTGGAAAAACTGAGGACCCCTTTGGTGACCACTCTCGGATTCATTACAACAACAACAAAAACACAATAACAACAAGATATTAAGGTGTTCAACACTTCTAAAATCAGCGAGCCAACAAACTAGATTAACAATACAAGTACAAGAACAAGAAGAACACAAAGTCTCAATTTTGGAGCACTAAACTCGAGAATAAACAACAATAATAATGAGATAGATAGATGGATGGATGGATGGATGGATGGATGGATGGATGGATAGATAGATAGATAGATGGATAGATAGATAGATGGATAGATGGATAGATAGATAGATAGATAGATGGATGGATGGATAGATAGATATATAGATAGATAGATGGATGGATAGATAGATAGATTGATTGATGGATAGATAGATGGATAGATGGATGGATGGATAGATAAATAGATAGATGGGTGGATGGATAGATAGATGGATAGATGGATGGATGGATAGATAGATGGATAGATGGATAGGTGGATGGATATGTGGATAGATAGATAGATAGATAGATAGACGAATAGATAGATAGATGGATAGATGGATGGATAGATAGATGGATGGATGGATAGATGGATGGATAGATAGATTAATGGGTGGGTGGGTGGGTGGATAGATGGATAGATAGATGGATAGATGGATAGATAGATAGATAGATAGATAGGTAGATAGGTAGGTAGATAGGTAGGTAGGTAGATAGGTAGATAGGTAGGTAGGTAGATAGGTAGATAGCTAGGTAGATAGCTAGATAGATATCTAGATAGATAGGTAGATACATAGATAGATAGATAAATAAATAGATAGATAAATAGATAGATAGGTAGGTAGGTAGATAGATAGAGATAGAGAGAGAGAGAGATAGATAGGTAACCTGACATACAAATGTACAAACACTATGAACCTAAGTGTATATTAAACACAAAGACCCAAGAATTCATACAAGTAACACCAAGCTCTACGATGACCTCAAGGGAACGGGATTCCCAAGTAACTAACGTTTCAAAACTAGCACCAACACAAGTGATATCAACACTTGTTTAAAGGAATCCACCTTGCAAGACTCTCTCTCTAGGGCTCTCAAAATATCATCAAAGTTATGAGAAAATGACCTAACATGTTCTATTTATAGCCTAGGTTACAACTTAATACAAAATGACTAGAATGCCTTTAATGAGACATGGCTAAAGGGTGGTCTTGGAGTGTGCATTTGGGGAGGCTTTGGAGTGTTGGGGACTTATCCTCTAAACTTCAAAGCTTGTTCCATTGGTCGGGTAGCCCATGAGCTCGAGTCTTAATATTTTGGTTTATAATCACGATCGTGCTTGTATTATCCTCTTCTTTTTTAAAAGGATTCGACCTCGAATTATAACCTTCCAAAACAATAGAGGAGACAAAAGAACACATATTCCTCATGACATGAGGGTTAGTGTTAGCACAATCAACAAAAGTATCAAACCACAAGTGCATATTCTACACATGTCGTAGGACTCTAGGGAGAACAAAATATCCTACCAATCACCAAAAGAAATAACTTGTCTATCCACCTAAGTGTGATAAAAAACAAAATAAAAGAGATAAAATGCAAACCTTTGGAGCAAGTACTAGAGCTTGATCTCGGGTTCTTCATCACCAAAAGGTTAGAGTGGGATCAAGACCTTATCTTCTTCTGGCCAAGCATCATTATGAGGTGTTCTTCTCATCAATTCGCAAGGTACATTAAATTTTCCTTCCTCCACCACCATCTCGGATTCATCATCATCTCCATCATCCTCTTGATGAGTTCTCTCACTAACATCAATTTTGGTCACTTTGTCCCCAACAAAGTAAGGATCACCCTCTAGCAATACAATATTTCTTCAGTTTGGGCACTCACTAGCTTTGTGACCCCAACCTTAACATTTAAAACAAATGATACTCTTAGGATTAGGAGTGGAATAACTAGTACCTTCAAGCCGTAGAGTCCTTTGGAGTGCTTTATCAAATGGTTTCTTCTCTAAGGGCTTATAGGGCTTGTTCCACCTGAAGTTCTTCTTGTCAAGAATGTGTCTTTCAACTTCATTGGACACTTCTACAAGGTCCTCAAGTTGGTTAAATTTGTGGACGACTAGTTGAGAAACAACTTTATAGCACAAGCCACCTTTGAACTGAGTTAGGCAATGATTTTGAGGTTTGACAATATCAAGACGCTGGATCAAGTTTTGAAACTCATCATAATACTCCTCCACTTTTTTATCTCCTCGCCTCAAGTTGTAGAGCTTTGTTAGTTGCTCTTGTTTGTACCTTTCCATGACATATCTCTCCCTTTCAATTCATCCTAATCTAGAAGGTCAAGATTGTTATTCCTTGCCAGTTGCAACAGTTTTATCTCCAACCAAGTAGATGCATAACTTTCAAATTGAGCAATGGCATGTGTGGCTTTCTTTTAGGAAGTTAAATCGCTAAGTTAGAAAATCCAATTACATTGTAACTCTCAATCAAGATAGAGAGATGGATCACTAGTCCCTTTGAAAGAAGAAAGAGTGATCTTAATGGAATTTACGCCTGTGTCTCTACCTACATTTCTTCCTTAGTCTAGTAGACCTTCTTGAACATGAGGTCGGTGTCCCAAGTTGCCCCTACCATGAGGAGCCGGTCCAACTCTTCCCCCTCAGCCTCTATGTCCCCCGCCATAAGATCATCTTCTATTGCGCATAAATTCCACAAAGAAGGTTGCTCTATCTAACCCCTCACCACCATAAGGACCCTCACATTTCACATCATTAATTTTGATTGGTTGTGTAGACACGTAATTTTATCCCTTCCCGATAGATATTTTTACCCATTTTTTACCTTATCCTACCGTATACCCTCACCCATGTAATTACATCCCACAAAAATAAAAATAAAAAACAACTCTCAACAAAATCCCTAACAAACTTTTATTCTTTTTAACATCCTAACAACCTACCCAATTAAAATAAACCACCTCCCTACCCTTACCTAACCCTACCCCACGTCACACCCCCCTCTTTTTTCTTCTTGTCCAAAAAGAAAGGACCAGGAAGGGGATAAATACAATATATACACACAAGACCTAGATATACGATTCCTAAACAGAAAACATATCCACCGTCACTCACACCCACACCATTAACACACAATAGGGACACATCTGACAACCCCCATTTTTCTCCATATATTCATATACACATACAGAGAAGGGGCGCATATACTCTCCATATTTTTCCACTATTTACACACAGAACAAATCATCCACGCACACATACGGGGGGGGGGGGGGGGCCTTCTTCAAGAATATAACACAGATATAAAGATACAAGGATGATCTTCTTCCTGGGCAAGAGATCGACCCTCACTAACGCTCACTAATCTCACACACACACTCATTATTCATAGATAAACATACACATACAGTAAGTAAGACAAAGAGAATATAAGACTCGTTTGATAGAATTCGGCTACAAAATAAGATAAACGGCCAACTCCTGCTTGATCTTTTCATTGCAACCTCAACGCCAGAATCAGTCGTCTTTGTCGATTTGCTCGAGTCAGTCTTAAGATCTCTGAATTTTCTTATTTTTCTTCGGAGTTTGTACGAGTTCTATTTGGAATCAGTTTGTATTAGTCGATTTTGTCACTATTAGCTCATCGAAGCTCGGTTATCGACTTCAGTTTCTCTGTTGGGATTGTTAGGGCGGTTTCGACGTGGGAGGTTTCATTCGAGGTTACGAGTCCAGTTTTTTTCTTAAACATTATTGTCACGAAATCGTCTCTTCAAAGGATTCTGTCAGGATTCCGTTGATTTATTTTGGTCAGTTTTGGGTCTCAATTCTACGATAGCGAGTTGGATTATTTTTGCTGTTGAGGTTTCTATTCGAGGTTTCGAGTGCAGATTTCTTTAACACATATTATCACGAAGTCGTTTCTTCGAAGGTCCATTTCTAATCCTTGCCCTTTTGATTTTCTTGTTATGGTATTTAGTAGGTGGATGTTGTGATAGTGCATTGGTTGTTGATTGGACATTTTGGTGATTGGTGCTGCCTTATCTGAATAAGTAGTCGTTAGTATGAAATCGATAATGATATGGATGGATAATTGTGCTCGTGTTTTAAAAACTGTCATGTATGAATGTAGGGGGATTCGAATTGCAAACTAATGAAGTAATGTGAATTGTTTGGTTGGACCTGAAATTAAAAATTGACGAAAAGTTTAGATTCGGATTAATTTCGATTTATTATTGATATGAAACGTGATAGAATTATGTCTTTAGTCGAGAATGAATATGCAAATGGTAGGTTCGGGTAGGCAAATTTAGGCATGGTGGATTGATGACATATTTGAAATATATGTTGGAATGGTTTTGTTTTGTCGCATTTAATTCAATTGTATAATTTGGCCGGGGAATGCCCCGAAGTATTTGTATATATTTATTCACCGGGGAATGCCCCGAGGTATCATATACCCGGAGGACGTTCGTTATGAAGGACCGAGGCATTGGGTAGAGCATTAGTTTAGAATTAATTTATCATAGGTTTATATTTTTGCATTTTTTTTATATTCTCCGGACTGTATAATTGGACTGGACATTACATTTTGGATTGTTTTGTTTTGTTTATCATTTGATTGTTTTGCGTGCTTTTGTGTGGTTTATACATTTCGTAGTGTTAAAATAGTCGATACACTCTACCAAGCGACCGTGGTTGACCCACGGGATTGAGGGGTACCTAACACCTTCCCCTCGGTTAACAGAATTCCTTAGCCGGAGTCTCTATTCGCAAACCAGTTTAAAGAGTCAAATGATTCTGAAAAGGATTTTCCAATGGTGACTTGGTACACCAGATTATGTCAAGTGGCGACTCTGAATAAAAAATGTAAATAATCCTTTTTCCGAAATAAATTTTCATTTCTTGTTACTTAAATAATAAAACCCTTTCGAACTTTAAACTATAATCTTTTTGGAGTGCGAAAAAAGGGGTGTGACAGCTCGGTTTTGGTTTAGTGGTTCTCTTGGCATATCAAAGGGGTCTCGAATTTGGGGAGCTTCTTGATGGACTTGAATTTGGCTGTTTAGATAAGTAGGGACTTGGTGGATGGGTTCATGGGTTGGTCTAGGTGGATTGAGCAATTGGTGAAGTGTATCCGGGGTGGTAGCATGTCCATTAGTCAAGGAATGGTAGTGTTTGAGACTTGAATAGTTGGAATCTAAATGAACTTCCAATATATCCATTCTCCTTGAAAAAGAACCCTCCATCCCATCCACCCTTCCCTCCATCCTCTCTATTTGACCATTAAGATCATGTTTCAAGATCATTATGGCTGCTAACAAAGCATCCATGGTTACCTCTCTCGAGGCCCTTAGACTACCTTCACCCGAAGCCATCGTACCTAATAAGAAAGACTAAACAAAACATAAACAATAACAAGTTAAAGGTTACAAAAAATCACCGTCACTAACTCTCAAGCTCACACTTTTTCAAGTATCAGTCAATTGGTTTCACAAGTGTTGGTACACCATTTTTACTCCAATGAAGTTACTTGGTCCCGTTTGCGACTTAAGGTCTGAATGGATTTTTGTTTGCAACAACTCAAAACAAGTTGGTACGTACTTGAATCAAAAAAGCTACAACGAGTTTCGAAAAGATGAAAGCACACAAAGAAACATAAACGCGAATAAACGGACCCAAAACTAATTTACAAGCTAGTAGGAATTTACTAGGTTGTCAATTAGTGTTCAAACCAACAAACAAAACTAAGAAACAATAAATTAGAAACTAATAATCCAAGTTTGAGCTCAAATTAATGTGTGAACAGTAAAGTGGGCGACGTGTCACCCCCTAATTGGCCGACTTTCAACATATTTTAATTATCAATTTTGATGTTCTTAGTTCCTCACAATTTGGAATGGATGAAATTGGTTTTGGAGGGAAAGTGTAAGTCCTAGAACCTTTTTCAATTTAAATATTCAAAAGGAGTGACTTTGACTTGTACTATTCCCACTAAACAAGGCCCTTGAATTAGGGAAAGTGGTTGAAAAAGTTGTGGTCAAGTAAAGAGTGATTTGATCAAGTCTTTCACCAAGAAGTCTTGTAACTTTATATTCCATCTTTTTAGATCTATTAGGCATTTTATGTTGGTCAAGATAAGAGAGAGGTGAAGAATAACAAGATCACAAAAACAATTTTCCAGAAAAATAACAACATCAACAACGTCCCACTCCGATTTTTTTTTACAACAACATCACAACATACGGCCACCTTTCAAGTTCACAACAGCACGGTCAACTTTTTTTTTAAGCTCAAACTTTAGATATAAACACTTTTAGTGTTGGTGAGAATGAAACCAACACTTGAAGCACTCTAAACAAACAAAATGACCACAAGAGAACAACTCTCGGCCAAGAACAACTTCAAGAACACAATTTTTTTTCCTAGCAAGCCCAAGATTGATTTCATTGGAACAAAATTAACCACAAGCTCTGATATTAAATGATACAAGATTGACAAAGGAGACACAAAACAAACACCAAAATAGTCCACAAGTTGGAAGAACCGAGGACCTCTTTGGTAACCACTCGGATTCACTACAACAACAACGAAAATACAATAACAACAAGATATTAAGGTGTTCAACACCTCTAAAATCAGCGAGCCAACAAACTAGATTAACAACACAAGCACAAGAACAAGAAGAACACAAAGTCTCAATTTTGGGACACCAAACCCGAGAATGAACAACAACAATAATGAAATACATAGATAGATAGGTAACTTAACATACAAATGTACAAACACTATGAACCTAAGTTTATATTAAAAACAAAGACCTAAGAATTCGTACAAGCAACACCAAGATCTACGGTGACCTCAAGGGAACGGGATTCCCAAGCAACCAACGTTTCAAAACTAGCACCAACACAAGTGATATCCACACTTGTTTATAAGGAGTTCACCTTGCAAGACTCTCTCTCTAGAGCTCTCAAAATATCATCAAAGTTATGAGAAAATAACCTAACATGTTCTATTTATAGCCTAGGTTACAACTTAATACAAAATGACTAGAATGCCCTTAATGAGACATGGCTAAGGGGTGGTCTTGGAGTGTGCATTTGGGGCAGCTTTGGAGTGTTAGGGACTTGTCCTCTACAATTCAAAGCTTGTTCCATTGGTTAAGTAGCCCATGAGCTCAAGTCTCAATATTTTAGTCTACAATCACGACTGTACTTGTATCATAATCCAACCTATGCGATTGGGGATTCCATGAAGTAGGTTCATATGGGTAATAATAAGACGATATTGACACTGCACACTTACTGAGAGTGCTTGAACTGCTACTAAAGTTAATGGATGAGTTATTAACTCTTGATGAATTCATACTCCTTGTGGATGGTGTATTTAAAGCAGTATACACTTGATGAATTCACCTATATTAGAAGTGGCATGAGGTCGTTCTTGTGAGACTTTTGGCCTTAGTCTCTAAAGCTCTCATGAATACCAGGCACGTGCATGGTCTGTCGACACAAAATCGCGTTGAACAACAAAATTACAGTCAAAATGTGATTAATAAAATCTCTGGCTTACAACAAGAATTCTTCAGTTCATAGAAATACTATATCTCACTGATAATTTTGTATGTTAAATTTTATTGATCTAAGTTTGGTTCATAGTCTAGAAGACACCAAACCTACTACATTTTGTCCATGCAAATCCAACAAGTTAAAATGTTTTTTTCTATAAATTATTTTTGAAATAATGTGAGGATTATAGAAAAATTATTTGTTTCTTTCAAAATAATTTATTGTGTATTTGAAAAGTCATGGATAATATTTCTTTACTTGAAAAGAAGTATAATTGATAATGCATACATACTATTAATTTTGCCACTTGGCCAACACTTTTCACCAACATGTTAAGAGTGGTTCTTCTCAAATTGGTTGGAAGACAAGTGTCCTAACACTTGTGAAAATCTCACTTACTTTCAATTTACTTTACTTTAATTTCTTACACCTCTTTCACCCCTTTCTTTTATTATTATATTTTTAACAAAAGGGCTTTATTAGTTATACCTCTATCTAAATTAACTTGTTGGTATTTGTATTAATAATTTTGTTGATTCTTTTATCTCTGGTTAATTAGGGAAGACTTATTTAACTCAAAATATACTCTAATTAATCAGAGAAGTGTTTATTTAATCCTAGGAAAATATTTCACACTGCTGAAATAGTTTCTAAGGACAGTGTCTAGCACGACTCAAGTATAATTAATGTAATATCGTAGTAATATTTATTTAATATTCACTATTTTTAATTTGTCAATAAGAAATTTTATCACTGTTATAATTATTATTTCAGTTATAATATTATTATATTTAGTATTATTATTATTATACATTGTTATGTTATTGTACTGCTAAAATTATTATTGTTATATTATCATTTTATTAACAGTTAAATATTATTATTATTATTATTATTATTATTATTATTATTATTATTTTATCATTATTCTCCAGCTGCAACAATCTTAGTTACAATTCTTTTAGTGGAAAAATTCCTACCAATTTAACGAACTGCAAGGAACTTAGAGAACTTCATCTACACTATCACTCACAGGAGGCATCCCACGTAGGTTAGGAAACTTTTCATCTGTAGAGTCCTTGACCTTTCGGGTAATAGGATGTTGGATGCCTAGATAATCTGTTAGTATTTCATGTGAACTCAAATGAATTATCTGGTACCATCCCTCTGTTGCGAACTCAGGATTTGAAGATAGGGGGTATCATTATCTTTAACTTCTTACGATCAACTTTGGACTTGTACTGTTATTTGTCGGAATGACATCATATTTTTGTTGGCACTAAGTTGAGAAATTTTTTCTTGGCTTTGAGCTTGGAGTGAATTTTGAGGAAAATAATTTAATTTTTAGGGATTCAGGAATTGGGGGAGAAAAATACGTGTGGGTAATGGGATTGGAAATTGGGATTTGGGAATAGAACATTTCATTGGTTATTAATTTAATTAATTATTAAAATAATAGTGTGGTGGGTCAAATCTAACATTCTAATGATATGGAATAATTAAATATAAAAGAAAATATTGTATTTGTAAAGGTCAAAAATAACAAAGTGGGGCCAGATGAGGTGGCAAGTAAAGAAAGGAATTTGTAGAAAAAAACAATACCCCCATCTAGGATCAAACCCGCGACGTCGGGGCATCAATGACGCACACAATTGAGCTTAGAACCAAATCAAATGAAGTTTAAACTCTGTATCTATGACTTTGAACTTTAAGTTCAATCCAACTGATAAACATCAACAAAATGAAATTCAAACTATTTTATGAAAAGTAGCAAAATCAAATGTTAAAAACTTCAACACAAGTTCAACCAACTTATGAACTATCAAAATGAAGTCACAAGAACTTCAAACACAAGTTCAATCAGTTGAAGAACTATCAATATAAAGTTTAAACTATTTTATGAAAAAATAGTAAAAACAACTTTAAGAAAAAAATGAAACAAAAAGATTCAAGTCCACCGAATTCACGGTGTGTCCTTAAGGAAATTATTCCCCTCAAAGTACCCGAGGTTACTATCCTCCCAGGATAAAATGAATCACTTCGACAGAATAGCGATACCTCAAATTCTGTCGAACTACGAACGCACTCAACGACCGCAAATCACATAAGAGTTTTTCAAGAAAGAAGAGTATTTTTTCATCAAAATTTCATGTCTATAGGTGAGAAAAAATTCAGATATTTATAGTGTGTTGCTTCATGAAGAGAAGCAAAGGTTCAAAAAGGTGCACCCCTTCATACAGGTGCAAATTTTCGGAAAAGTCACAACCCATTGAAAAAGGTCATAACTATTCAACCCGAAAAAGTGCCTACTCAAATGACATCCTTTCTCTTGGTGTCTTTTCGAAAAAAAACACCTTTTCATTTTTCATTCACACCTTTTAAAAACCCAACACAAGGTACAAACATTACCTGTTTATTTTCATCTTTCATACTTCCTATATCAAACCTTGATGTGAATATTGAACAGTGAACTAATATGCCAGAATTAAACCATTGCAATGCTAATTATCAAACAGGTTACCTAAAGTGAACCCTCTTTTCGTTATAAGTTGTAGTGTTTGATAGAGTTTATCCTGCTAATCCAAAGTCAACAGAATTTTTTGACAGATATATCCCTTCGATTCAAATAGGCAAGAACAGCACATCTGATAGCCATATCTGTTAAATAAAGTCTATTTGAAACTATCAAACCTATAAACTCTATAGGCAAGTAGGACATTTTGCAAGCATTTTCTCGTGGACTTTATGGACATTTTTTATTCTTCACGCAGTCATAGCCTTGCAAATCGATATTTGAACATGTGATCAATCCACAGATACCAATCGAAAATGCATAGGCACTTAAAGCAAGTACGTGTTCAAGAATGTAAGTGACCATGTCTCCCTATACGAAAATGATGTTTTCTTATAAATTCGTAGCTTGCTTTTACCTCGTTTAGCTTGACCACTCTTCTCCGTCATACTAAACATGTAACATACAATAAAAACACCATAAGTACTCTATTTTTCTCAATTATCATAATAAAAACTAAAGTAAAAAAGCACAGAGCGATCGATAAAATACCTACTTATAACTATTCCAAACTTTATTAAGCGTGAAAAAGCTCATTATTTGATTCTGCACTATTAAGCAGATTTAAGTGCTAATACATGCATATTTGAATTTTGAATCAATAATATTTAGAAGCCTCCCTCTTCCCTAAGTTCAGTGGCGGATCCAGGATTTAAAAAGAGTGGGTGCTTACTACAGAAAAAAATAAAAAATCACGTACACCTAACCAACTTCTTGTTTAATGGGTGCTTTTATATAATTTATACCCATTTTCGAATATTTTTTATATAATTATACCTATTTCGCTTCAAGTTTAGTAGGTGCCGGAGCACCCAAAGTTGATGTGTAAGTCCGCCCCTGCCTAAGTTTCTTAGGTCTGAAAAAAAATTAAATCCTCCAGGATCAGATATACTATACAGAGGTAATTCTGGAGATAATCAACTAATATTTGATCGAGGACTTAGATTCTCGACTAGGTACTTGTTTTGTGTGCCGATTCATTTTCTATATATTGGTATCCATGGATTCATCACAAGTTCAAATATGGATAGTTAACTTTGCCACCACTACTCAGGATCGTGTGAAGAATGAAAAATATTCATTAAGTCCATGAGATGATGTTTGCAAATATAATCATGAATTGAACCAGATTGATACATTCATTTATCATGGACAAAGCCAGAACATCGGACGCAAATGGAGGATGGCCAAATAATTTTTCATATCTTGTCCTAAATATCCAAAGGACCTATCTGGAGCAGCTGCTAGCAGAAAACAAAAAATAGCAACATCAAAATACAACATCAGTGGCTAAATCTGAAGTGACAGATGAGTAAAAGCAGTCATGTTAGGAAATTAAGATTTATCTAAAAATTTCTAATTAGAAGATATTTTTTTATAGTAAAAACTCCTAGATATTAGATATTTTTTTGGAATAGGTTCTTCTTGAATATCTTAGTGTAGTATCTTGAATAAATATTTTGTAGAATTATCTAGATATTCTAGAGTAGTAGAAGATAAGAATCACTAGATTTTTCTTGTAGATGTATCTAGAAGGATATCTTGAATCATTAATACACTAGTATAAATAGGAGGAACATTGTGTATTTGTAACCACCTAGAAAAATTGAAAACACTCCATAAAAGTTTCAACTTCTCCTTTGTTTCACTGCAATCTTTTTTGTAGCAATTTACAGCTGCATCATTTTTCACTATTTCAACTTGTTTTTTCAATCTTTCTTTCACTTTTTTTGACATAGTATTAGAGCCCATTTCTTACAGGATCTGAATCTGTTTTTTTGTTGATTGGCTCATCTTATTTTTAGCTCCTTTTTTCTTGGATCTCTTTGCTAAAAACATGGCACCAGAAAATCAACCAACAACGGGTCCTCCAATTTTCTTGAGGGAGAATTACCATATTTGGGCTATTAAAATGAAGGCTTATTTGAAGGCTCTCAACTTGTGGGATGTTATTGAGAGAGGAGAACTTGATGTCCAGCTATTGACAAACAACCCAACTCTCAATGATACCAAAAAGCATGATGAGTTGGTGACTAGATCTCCAAGAGCTCTCATTTGCATACATTCAAGCCTTACGAAAGTGATATTTATAAGGATTATGGCTTGTGAGATAGCCAAAGAAGCCTGGGATAAGCAAAAGGACGAGTTTGAAGGCAACAACAGAGTTAAGTCTGTTAAGGTCTTAGCTTTGAAGAGGGAGTTTGAGCTCTTAAATATGAAGGATTCGGATAATATGAAAGAATACTCTTCCAAGCTGATGTATATTGTGAACCAAATAAGGATACTTGGTGAAAACTTTTTAGATCAGAAAGTTGTTAAGAATATCATGGTCGGCCTTCCGAACAAGTTTGAATAAAAAATCTCAGCTATTGAAGAGTCTTGTGACTTGACTACTTTTTCAATAGCTGAGCTAATCTCTAAATTGCAAATCTAAGAGCAATGGGTAACTATGAGAAGTGAAGGGACAGTCGAAGATGCCTTTCAAGTAAGGCATAAATTCAAGCAACAAAAGAAAGGCAGAAAAGTCTCTTCAGACCACTCTGGAGAGGTGAAATCTGGTGGATACCAAGGTGAATCATTGAGGAGAGGAAAATTCCCACCTTGTGGTATTTGTAAGAAGACAAACCACTTGGAGAAGAATTGTTAACAAAAGTCCAAGAGGTCTCCTATTCAATGCATATACTGCAAGAAGTATGGGCACACTGAGAAGTATTGCAGGCAAAAGCAAACTCAAAGTGGTCAGTCTTTCCAATGAGTAAATTTTGCGGAAGATCACCAAGTTAAAAAAACAGAGGAGGAGGTATTCATGGCTTCGCACACATCACATGTTGATCGATATAATTGGTATATCGATAGTGCGAGCACAAGGCACATGGCGATTGATGAAAATCTGTTTGTTAGCCTAGACAGGTCTGATAGGACCAAAGTGAAGCTTGGAGATGGTGCACTGGTGCAAGCTCAAGGAAGAGGATCAGTAAAATTCCTTACGGACGAAGGTATGAAAATCATAAACGATATTTTTTATGTGCCAAGCCTAACTCAAAACTTGTTGAGTGTTGCTCAGTTGCTTCACAATAGTTATTCACTTACTTTTAAGGATAAAAAATGTGTCATTCATAATCCTAAAGGTTGTGAAGTAGCTAAAATTAGCGTGATTGGTAATTCATTTTCAATTTCATGCTATTCTGCTGAAAGTTGTTCTTTTAATGTTGAAATAAGTGATTCTTGGCTTTGGCACAAAAGATTCGGTCATTACAACCTTAGTTCATTGGTGCATATGCAATCCAAGGGTATGGTGCTTGATGTAACCAAAATTGACATGTGCCAAGATGTTTGTGAGTCATGTCAATTTGGTAAATTGCATAGACTATCTTTTCCTAAAGGAAGTCTATGGAGGGCGAAGGAAAAGCTAGAGTTGGTTCATACAGATATATGTGGACCAATGAGGACGACTTCTTTGAGTGGCTTTAAATATTTTATTCTCTTTATTGATGATCTAACTCGAATGACATGGGTCTATTTTCTAAGTAGCAAAGTCCAGGTGTTCTCTATTTTCAAAGAATTCAAGGCTATGGTAGAAAGGAAGAGTGACCGCCGGTTGAAGTATATCAGGTCAGATAATGGAACTGACTATACTTCGCATCAGTTCAACAAGTATTGTAAAGATGTGGGTATTCAAAAACAATTCACTGTTAGCTACACTCCAAAACAAAACGGGCTTTCACAGAATAGTGATAAAGATGGCAAGATGCATGTTGGCAGAAAAGGAGATGCCTAAATATTTTTAGTCTGAGGTAGTCAATACTGTCGCCTATTTGCTGAACAGATTACCAACTAGAGCACTCCAAGACATAACGCCATTTAAAGCATGGAAAGGTATAAAGCCATCTTTGAGATACTTAAAAGTCTTTGGTTTCGTCTTTTATGCGCATGTTCTAGATGCTAAAAAAGGCAAATTGGATAACAAGGAAGAACTCTGTATTTTGTTGGGCTATATCACAGTTGCAAAAGGATACAAAGTGTATAATATTCGTACAAAGAAGGTGCTTATCAGTAGAGATCTTGCAGTGGACGAGTCGAGCCTCTATGATTGGGATCGAGATATTGTTGTAAAGAACCAAGATGGGAGTACTTCAGTTGCAGCTCAAAATTCAAAGACAAATGATATTTCTTCTAGTCTTATTGCTGGAGTAGGACACCTTTCAAATGTTGAATTGACAACTGATTCTCCAGTTTTGAAGACCATATCACTAGCTAAAATTTATGAGCAATGCAATTTTGCTCTCATCGAACCATCTTCCTTTGAAGAAACAATGGGTCATAAAGCTTGGATTTCTGCAATGGAGGATGAACTTTCCATGATTAATAAAAATAATACTTGGAAGCTGGTTGATAGGCCCGACCAAAAGAACGCCATTGGTGTCAAATGGGCCCATAGAACGAAGTTTAATCCAGATGGATCCATCTTCAAACATAAAGCCATACTCGTAGTTAAAGGTTATTCCCAGCAGCCTGGAGTGGACTTTGGAGATATGTTTGCTCTTGTCGCAAGGCATGAAATAGTAAGATTTCTAGTCGCTCTTGCAGCACAATACAAGTGAAAAATTTACTATTTAGATGTCAAATCTGCATTTCTAAATGGATTTCTTGAAGAAGATATTTATATTGAACAACCTGAAGTTTTTATCGTAGAAGGTGAAGAAAACAAGGTGTATAAGCTTAAAAAGGCTCTCTATGGTCTTAAACAAGCTTCGAGAGCTTGGTATAGTAGGCTGGATACTCATTTGCTGTCTCAAAGCTTCAACCGAAGCCTAAATGAGCCTATTTTATACTTCAAAAGAAAACTGATGGAAAGTTAATTGTGATATCTACTTATGTTGATGATTTGATGATCACAGGTGAAGATTCTCTTGCAGTTCAAGAAGTCAAAAATGCGATGCTAAAAGTTTGTGAAATGTCTGATCTAGGGGAGATGAAGTTCTTCCTAGGAATGAAAATTTCTCAATCTTCTGAAGGAATTTTCTTGTCCCAAAAGAGGTATGCCCTAAATCTCTTAAAAGGGTTTAAGCTTGATAAGTGCAAACCTGTTGCAACTCCACTTGTTATGAATGAAAAATTAATGAAGGATGATGGAGAAGAGCGGGCAGATTTAAAACTTTATAGGAGCCTTATTGGAAGCTTGTTGTATCTGACTTCTACCAGGCCAGATGTGATGTTTTGATACAAAACAGCCCAAGAACACAAGAAAACAAACACCAAAACAGTCCACTAGTTCAAGGAACTGTGTACCTCTTTTGGTGACCTCTCTAGGATTCAAGAACACAATAAGAAGACCATGTAATGAGGTGTTTAACACCTATTTTTCAGCAGCAAACCAAACTATATTATGACAATAAAAATGAAGAACAACAATGTTACAACAATAATAACCAAACGGCTTGAACAACAACACAAACTACAAGATTAGGACAAGAAACAAAGATAAATAGTTAGACAAGTGTTGATGTAGTCTTAACAACCCAAGAGCATATTCCACTCTTGGACCTTTAACACTTCATACAACAAATACCTAACTCTTACAATGACACAAGAGGGGCATCCACCTCTCAAAGCACCAAAGTCTCAAGCTTTGCAACACACAAGAGAATCCACCCTTATGGTATGCCCTAATTTCAGTTTTGAGAGATCTCTCTCACAAGAGTAGTGTTCTTCAATATCAAGCATAAACTAAGACAATAAACCCTATCATATTATATTTATATTAAAATGCAAAATCATATATAAATGACAAAAGGGCCCTTTCATAAAAAATGCCTCAAGGCCGCCCCATGGAGTGCATTCAAAAACTGATTTGGGCCTCGTCCACACTTGGGCTTGTGCATTCTTTAGTTGTTCTTCAAGTTGCTCAAAAAATATCTAAGGTCACGATCATTCTGTATCATGTTAGCAACTAGTCTACTGTCCCAATATATGTAATGTCCCAGCACCAAGCATCTTGGAGCTGCTAAAAGGGTGTTGAGGTATATTAAAAGGACAACTGATTATGGCATTTGGTACAGAAGTGTGGAGAATAGAGTTCTTATTGGCTATTCAGATAGTACTTGGGGTGGATGTTTGGGACAATTATAAAAACACATCTAGTTATTCTTTTTCATTTGGTTCAGGCATTTTTTCTTAGAGCACAAAGAAGCAGGATATCGTAGCTCAATCTTTAGCTGAAGCCGAGTATATGGCTGCTGCATATGCTACAAATCAAGGAATTTGGTTGAGAAAAATCTTGTTTGAATTGGATCTTTTGCCAGAAGAACCAACAGTGATCTATGTGGACAATAAATCAGCCATTGTTATGGCTGAAAATCCAGTGCAACATGGAAGAACGAAGCATATCAACATCAGATTTCATGCTTTGCGAGATGCCGAGAAGAATGACGAAGTTAAGTTGGTGCATTGCAGAAGTGAAGAACAACAAACCGATATTCTAACCAAGGCTCTTCCCACAAACAAGTTTGAGTTTCAAAGGTCGTTGTAGGGAGTTTCAATGAAAAATCTTAAGGAGGAGTGTTAGAAAATTAAGATTTATCTAGAAACTCCTAGTTAGAAGATATTTTTTTGTAATAGAAACTCCTAGATATTAGATATTTTTTGGAATAGGTTCTTCTTGAATGTCCTAGTGTAGTATCTTGAATAAATATCTTATAGAATTATCTAGATATTCTAGAGTAGTAGAAGATAAGGATCACTAGATTTTTCTTGTAGATGTATCTAGAAGAATATCTAGAATCATTAATACACTATTATAAATAGGAGGCACATTGTGTATTTGTAACCATCCAGAAAAATTGAAAACACTCAATAAAAGTTTCAGCTTCTCCTTTGTTTCACTGTAATATTTTTTGTAGCAATTTACAGCTGCATCATTTTTCACTATTTCAACTTGTTTTTTCAATCCTTCTTTCCCTTTTTTTAAAAAGCCAAGTAGATCAAAGCTACAGCCAATAAGAATATGTATATTAAATAGTACCTAAATTAAAATATTAACATGACAAAACCAACCCTCATAATAGTGAAGAAATATTTTTTGATGTACATAAACAGGCATTTTGAATTATACACATACTGCATTTAATATAATCAAACTAAACATAAATCCATATTAAACCATAACCCTATACGTTAGTCTTTTGGCCAATCGTATTCATAACACCTCGTAAGTCTTGAATTAAGAGAACAATCATTTTTTTTCTTTTATATACTTATCGTAAGTTTGAAATTAAGGAAATGATCTTCATCGAAGACAGTTGATTAGCTACTGATTAAAGGTTTATTAATTGAAGGACCCATTAATTCACGGTAGTATATTGAGGATGATAATTAAGGAAATAACCTTTATCCAGGAAGACTGATTAGTGACTAATTAAAGGACCCACTCATTCATAGTACTCTCTTGGTCCATCTTTATCGGTCAATATTTAACTTGGCATGCCTTTAAAAATAACAAATAAAATTGATATTTTACAGTATTATTCCTATTAACTATATGCATTTAAAAGTTGGAGAATGAATAGTATTTAATAAAGAATAAAATAGACACAACAATGGTTTCCAAATTGGAAAATTATTTTAATATATTGAACATGTATATATAGACGAAGGGAGTAGTATATTGAGGATGAAATTTAAGGAAATGACCTTCATCGAAGAAGATTGATTAGCGACTAAATAAAGGATTAATTACAGGACACCACTTATTCATGGTAGTAGTATTATATTGAGAATGATTGATAAAAATAGACGTACAGTTAAACACAGAATGGGCTATTTTGATTTAAAATGCTTTTATCTTTAGAAGTTTCAATTATGTGTTTATGAGTTATGACACATGTTTATCTGCTTTTGACTTCTTAAGCAGTATTGTAAAGAAATTTTAAAATTTTGTGGTGTTAAACTAAAGATACATAGCAAGTATCAAAATATTTTTTAATATTGTGCCTTTAAACACGCAGAGTTGCCAAAAAATGACTTGACAAGGAGTACTGTAAAAAGTAAAAAACTTTAAAATCTTGCAATCTTAAACTAAAGACATGTAGCAAGTGTCGAAATGTCTTTTAATATTGTGGCTTTTAACATGGAAAGTTGCCAAAAATAAAAGAGACGATCTTTTAAAATGGACAAAAATAGGAAAGAGACACAAACAAATTTTAAAACCTAAAATTTACATATATACACTAACTAAAATTACCTAATTACATTATATATCAATTTGTTAAAATATTTAAACATATCCCAAATTATTTACATAAATCCCTTTACTTTCAACTTTCTCTCTCTTAAACATTATACATCTCACAATTCCAATATCTCTTCCTTAATTTACTCCCCCATATGCTCCCACATAAATCCCTTTACTTTTAATTTTCTCTCTTTTAATCATTACACATGTGAAACATTGACTTTGGCAAAAAAAGTAGTACAATATTTTTGAGGTATTCTTCTTCCTCCTCTATACATCTATTTCTTGAAAATATTTATTTTTCTGTGGTAAAGGTGAGATCTTTACTGGAATTTGATGTTGGTTTTTCATATGGGGTTTATTCTGTTATTAAAATAATTGTGTTTGATCTTTGGATTTAATGTAAATATTTTAACTTTTGCTTCAAGATAAGATTTTTATTTGTTTTTTCTATTCTTGATTTTGTTGGATATGGTTTTTGTTTTTTTCACTTCTGTTGAATTAGTCATATAGTTAGGTAAGTTACATTAATTTGATATTTTAGATCTAGGAAAGTATGCCAAATTCTTGGATCTTCTTTTGATGATTGATGTGTTCTTACAGATTTGGTTGAACCCCACTTTTTTATTATTTTGTGTTATTTCAGTTCTGTAAATGTTTTGTTAGATTTACTTGTTTACCTATTTGCAGGCTCATATAATTGGATAGATTTCAATAGATTCTGCTCTGAATATTGAAAGAAAATAGAATAATCTATAGATTTTGTGTATTAGCTGCTTAGTCCTGCTTCATTTTTTGGTGTGATTGACTTGCTTTCAAGATGATGATATTTGAGGAAATGGGGTTCTGTGGAGATCTTGATTTCTTCCCTGCTCCGCTAAAGAAAGTGGAAGTGAAAGTGGTTGCCCCACAGAATCAGATTGAGCCGGATTCTATGGTGGATGATGATTATAGTGATGAGGAGATTGATGTTGATGAGCCTAACTTTGATGTTCATGATCAATTCTATTTTCTGAGCTTATATTCTATGGTAATTTATTCTTTGGTGTTTCGAAGAAGTGTTTGTTCTAAAGTTGGTTTGTTTGTTGTTGTTCCTGCTAAATATATGGATGTATAATATTTTATTATACATACCTGTTAGTGTATAATGTTCTTTGAAGTTTTGAAGAATTGTTTGTTCTAAATTTTCAATATTACATTTGCTTCCTTTTTGTATAATATGTTAGCATACATTAAAGCCGCTATATAATATGAAACTGTGTCATTCCAGATAACTTACGAATGTATGATATGTTGTTATACATTCAAATCATTGTATAACGAAAACTGTGCAAATCCAGTTAACATTCGAATGTATAATATTTGATTATACATTCGTCTATGTGTATAATGAAAACTGCTGCAATGACAAAAATTGCATTTTGTTCTGCTTTTATTATTTTTAACATGTTTGTTTAATCCATTGACTCAGTTTAAAAAAATTTATGCAGCTATGTATTGATTTATCGTAAACATGACTGCAAGTAGGTGTTGAGGGCGTCTTCTATGAATGAATTGGAAATTGATGCTTATATGAGAAGTGGGTGTTGAAGGCATCTTATCCTTATTCATACTCCTTATACATATATTGTGGGTGTGTATATACTATGTAATTTGGCAACTATTATAGTAAATAATTGTTGAAACGTAATGTGTATTACACAATTATACATTAAATATACTATTATACTTTATTAACATGCATGATGTTTTACTAACAACAATGACTTTTAACTGACTACATGTATTATTTTTTGTTTAAACAACATAAGAAATGACAGACTTATGTAACATAATTCATGATAATTTAAGTTGCCTTTTCCATTTTGTTTTATGTGTATGGTTATAGACTATACTTTCGTGTAAATGTATGATACGCTCACGATGTATTTAATGTAAAGAATTCATTAAAAGTATGTTAATAATGTATGATATAGTGTTATAGTTTATAAATATGTATGACGTTAAATATTTTCTTTATTTAACAACATGTATGATGTTATGTAATACATATGTTTTAACGTATGAGACACTTGTTCAATGTATTATTAACTTATAACATAATTTACCTACTGTTAAAAACTCAATTTGTTGATATACAGTAACATATTATTTTGTAATTTAATTTTATACGTAATATATAATAAAATTTAAGGCAAACTCAATAACTACCAAACTATATTAGTAACATTACAATATAGTGTAAGTAATTGCACAACATTTCTTCAAACGTTATATATGTATAATAAGAATAAGAACATCCATAAAATGTGAATTAACATCCAAAAAGTAACATTGTAACCGTTTAACATCAACTACAAAATCAAGAATTAATTGTTTCAATGCCGACTATTATAAATAAATGCTACTCTAAAGTAACAAGTGCACTTTCATCAATTGTTCGGAGATAACAATTCCACGACCGATGAGGATCCTCATTATCACTCATGTACACACTTTCAGTCTTTGTTACGACAAATCAGTACATAGCTGCATAAATTTTTTTAAATTCAGTCAATGGATTAAACAAACATGTTAAAAATAATAAAACCAGAACAAAATGCAATTTCTGTCATTGCAGCAGTTTTCATTAAACACATAGATGAATGTATAATCAAATATTATACATTCGAATGTTTATTGGATTAGCACAGTATTCATTATACAATGATTTGAATGTATAACGACATATTATACATTCGGAAGTTAACTGGAATGGTACAGTTTCATTCCAAAATCCACAGATTATTCTATCTTCTTCCAATATTTAGAGCAGAATCTATTGAAATCTATCCAATTACATGAGCCTGCAAATAGGTAAAGAGTAAATCTAACTAAACATTTCTAGAACTGAAATAACACAAAATAATAAACAAGTGGAGTTCAATCAAATCTGCAAGAATACACCAATCATCAAAAGAAACATAAATGTGGACAAATGAGAAAGAGTCTAAGATTTTCTTAGGCATCCCACTTTCTTTGAAACTCAACAAAAATACTGTACAAGTTATTTCCCACAAAAATTTAAGAATTTGACATAATTTCCTAGATCTAAAATATCAAAAAATACAAAGCAGAAAATTAACCAATCCACAAAATTGTTTCTTCAACTCAACGTAAACCCTCACTCTATTATTGTTTTTTATGACAATTGGAGAAGAATTTCTTTCAACCACATATTTAACTTCTATTTTTTTTCATACTTCATCGATATCCAATTTCATGGTGATCGTAGAAACCAATTTCAAGAAAGTAATACCTTCCGAAACAATTATTGCATTACTTTTGTATGACTAATAACTTATTTTTGATTCCCAAATTCCAGCATGACGCAACAAAATGGGGATATTCACATTGATTTAAGTAGTACTGAAAAACGTATGTAGAAGAAATTTATTGTTTTTTCCTTTTCAAATCTTGAATCCAAGATTACAATAAAAAAATTAAACTTTCAGAAAAGTCTTGAAATTCAATATCAAGATACTACTTTTATCCAGAAAAGAGTTAAAGTTGCCCAATTATTGCCTTCAATTAAGGAACTTTAAAATAAGTAATTATTTCAATTACCTTAAATTTAGAATTAATTGTTACATCATACATTCGACCAATGTATAATATGTGACCGAATGTATGAGTATGTTTGAAAAAAAAAAAGGAAGAGAAAAAATAAGAAGGAATTTCTTCTTATCTCCGTGGAAAAACAAACTCTAATTCTTTTTTCATTTTCTTTTCTGCTAACGCCTAATGTACTTAATAATTCCAAATCTTAATTACTATGTCTCTATCCTGTATAGTTAGGGTCAATTAGTATTGACTATTGAGTATTTTACTTCGTCCCATGTCCCCTATGTTGAGTACAATACTTTGTATCGCGGCATATTAAACTCTCAATTATTTTAGAACAAGAGGCAATTGCCTAGTGTTGGAAAAAAAGGCAATTGCCTAGTTCTACTGATCGTTATTTCGTTAAACGTACATGAAACTTCGCTTAATTATACAAGTATTATAGACTGAAAATTCGGTTAAATATTCAAATATTTTAGGCTGGAAATATGTATAAACTCCAAAATTCGCTTAAATATACAAATACAAATTAGAGTTTAGGCTGAAAATTTGCTTAATTATACAAATAATTTAGGCTGGAAACGTATATAAGCCCCGAAATTAGTTTAAATATACAAATACAAATTAGAGATTTGTCTATGAGCCTAGAAATTCACTTTGTATATAAATACAAATGTATATTAGCCTTGAAATTCGCTTAAATGTACAAATACAATAGAAGTGTGTATTTACCTATTTAATATAAACCTTAGCTGCAACTGGTAATTCTTTTAACATTAGCTACACTGGAATTATGCTCGGATCTTTTCTACGTTACGAGATTTTCCTGTCATGTTCAGTAAACAAGGGAAATATTGATCTCATACATGAAAGAGCTGCTATCATGTGAATTTTTTTTTCAGAATAGATAACATTAGTTCAGTGCTAAAATTATAATCATTTATTAGCTAATAACAATATGTTCAGTCCACGAAAACTTGGCTGGTATAACAATATGTAACAAGCCAACTAACATTTATTAGCATTTATACTTGTTAGTTGGAAGAGTCCTGAAAAATATTTGTATAATCATACAGATTCTTATAGAAGGAAAGCTTACATTATAATGTTAGAAGCAAGAAACTACCTTCTCTATACAAAAAAATTTCAAGACAATATGGGGCTGTTGTATCCAACTTCCAATTCAATATGGCTTTTGTTGTGCTTCCAGTATTTGGTCATTGTTTTTTCCATTGCAATCTCAGGTTTGGAATCAACTGATCAACTAGCATTGCTGGACTTCAAAAGCAGAATAACAAAGGATCCACTCCATGTCATGGCTTCTTGGAACAATCGTTCTTTCCATTACTGCAACTGGACTGGTGTAACATGTAGTCCTTCCAATGGTAGAGTTACGTTACTTGCTTTGAGTTCACGACAACTTGCTGGCACCATACCGCCTTCCATTGGTAATCTCAGTTACCTTACAGGTATTAATCTTGGAAACAATAGTTTCCGTGGTGAAATTCCTCAAGAATTTGGCCTACTGTTGCAGCTGCAGCATATCAATCTTAGTTACAATTCTTTTGGTGGAAAAATTCCTACCAATTTAACAAACTGCAAGGAACTTAGAGAACTTCATCTACACTATAATGATATTGTTGGGAAAATTGTGGATGAACTCAGTTCACTTTCAAAGCTGTATTTGTTAAAACTGAAAAGAAACTCACTCACAGGAGGCATCCCACGTTGGTTAGGAAACTTTTCATCTTTAGAGTTCCTTGACCTTTCGGGTAATAGTCTACAAGGACCAATACCTGAGGATCTTGGACGTCTAACTAATTTGTTAGTATTCCATGTGAACTCAAATGAATTATCTGGTACCATCCCTCCATCGATTCTCAATATCTCCACCATATACTATTTCTCTGTTACACAAAATCTAATGCATGGGCAACTTCCAGCAGATTTAGGGCTCACTCTTCCAAACCTTGAAGTATTTGCTGGCGCTGTCAATAGCTTCACTGGACCTATTCCTGTTTCTTTGGCTAATGCTTCTAACCTTCGCGTGATTGACTTTTCCCAAAATAAACTTACTGGGGATGTGCCAACTACTTTTGGGAAGTTGGAATTTTTGGTTAGGCTCAACTTCGAGGCGAACAGACTAGGAGGGAGGAGAAGTTATGAGGGGTTGAGATTTCTTGATTTCCTAACCAACTGTACACATCTGATGGTACTGAGTTTTGCCACCAATAACTTTAGGGGAGAACTGCCTCACTCGATCACTAATCTTTCAACAGTACTTGAGATATTCTCTCTGGGTAACAATAGGATGCATGGTACTCTTCCTGCTGGAGTAGGCAACCTTCTTAGTTTGACCCTACTAGGAATGGATGGAAACTACCTCAATGGCAGCGTTCCTGAAACTATAGGTAAACTTGAATATATGGAAAATCTCTATTTGAATGGAAATGCATTTTCAGGGAAGATACCATTCTCTATTGGTAACTTGACACGGTTAACTACTCTAAACCTGGAGGAAAATAGGCTAGAAGGACGAATACCTCCAGAGTTCGGGAAGTGTAAGATCTTGTCAACATTAAACCTTACTAGGAACAATCTTTCTGGATCCATACCGAAAGAGGTTGCAGGACTATTGTCTCTTTCAATATCTCTGTCATTGGCAAGCAATTCTTTAACTGGACCCTTGCCAATCGAACTTGGTCAGTTGATAAATCTCGAGGAATTGGATGTATCACAGAACAAATTATCTGGTGAAATTCCAAGCACTCTCAGCAATTGCCTCCACTTAGAGCGTGTAGACATTAGTAATAATCTTTTTCGAGGAATCATTCCTCAATCCTTTATAAATTTAAAAGGATTAGGTGAGGTAGATTTTTCACAAAATACCTTGTCAGGGAAAATACCAGAGTTTCTAGGAATGCTTCCATATCTCAGAAAACTGGATCTTTCGTTCAATGAACTTGAAGGTAGGGTTCCAAAAGAAGGGATATTTTCCAATACAAGCGCAGTTTCAATCAAAGGAAACAGTAGACTTTGTGGAGGTGTTCCTGATTTACATTTGCCTGAATGCTCCAAAGCTCCAAAGCACCTTGATTCAAGAGTGTGGATAGCTGTTACAGCTCCTGTTGCGCTCTTAATTTTGGTACTGTGTTTCTACGGCGTTTATTACAGGCTCAGAAACTCAAGAAAGGCACACTCTTGGATTGATGGGAACCTAGCACAGATACCAAGAACTACATACCGAGAAATACTTAGAGCAACAGATGGTTTCTCTGAGGCTAACTTGGTAGGCACGGGAAGTTTTGGTTCAGTATACAAAGCCCATTTCCATAGTGAGAATAAAATAATGGCAGTGAAAGTGCTGAACCTACAACAAAGAGGGGCCTTGAGGAGCTTCCAAGATGAATGCAGAGCTTTGAGAAATATAAGGCATCGCAATCTTTTGCGAATCAAGACTGCTTGTTCGAGCATTGATCACCACGATAATGACTTCAAGTGCCTAATTTTTGAGTTCATGACTAATGGAAACCTACACGATTGGTTGCATCCAGAAAACGATGACCAACAACGTCAAACAAAGAAGCTGACCTTTATCCAAAGATTAAACATTGCCATAGATGTTGCTTCTGCACTTGACTATCTCCACAACCACTGTCAAACGCCAATTGTTCACTGTGATCTAAAACCAAGCAACATACTCCTCAATGAAGATATGTCTGCACATGTTGGTGACTTCGGGTTAGCAACATTTCTCCTTGACACATCGAGTAATTCCTGGAGTCAACAGATTTCTGCAGCACTAAAAGGTTCTATTGGTTACATCCCACCAGGTACAATGTCGCTAGCTTACATTTTCTATATACGTGTATCTTCCTACAGAGAACTAATTTAGTATCTTACAGAGTATGGATCAGGAGGCCAAGCATCCACACTTGGAGATGTTTACAGCTTTGGAATAGTGTTGCTAGAGTTGTGTATTTGTAAAAGACCAACTGATGCTATTTTTAACGAGAACCTAAATATTCACAAGTACGTTTCAGCGGCTTTGCCTGAACGTTTCATGGAGATTGTAGATCCTTTATTGCTCTTGGCAGAGGAAGAGCAGAACATCAATCAAGATCAAGCAAGGAGAATGGAAGAATGTTTACTCTCGGTTTTGGAAATCGGGCTTACATGTTCTGCATCATCACCAAGAGATAGAGCGCCAATTGACACTACTTTGGGCAAACTTCAAGCAATCAAGGAGACCTTCCTCTCAATGAGATGGTAATATGATTAACTGTTTATTTTTCATATTTCCTTTATTAAGCCTTGTCCTGAACCAAAAAATGTTACATAATTAGAATGTAGTGGCTAACCAAACAGGTTACCTACTCCTTTTCGTGTTATGTTGTTTGATCGAAGTTTGTAAGCAGATCTAAATTATTTTGATTCAAACAGGCAAGAACAGTACAATTTGATAATCAACTTTGCTGAATACGGATTAAATATTCTACATTTTATGGCTGTTCCCAACTTCAATTTTACATGAGAAAGCTAATGAAAATGGCTACATGAATAATTGAAGATTTCGCGCCCTCAATACATGCATATTTTCCATGAGCATAAGAGAAATTTGACAACGAGAAGCACTTCAGCTACTTTTTACTCTCTTTTTGAGGATCAAAAAGAGACTAATTTATTAGGCGCGCCATCATTCTTGACACCCATCTAGCTGAATTGGTCAGCATTGTATTTTTTTTTCCTAAGCCCTCCCAGTACAATAATGGGTTTACACACGCGAATTCACATTAATCGAGGCCCCAATAAGGGTACCAAACACCGGTTGGAAAACAAAAAGAAACTCAAGTCATTACTAACAAATTAAACACGAATTCTTCACTAATATCAGGTGAAAAAAAATAGAATAAAACAGCAAATAGCATGCTATGCATTCTTGTTGCAAAATATTTACTCCTGACAAGATGGTATACATATGATTGTCAGAGACATGGAAAGAATCAAGAAATGTAATACCTATCTCACAAATGGACCTTGGGCCTAACTCTATCTCAAAAGCTAGCTCATGAGGAGAGGATTGCCCAAGACCATATAAGGAGACCAATGACCCTTTAACCCACCGATGTGGGACTCCAACAAATAGTCATAGCAACATATATTGAATACAAAACAGATCCACAATTAGTGAAAGAACAATTTTAGCTTCATTAATTTGAGAAACATCTAATCGTTACAGTGGTTTATGATTAAAAACATTTTGCCATCTCATAAGAAGAAAGGAGGAAAAAAACATTTTAGTCTCTTGTATCTTTCTTTCAACTATGATTGACAAGGTTTAATAATAATGTATTGGTCGTTTTAAAATTGTAGTCATTCCCTTCAACGATGGCTAACATGGTGTGATGTGTTGGGTCATACTTATTAATTAGTCATTCCCCACAAAAAATTGAATAGTCTATTATTGTTTCCTTCTTTTTTCAGTTCAGCCAACATACTAATAGTAGAGTACTCTTTAAAACATTGTAGCATGCCAATATTGACATTTTAAGAAAGGGACCTATTAAACCTGTTTTTTAGGATAGGGTTCTTCAATACTAGCCAAGTTCACTGGAAATATCTCTATCCCATGTAATGAGCTATTATCCAAATAGTGTAATCCCACAACTATGGTCTGGGGAGCGTAAGATTTATACAGCCTTACCTCTACCTCTATGAGTTAGAGAGGTTGTTTCTGATTGACCCATGACAATCCTCCTCCTATGTCTAGGCTTGGGACCGGAAATGTGAGCAAGCTCACACGGGTGGAGTTCAAGAAAAGGCATTGCATAGTACTGCTAATTTCGCTTCGGAACCAAACCATTAATCCTCTGAATAAAAATCATCTCTTCTTAAACCAAAAGGCCTAAGGTGATTTAATACATAACAGGATATACAGATCAAAAGTGCAGAATTAAACAAAAGTTTACGTTAGTTCAAAACTAAAATTAGCACCTTCATAAAAACATGGTTAGCATAACTGTATGCGATGTTGGGTTCAAGGTGTATGCGTGAATGGAAAATGGGGGGAAAATAGTGGAGGGAAAGTGAGTCCACACTAAAATGGAAAGTGTGCTCAAATAGGAAAGTCTACTAAATTCTCCAACATTGGTGGGAAAAAGAAGTTTTCATGTGTTTATATTGAGAAATACATCTCCACTTGGATAGTGAGGCAAGAACAAAGAGGTGCCTTGCGCTGTCATCGTTGCTCGCTCGGCCTCGAATTGGATTTGGATTTGGATCGATCAATGAGATCTATCTTTTTAGACAAATTTTATTTGAAACTTGAAGAACAAGTAAAATTAATCTAAAGAATCTGATAGAATTGTTTTTCTCCATATGTGGGCGCACGAATGCACAACGCACCTCGAAGGGAAGCGACCCTTCGAGGTAAAGGACACACTGTGTTGCACAAATAAGTGATATGCGCGTACACCTGGCGACCTGCAGCCGCAGTTGTAACGCAGAAGCCACTAGAATTTGGACAGTGTCACCCGTGGCCGCAGATCGGGCGCAGTTCCATCACAGACTGGGCGCAAGTGACGTGACAGTACTGGAAATATGCCTTTTTTCTTGAACCAATGCTTTCTTTCCAAAGGGACACATTAAGGCTATAAATACCTGACATATTCCTCAGGTATAGACATGATTTTTGACAGCAAAAACAATCTTCTTCTCTTCAAAAACTTATTGTGATCATTAACTGTTGAGTTAGTTCGACAAATCCAATAATTTGAGGTACCGCTACTGTTAGATTGAAAGTCATTTTATCCTGAGAGAAAAATTTCATAACCTCGGGTACTTGACGGGAATTATTTCCTTAAGGACACTCCGTGAATTTGGGGGACTTGGCTTTAACTTTCTGTTTCATCTTATTTCTGAAACTATAACACACTTCTTGGATAAATCATTTTTGATCTTGTGTTGAATGTGTTGAAACTTCAAGTTGCTCTTGAGAAGTTTGGTCTTGAGCTTTGTTGAAGTGTATACTACATAACATACAGATTTTGTGTACCCGAAAACATTGAAAATAACAATCTTAAGGAAATAAGTTTCAGAATCTGTATTGCTTGATTTATGGAGATTAAAGCTTTAAGTTTTCTACTCCGTTTGAACTTAACTAGTGATTTGAAAAATAAAATCTTCATCACAAATTAAAGATCACTCGGTTGATAATTGAAAGTCATAAAAAGTTCATCGTTAAACTAGAAACAAGAGGTGTTTAAAGTTGTTGCAACTTTCTACGTAGTATTTTGAGATACTAAATTTACTGTCTTATTGCGACAAAAAAATGACTACTGACAGTCAAGTGAATGATATTGCAACGACTGTGGCAGTAACTAATATTACCACAACGAGTCATATGAGTGATCCACAGGCAATGACACCGGCGGAGAAACTCAAAAAATTCACGAGTGTTGATTTTAAAAGGTGGCAGAAGAAGATATTCTTCTACCTTACAACTCTAATTCTTTAGAGATTAACATCTGAAAAAGCTCCAGAGGTGCCTGAAGGAACTCGGACCAGGAGAAATTCATTGTTATAGAGGCGTGAAAATACTCAGATTTTCTGTGCAGGAATTACATTCTAAATTGCCTCCAAGATGAACTATACAACATATATAGTGGAATAAAGACAGCAAAAGAGTTGTGGGAGCGCTGGAAAAAAAATACTAGACTGAGGATGCAGGAACCAAAAATTTCTTCGTTGTAAAATTCCTAGAGTTTAAAATGATTGATAGCAAGTATGTTGTGTCTCAAGTCCAAGAACTGCAAATGATCATCCACGATATCCTCGCGGAAGGTATGAGTTTGATGAATACCTTAGTTGAACATTTAAAAAATGTTCTTAATGTTCACATAAACTTTATTGTAGGTTTGATCGTGAATGAGGCGTTTCAAGTCGCGGCGATAATAGAGAAGTTACCACCTATATGGAAGGACTTCAAGAACTTTCTTGAAACATAAACGAAAGGAGATGTCAGTTGAAGATCTTATAGTAAGACTGCACATTAAAGAAGAAAAAAAAGCTATGAAAAGAAGGTCGAAATGAAACTCTGCAATAAATAGAGCAAATATTGTAGAAGACGACCACAACAACTCCAAAAAATGGAAAAAAGTTGAATTAGAAAGCATTCAACCTAAGAAGAAATTCAAGGAAAAATGCTTTAACTGTGGCAAGATTGGCCATAAGTCAACGGATTGTCGTGCCCCAAAGAAAGGCAAAAAGAAGGACCAAGCAAATATGGCTGAATCAAAGAAAGAAATAGACGATCTGTGTGCCATGTTGTCTGAATGTAACTTGGTGGGAAATCCTCGAGAATGGTGGATGGATTCCAGTGCCACCTACCACGTTTGTGAAAATAAGGAGTTGTTTGCTGATATTGCTCCGGCTCTAGGTGAAGAAAAGATATATATGGCTAACTTCGCAACTGCAAAAGTTGAAGGAACAAGAAAAGTCTGCCGAAAAATGGCATCAGGCAAAGTGTTGACTTTGAACAATGTCCTGTATGTACCAGAGTTACGAAAGAACTTGATTTTTGTATCACTTCTAGACAAAAACGGATTCAAATATTCATTTGTTTCCAAGAAAATTATACTTAGTAAAGAAGAAGTGTACGTAGGAAAAGGCTACTTCACTGAGGGCCTATTCAAAATAAATGTAATGAATGTTGAAATCAATAAAAGTTCAGTTTCTTCTTACTTGCTTGAGTCTAATTATTTGTGGCATGAGCGATTAGGACATGCCAATTATAAAATATTGCAAAAACTGATTAACTTAGAAGTTTTGACAAACTTTGAGTGCAATAAATCAAAATGTCAAATGTGTATGAAAGCAAATATGCTAAGCATCCGTATAAGTCCGTTGAAAGAAATTCCAATCCCTTAGACTTAATCCACACTAATATTGGTGATATGAAGTCAACACCATCTCGTGGTAAAAAAAAGTAGTTTATAACTTTTATTAATGATTGGACTAGATATTGTTATGTCTATTTGCTAAATAGTAAGGATGAAGCAATAGATACGTTTAGGCAATATAAAACAGAAGTTGAAAATTAGTTAGAGAAGAAGATCAAAACTATAAGAAGTGATAGGGGTGGAGAATATGAATCTCCCTTTGCATAAATATGTGTAGAGAATGGAATTGTCCATCAAACTACAACCCCTTATTCACCTCAATCTAATGGAATTATGGAAAGGAAAAATCGAACCTTAAAGGAAATAATGAATGTTTTACTTATAAGTTCAGGTTTACCGCAAAACTTGTGGGGGGAAGCTATCCTTACAGCTAACCGAATACTCAATAGGGTGCTCCATAGTAAGACAAAATCAATTCCATATGAAAAATGGAAAGAAATGAAACCCAACTTAAAATATTTCAAAGTGTGGGGGTGTCTAGCAAAGGTCTAAGTTCCTATGCCTAAAAGGGTAAAGATAGATCCTAAGACAATAGACTACGTGTTCATAGGATATGTGGCAAGTAGTAAAGCATGTCAATTTTTTATTCATAAATTCAAACATCTTAATATCAAAGAAAATACAGTAATTGAATCAGATAATGCTAAATTTTTTGAATACATTTATCTGTATAAAACTAGACATGAACAGTCTAGTGGGGGGTCTAAACAACCTCGAGGTGAACCAAATGAGGATGTACATAATGATGAGAATACAATACATAGTACAAGTCAAAGAACGTCAACTTTGTTTGGATTGGATTTTGTAACATTTATCTGAGAAAATGAGCCTCAAATATTTAAAGAGGCGATGTCGTCGTCAGACTCATCCTTTTGGAAAGAGGCAGTCAATAGTGAGATTGATTCAATCTTAAGCAACCATACATGGAAATTGATTGATCTTCCTCTAGGAAATAAACCTTTAGGTTCTAAATGGATCTTCAAAAGGAAAATAAAAGCGGATGGTACTATTGACAAATACAAGGCAGGACTTCTAGTAAAAGGTTTCAAACAGAAAGAAGGCCTTGATTACTTTGATACATACTCTCCTGTAATGAGGATAACGTCAATTTGAATGCTAATTGCCTTGGCAGCTATAAATGATCTTGAAATCCATCAAATGGATGTGAAAACAACATTCCTAAATAGAGAATTAGAGGAAAAAATTTATATGGAACAGCTCGAGGGTTTTGTGGTTCCAGGAAAATAAAAATAAGGTGTGTAAAATTATTAAGTCACTTTATGGACTAAAACAAGTACCTAAATAGTGGAATGCAAAGTTTGACCAAATCATGTTGGCAAATGGGTTCAAGATAAATGAATATGATAAATGTGTTTACATTAAAGACACTCCAAATCACTATTTGTTTGTATGTGGATGACATGTTGATCATCAGTAGAGATATTTTTGACATAAATGCTATAAAATGAATGCTCGAAAGCAAGTTTGATATGAAAGACCTTGGGGTTGCGGATGTGATCTTAGGTATAAGAATCCATAGAACTCCACAAGGATTGGTATTGTCATAGTCTCATTACATCAAAAAGGTACTTGACAAATTAAAGTATTTGGAATTTGGTATTACCAAGACTCCACTGGATGTGAGCTTTTCACTTTAAAAAAATAAAGGTGAAAGTGACTCACAGTTGGAGTACGCAAGAGTATTGGGATGTTTAATGTATATCATGAATTGTACACGACTAGACATAGCATGTGCTATTAGTAAATTGAGTTGGTACACGAGTAATCCCAGTAAAACTCATTGGATGACAATGAAAAGAGTTTTAGGGTATCTTAAATACACTCAAGACTATGCTTTCCATTATAATAAATATCCCGTGGTACTTGAAGGATATAGTGATGCAAATTGAATCACCGGATTGAACAAAGTAAAATCCATGAGTGGATATGATTTATTATCGGTGGAGGAGCGGTCTCTTGGAAATCTTCCAAATAGACATGTATTGCTCGCTCCATAATGGAATTTGAATTTATCACATTGGATAAAGTCCGTAAAGAAGCAGAATGGCTCCAGAATTTCTTGAAAGATATATCTTATTGGCCCAAACCAGTGGCACCAGTAAGTATACATAGCGATAGCCAAACGGCAATAGGTAGGGCAGGGAGCATGATGTACAAAGGTAAATCTCGTCACATCAGACAGATATATAATACCGTTAGAGAAATTCTCTCTAGTGGAATTATAACTGTTGACTATGTAAATTCAAAGGATAATGTGTCAGATCCACTTACAAAAGGCCTATCTAGAGAAGAAGTTGAGAGGACATCCAAGGGAATGGGTTTAAGGACTAGGACAAGTCAGCATAGCGGTAACTCTACCTAGCAGACTAGAGATCCCAAGAGCTAGGTTCAAAGAGATCAAACAAAGTTGTGTCTGGCAGGTTCAACATTGTCATTATACCCAATCCATTCTCATGATGTAGATAATGCTTAGTAAACAAGGATAAGACTTATGGTGTGAAGTCTTTTAATGATTATCTAAATTTGGCAGATTTGACCAAATAGTTTAATTTATAGGATTGAATGTTTAAAAATCACCTATGTGAGGGCAAAGTGAAGCCGCTTCAAGGAGAATATTAGTAAAGGCCTATTGTCAAATCTCTCATGAAACCGAGACGTGTTCATGGATGAAAAGAATAAAACTGTGAGAACCATAAATGGTAAAAGGTTGGTTGTATGACATGTGTTGTCTAGGTATACAATAAAGCTCGATGGTTCAAAGATATAAAATATATCGATTGATCGAGTGCATCCGATGCATGTTCACTATGAAAAGTTCAAAGGAAAACCCACTAATCTAGATGTAATCAATCTTTGCTAAATGATCACATGTTTGTCCATAAATTCTTCATAATATAGACATTCCCCATTCTTGTGGGGGATTGTTGGGTTCAAGGTGTATGTGTGAATGGAAAATGGAGGGAAAATAGTGAAGGGAAAGTGAGTCCATACTAAAATAGAAAGTGTACTCAAATAGAAAAGTCTACTAAATTCTCCCACATTGGTAGGAGAAAGAAGCTTTCATGTGTTTATATTGAGAAACACATCTCCACTTGGATATTGAGGCAAGAACAAAGAGGTGCCTCATGCCGTTGTCGTTGTCGCTCGCTCAACCTCGGCTCCAGCTTTGGATTTGGATTTGTCAAATGATTGATCAATGAGATCTATCTTTTTAGACAAATTTTATTTAAAACTTGAAGAACAAGTGAAATTTAATCCAAATAATCTGATAGAATTATTTTTCTCCATATGTGCTCTCATTTCTGACTCTATGCAAACGCATGCACAACGCACCTCGAAGGGAAGCGACCCTTCGAGGTAAAGGACACACTGTTTCATGCAAATAAGTGATCTGCGCACGTACCTAGTGACCTGTAGCCGGAAGTCTAGCACAGTTGTAACACATAAGCCACTGGAATTTGGACAGTATCACCTACAACCGCAGATCGGGTGCAATTCCAGCACAGACTGGACATAGGTGACGTGACTATACTGAAAAGGTGTCTTTTTTCTTGAACCAATGCTTTCTTTCCAAAGGGACACAATAAGGCTATAAATACCTGACATATTCCTCAGGTATAGACATGATTTTTGACAGCAAAAACAATCTTCTTCTCTTCAAAAACTTATTATGGTCATTTAACTGTTGAGTTAGTTCGACGAATCCAATAATTTGAGGTACCGCTATTATTGGATTGAAAGTCATTTTATCCTAGGAGGAAAATTTCATAACCTCAGGTACTTGCCGGGAATTATTTCCTTAAGGACACTCCGTGAATTTGGGGGACTTGGCTTTAACTTTTAGTTTCATCTTATTTCTGAAATTATAACACACTTCTTGGATAAATCATTTTTGATCTTGTGTTGAAGGTGTTGAAACTTCAAGTTGTTTTTGAGAAGTTTGATCTTGAGCTTAGTTGAAGTGTATGCTACATAACATACAGATTTTGTGCACCCGTAAACATTGAAATAACATGCGATAAGACAGTCGGTAAAAGGTTTTATCGCTGTAAGAATCTAGGGGCTGTGAGCTAAAAGTGACAAAGGAGTTTGAATATGTGATGTAGGTGACTCAGGTCTTAATAATTTCATAATTGAGTGGAGGTGACAAGTACTTTATTATGGATTAAGAAAGTTGAGAAAATTTGAAAATAACCCTCAAGTTTTTAAATTTATACTTTGATCCAAATGTTAGTTAATATAACAGGAAACAGAGGGAAAAAAGGTGTGCTTCTCTCTCTTCTCATCTGTTGTTGTTTTTTCTCTCTTCACGATTTTTGTTGTTCATTATTGTTGTTGCTTTATTCATCGTCTTCTGCTTTATTATCATCATCTTCTACTTCATTATCATCAGCATCTTTTTTTTATCGGCCATTGTTGTTGTTTTATCGCTACTGCTGCTACTTTACTTTACCAATTTTTTAGGTAAAATTTTGTTTCATGCATCACTTTGTACTTTGGCATTACTTCATAGGTGACTTTGGTAAGTAAAATTATGTTTTTTAGTTGAATTTGTCATCTAGGTACACGGCTACTATTGTTTTTTCAACAATAGATAGAAATCATTCATGAATACAACATAAGAGCCAACATTTAAATAGATCACTCAGTCTGTTGCAACAAATACATATTCTGTTGCATCAGAAGACTCATACTTTGGATTCATATTTATGGTTCTTTAGTGCCCGTAATATGAATCTAACAGATGATTAATCTGTTACAATAGATATGTTATCTGTTGCAACAGATAAATAATCTGTTGCAATAGATAAATATTCTGTTGTAACAGATGAGTAATCTATTTGGAACAACACAATATAGCTCCTACCACAAACCCAACAGTTAACTCATATATTTCAACTCTTGCTATTGATACTGGATTCGAATTATTTCTTGATTGTCAACATGTTTGTTGAGAAGAAGAAATAGACAGAATGAAAATTAAATAAGAATTAAAATGTCAAAGTTGATCAAACGTAAATTTTTTAATAAACAAAAACAAATAAAAATACGTAGGCTAAAAAAATAATTTGCCTTCATGAGGTAGGGGTTAAGGTCTGGGGATACACCACCCTCCCAAGATCCCACTTGTGGGATTATACTGGATATGTTGTAGTTTTATTTTCATGTTTTTATTTGTTCAACTTTAATATTTTACTAAGTACTTAATTAAATATGATGTAATAGAGGTATATACTTGAGTATTAATGTATGCATTGGGTCAAGTTTTAAGTTTCAACTCTTTCTTTTGCTACTAGATTCAAATTATTCCTTAATCGTCGATATATTTGTTGAGAATAAGAAATAGACAGAATAAAAATTAAATAAGAATTTAAACGTCAAATTCGATCAAACATAAATTTTTTATTAAACAAAAATAAATAAAAATACATAGGCTAAAAGAAAAAAATAATCTAATTATTACTATCATCATTATTACCAGCCGGCCAATCTTCAACCGGCATCAACAGTGCCCTCCTCAGACTCTGGATCTCCCAGAGCATCCTGGCTCTCATTGCAAACAACTTTCATTGAAGGTCATGAACATGTATTTGAAGTACCCGTACGGTGTCTTATAAAATAGCAACGTCCCACATTGGACCAGCCATATCTAGAACAGAAATGAATTGACAAAAAAACTTTAAAACAAAAGTAAATAAATGAATTCGAATGTAATACAACATACACTACCAATTGGGTATATTTACACAAAAAGCAAGAAAAAACTTACTTGAGTCAAGGAAGAGAAAGTGGTTGAAGGTGTAATATGAAAGACAAGATGCAAGAAATAAATAGTAGAATGAACAAGTAAGGAGAGACCTATTTATAGAGGATTGAATTTGAATGAGTTAGGCAAAGGCGCAACTGTTCACCTCCATTTATTAATTACATACAAACTGGTGACTTTTCGATTACTTAGAAAAGTTATAACTTCATAAATAAAGTTGCTGACTGACTTTTTGATTATTGTGATAACCCATGACTTTTCAGCTTATTATTAGTAATTAGTTCTTTTCAGTAACCCTTTTTAATGAGTTGTGGTAACAGATTCTATATCTGTTGCATGAGATAACACATCTGCGACAAAAGATATACCATCTGTTGCATCAGATAACCCATCTGCGATAACAGATATACCACTTGTTGCAACAAATCGACAACATGTTGCATCAGATAATCTATCTGTTGCAACATATAATCTATTTTTTTAATAATCATCATATCATTAATCTAGATTTTTTATTATATAAATTTTAAAAACACATTTAAAAATAAAAATGTTGAAAAGTCACTACTTGTCGCTTATTTTATATTAACATCAATTATTCAAATTAAATAACTATTTTCTTACGGTTATAAATTGTGTTTATCATTTATTTCCATATTATTTTCTGTGAAAAAATGACTTGATTATATCAAGCTGGTGAGTTCTTAAAAAAAGTCACGGTTGTTCACCTTTTTTTAATAATCATCATATACCTTAATCCAATGTTGTTACTTTTTTATTATATAATAAATAAATAATTTTAAAATAAAAATGGTGAAAAGTCATGATCAGTTATTAAAATTAAATAACCTTTCTTTTACGGTTATAAATTATGTTTATCATATATTTCTTTATTATTTATTTATGAATCATTTTTCATATTAAATAATCAACAAGTTATGGCTTTCCCCCTCAATAACAATAATAACCCTTTTTTATTAATAATCGTCTGTTGCAACATATGATCCATCTGTCGCAATAGATTAACCATATGTCCCAACAGATTAACCATCTATTGCAACATATGTTTCATCCGTTGCCATAAATGCTCAATCCCTACGTCCAACCGTCGACATATTGAGAAAGAATTGACAAAATGAAAATTAAATATTAAATAAGAATTATAAATTCAAAGTCGACTAAACATAGATTTTTTGAATCCATTATATATAAATATTTAAAATAAAAAAACATATCGTTGGGTATATCTGGTATAGTAAAAGAAAAAACATAACCTAATTATTATTATTACTACTACTACTACTACTACTACTATTATTATTATTATTATTATTATTATTATTATTATTATTATTATCATTATTGTCAACCATCCAATCTTCATCCAGCAATAGCAGATGGGCTTGGAAGAATAAGGTGCGTACAAATGGATGGATCCGCATTCATGTGTGGGAGTAATGTATTACTGATAAGGTCATCGGGACAACAAACATAAAGTACAATGATTTTTTGTAAGACCCCGTAAAAGTTCTAGTTCAATTCAGTCTCATATAGCTTGTATAAAGGGTACCATACATAGAAAAATTTAGCTAAGTGTTAACACTTAGAATCATTTTTAGCCTTCGTAATTGGATCATTTTATTCTCGATCCATACGGCCTTAGAATGTCGATTTTTGAGTTGATTCATGATCAGGGATGTCAATAGGTCATCTTGGGTGAGTTTTGAATTTTTTGAACGACGTTTGAGTCACGTTTGGAGGACCAAAATAGAAAGCCAACATGATCTTGATGCGTCGCATTGATTATCACATCGTAACCATTGCACAATGCGTGGACCCCATTGATGCGGTGCATCGCCTATCGCATCACTGGGTCAGTTTTGCTCATGAAGTTATGAGTTTTCAAGGGCATTTAGGTCCTTTTCCTCTCACCAATTCAGCCAAAACACAAAATTAAGCTCCCAAAAGGGCAAAATACATTTATTCTTCACAAATCATCTTAAGAACAAAATCCTAGGTTTATCAAATTCAAGACCAAGTTCCAAAAAATCCACAACAATCTTCACGAAATCAATAATCAAGGTATGTTAGGTGTTCATCCTTTGGTCTCCATCCACCCTTGGAGTTCAAGAACCCTTTTTAAAACTACAAGTTTTCAGATTCATGATTTACATGTGTGAAATGGGTTGTATTCATGTTTGTGTTGTTGTATGGATTTAAATTCAAGATTTAATTATAAGTTTCATTAACATAAGACAACATGTATGTTGATTGATGTAATTCCCATGTTAAAACCCTTGAAATTGCAAGTTTAAGTTTTAGTCATGATGCCTATGTGTTGTTCATTACCATGTGCATAATTATGCTCTCCAAGTGTTTGATAGAATATCCATGTGAATTGAATAGTGTAATCATGACATGTTATCATGTGTTCTGATTCATGTACAAGTTCATGACTTTCAAGTGTTTGACAAAATGTCTCAGTAAATGAATTGTGAACAATTGACTATTGTTATGCTTTCAAGATTTGTTATGTTTTATTATTGATGCTATCGAGTCCTGGGGGTATTTATTACCCAAAATCTAGTTGTTACTTAGTTGCAGTAGTTATAGAATAGTCCTATAAAGGTCAAGAACAGTAGTACTCAGTCAGTAACAAAACTCAATGAACTCAGTCCAGTTCAGTCAGTCAACACGATCATTATCAGTTCAGTCAAGCCTAATACAGTCTAGTGATCAGTTTAGTGTCGATTCTATTGGGAGTAGGATTCAGCACCAAGCGAACCCAGGGACAGAGGCATCCCTGCCAGTAGAGGGTTTGACCCTTAGTAGCAATCCCTGCATTATAGAACTACGTAGCCAGTATAGGGTAAGTTGCTCTCCTTACAGATTAAGGTTGACATAACATTGTTAGTATCCTGTGGAAAGGTGTTAACACCCTTCGAACTGGGGTCAGGGGTTGGACCCCAAATCAGTTTATATCGGTTAGATGAACACTCCCACAGTTACAGTTTTAGTCTCAGTATTTAGTAAAAAAACTCAGTCAGTTCTATAGAACCTGGCTATCAGTAGTTACACAACCATCAAAATTCAGTACTCAGTTTCAGTATAATCTCAAATACATGATGTATATTTACGTGTGCATTATTGTATGCTCAGTATGTTTAGCAGTTATAGTTTTGCATGTACACTCATCCAGTTACTTCATGATGTTCATTCAGTCAGTTATTATCTCATGCATATGAACCCACATATATCAGCCTTACCTCACTTACCATACCAGTACATTCCACGTACAGACATATACTCTCTTTTGCACTATGTTGTTTCATATCATAGGTTCAGATGCACGGGTTCCTGATCATACTTAGTAGCTCAAGATATCAGCGGCAGATTCAGTAATGAGTCCTCATCAACCGAGGATATTATTTTATTTCAGCTTTTCAGCAGATTTAGCATGTTCAGTAGTTGGAGTTAGTTGGGGACTTGTCCCATCAACTCTACATATAGATAGTTAGAAGCTTTCAAACTAAATTACTTCAGACAGATGTTTAGTATTTTCAATATTATTATTAGTACTCAGTATTTGTTTTCGGTTAATGTACCTTATGGAATTTTTATCCTAACTTTTGCATATATTTTAGTCTTATTATTCAGTGCTCATAGCAGGTACCAGTCATGGGTAAGCTTGTGCTCCTTCGGGCCATAAGCACCGTGTGACGTCCAGAGTGTAGGCTCAGGGCATTACAAACTTGGTATCATAGCCTAAGGTTCTAAAGAGTCCTAGGGAGTCTTAAAGCCATATTAAGTAGATTCTTTTGCATGGGTGTGTAGCGTGCCACATTTATGGACAAGAGGCTCTCAGGCATTTTAGAAAAAAGTTCCCTTCTTTTAGTGTCCATATCGTGTGAGTGAGCATGAGCTCAAGTTGAACTCTCTGTCTAATCCAATTTTTCCTTTCGTTTATAGAACATGCCTCATAAATAGACCAACAGACGAAGAACAAGGAACCAGCTAGTACTTCCGCCCATTCAGGTAAATCACCTGAATAAGCATATTTCTCACGCAGAATTCAAAGCATCTTTCACCACTATAGCCCATTCTATAGTATCCCAGAATGAACTCCTAACTACTGTTCAGGCCAACCCAGTGACCAATACTACTGTAGCTAGAATTTGAGACTTTACCTAAATTAACCCTCCTATATTTTCAGGGTCTAAGTTTGAAGAGGACCCATAGGAATTCCTCGACATGGTACAGAAGGTAATAGATATTATGGGGTTATCGCTAGTGAGAGTGCTGAGTTAGTTGCCTATTAGTTGTAGGATGTAGCTCATACATGGTTTAAGCATTGGAAAGTAGATAGGGCCACAGATATAGGGCCTATAGAATGGGAAGAGTTTGCTACTTCCTTTCTAGATAGGTTCTTCCCATTAGAGTTGAGAGAAGTTAAGGTGTTAGAGTTTATTAACCCAAAGCAGGGCAATATGAGTGTGAAATAGTATTCCCTCAAGTTTACTCAGTTTGTTAGGTATGCTCTTCATGTGGTAGCTGATTGTAGATCTAAGATGAGTAAGTTTGTGTCTAGTGTATCCGACAGTGTAGTCAAGGAGCCTAAGAAGATGGACTTGGCTAGGTTGATGGTTCATGCTCAATAGATAGAGGAGCAAACAACTAAAGAGAAAGAGAGAGAGAACAAGAAGGTTAGAATAGGTAGCTTCAACTTTACTCAACCTATCAACCCAAAATATTCAGTACTAGCTCTTTTCTCAACCAGTGCTCCAGTGCCTAAATTCAAAAATAGTAATAAGGATAGGGCACCAGGCTCTAAATCTCAGGGTAGTGTTAGCAGTGCTTAAATGAATCCTCTTTGTCAAAATGTGGCAAAAATAATCAGGGTATCTATAGAGCTAGCATTGATATATGTTTCAAATATGGCAAGCTAGGTCATAGAATCAGAGAGTGCCCTCAGGTGGGTTCACAGAGTTAGTATAATCGTCCCCTAGCTCAGTTTGATTGCCCGTCTCAGTAGGGTGCCGCTTCCAGTGCCACCAGTGGGCAACGCCCAAATAGGCTTTATGCACTTCAGTCCCTATAGGATTAGGAAAGTTCTCCTGATATGTTCACTGGTACGTTACAAGTTTACCATTTACATGTTTATGCTTTGCTAGATCCAGGAGTTTTTTTATCATTTGTAACTCCTTATATAGCTGTTGACTTTGGATTAAGACCAAAATCCTAGTAGAGACCTTCTCAGTCTTTACCCCAGTAGGTAAGTCTATCATAGCCTGTGGGTATACAAAAACTGTCTGGTTATGGTATCTCAGAAAGTTATTTCCGCAGACTTAGTAGAGTTAGAGATGACAGATTTTGACGTCATTCTCGACATGGATTGGATTCATTCATTTTATGCTTTAGTTGACTGTAGAAGTAGATTTATCTTTTTTTAGTTCCCGAATGAACCTATCCTAGAATGGAGAGGTAGTACTTCAACACTTAGGGGTCAACTTATTTCATACCTTAGAGTGAGAAAAATGATATCTAAGAGGTGTGTTTATCATCTTGATTGAGTTAAAGATTCTAGTTTTGAGACTCCTAATCTTGAGTCAGTTCTAGTAGTAAGTGATTTTTCAGATGTGTTTCCCAAAGATCTTTTCGGAGTTCCTCTCAAAAGGGAAATTGACTTCGGAATAGAGCTTCTTCCTGATACTCAGCCCATCTCTATTCTGCCATATAGAATGGATCTAACTGAAAATAAAGAGTTGAAAGAGCAGTTGAAAGATCTCTTAGATAAGGGATTCATCAGGCCCAATATCTCCCCGTGGGGCGCACCAATTCTATTCATGCGGAAGAAAGACGCTTCTCTTAGAATGTGTATTATCTATCATCAGTTGAACAAAGTCACCGTCAAGAATAAGTATCCACTTCCTAGAATCGATGACTTATTTGACCAACTTCAGGGTGCCAATTACTTCTCTAAAATAGACCTCAGATCTAGCTATCATCAGCTCAGAGTCAGAGAATGTGACATTCCAAAAATAGCTTTCAGAACTCGGTATGGTCACTTCGAGTTTCTAGTCATGTTATTTGGTCTTACCAATGCCCCAGCAACTGTCATGAACTTTATAAACCATGTGTTCAAGTTGTACTTGGACATGTTCATCATAGTCTTTATTGATGACATTCTTGTCTACTCCCACAATGAACATGATCATTCAAACCAACTCAGAATAGTATTACAGACTCTCAGATCATGTCAGTTATTTGCCAAATTCAGTAAATGCAAATTTTGGCTAAGGTCAATAGCTTTCCTTGGTCATATAGTTTCCAGTGATGGCATTAGATTTGATCCTCAAAAGACTGAAGCAGCGAAAAACTGGCCCAGACCTATATCTCCATCAGATATCAGGAGTTTCTTGGGTTTGGCTGGCTATTACCGATGGTTAGTTGAAGGATTTTCATCTATTATATCTCCCACATCCTGATTGACTCAGAAGGGACACATTAAGGCTATAAATACCTGACATATTCCTCAGGTATAGACATGATTTTTTACAGCAAAAACAATCTTCTTCTCTTCAAAAACTCATTGTGATCATTAACTATTGAATGGGTTTGACGAATCTAATAATTTGAGGTGCCGTTATTGTTGGATTGAAAGCATTTTATCTTGGGAGAAAAATTCCATAATCTCGGGTACTTGAGGGGAGTTATTTCCTTAAGGACACACCGTGAATTTGGGAAACTTCGCTTTAACTTTCTATTTTATCTTATTTCTAAAATTATAACACACTTCTTGGATAAATCATTTTTTATCTTGTGTTGAAGGTGTTGAAACTTTAAGTTGTTTTTGAGAAGTTTGGTCTTGAGCTTAGTTGAAGTGTATGCTACATAACATACAGATTTTGTGTATCCAAAAATATTGAAAATAACATGCAATAAGACAATCAGTAAACGGTTTTGTCGCTGTAAGAATCTAGGGGCTTTGAGCTAAAAGTGACAAAGGAGTTTGAAAATGAGGTGTAGGTGACTCAGGTCTTAATAATTTCATAATTGAGTGGAGTTGACAATTACTTTATATGGATTAAGAAAGTTGAGAAAATTTGAAAACAGCCCACAAGTTTTTAAATTTATACTTTGATCCAAATGTTAGTTAATATAACAGGAAACGAAGGGAAAAAAGGTGTGTTTCTCTCTCTTCTCATCCGTTGTTGTTTTTTCTCTCTTCGCAATGTTTGTTGTTCATTATTGTTGTTGCTTTATTCATCATCTTCTGCTTTACTATCATCATCTTCTACTTCATTATCATCATCATCTTTTTCTTGTCGGTCATCGTTGTTGTTTTACCGCTACTGTTGCTACTTTACTTAACCAAGTTTTAGGTGAAATTTTATTTCGTACATCACTTTGAACTTTGTAATTACTTCATAGGTGACTTTGGTAAGTAAAATTATGTTTTTTAGTTGAATTTGTCATCTGGGTACACTGCTGCTATTATTTTTTCAACAATGGATAGAAATCGTTCATGAATACAACATAAGATCCCACAGTTTAAACAGATCACTCAGTCTGTTGCAACAAATACATGTTCAGCTGCAACAGAAGACTCATATGTTGGATTCATATTTATGGTTCTTTAGTGCCCATAATATGAATCTAACAGATGATCAATCTGTTGCAACAGACATGTTATCTATTGCAATAGATGATAAATTTGTTGCACAAGAACAATTATCTGTTGCAACAGATAAATAATCTATTGCAACAGATAAATATTCTGTAGTAACAGATGAGTAATCTGTTTGGAACAACACAATATAGCTCCTGCCACAAACCCAACAGATAACTCATATGTTTCAACTCTTGCTATTGATACTGGATTTAAATTATTTCTTAATTGTCAACATGTTTGTTGAGAAAAAGAAATAGACAAAATAAAAATTAAATAAGAATTAAAACGTCAAAGTCAATTAAACATAAATTTTTTAATAAACAAAAACAAATAAAAATACGTAGGCTAAAAAAATAATTACCTTCATGAGGTAGGGGTTAAGGTCTGGGGATACACCACCCTCCCCAGATCCCACTTGTGGGATTATACTGGATATGTTGTAGTTTTATTTTCGTGTTTTTATTTGATCAACTTTAATATTTTACTAAGTACTTAATTAATATGATGTAATAGAGGCCTATACTTGAGTATTAATGTATGCATTGGGTCAAGTTTTAAGTTTCAACTCTTGCTATTGCTACTGGATTCAAATTATTCCTTAATCGTCAGTATATTTGTTGAGAATAAGAAATAGACAGAATAAAAATTAAATAAGAATTTAAACGTCAAAGTCAATCAAACATAAATTTTTTATTAAACAAAAATAAATAAAAATACATAGGCTAAAATAAAAAAAATAATCTAATTATTATTATCATCATTATTGTCAGCCGGCCAATCTTCAACCGGCATCAGCAGTGCCCTCCTCAGACTTCGGATCTCCCGAAGCATCCTGGCTCTCATTACAGACAACTTTCATTGAAGGTCATGCACCTGTGCTTGAAGTTCCCGTACGGTTTCTTATAAAATAGCAACGTCCCACATTGGACCAGCCATATCTAGTACACGAATGAATTGACAAAAAACATTAAAACAAAAGTAAAGAAATAAATCCGAATGTAATACAACATACACTACCAATTGGGTATATTTACACAAAAAGCAAGAAAAAACTTGCCTGAGTCAAGGAAGAGAAAGTGGTTGAAGGTGTAATATGAAAGACAAGATGCAAGAAATAAATAGTAGAATGAACAAGTAAGGAGAGACCTATTTATAGAGGAATGAATTTGAATGAGTTAGGCAAAGGCGCAACTGTTCACCTCCATTTATTAAATACATACAAACTGGTGACGTTTTGATTACTTAGAAAGGTTATAACTTAATTAAATGAAGTTGCTGACTGACTTTTTGATTATTGTGATAACTCATGACTTTTCAGCTTATTATTAGTTATTCGTTCTTTTCAGTAACCCTTTTTATTGAGTTGTGGTAACAGATTCTATATCTATTGCATCAAATAACAAATCTGTGACAATAGATATACCATCTGTTGCATCAGATAACCCATCCGCGATAACAGATATACCATTTGTTGTAACAAATCAACAACCTATTGCATCAGATAATCTATCTGTTGCTATATATATTCTATCTTTTTTAATAATCATCATATCATTAATCTAAATTTTTTATTATATAAATTTTAAAAACACATTTAAAAATAAAAATGTTGAAAAGTCACTACTTGTCGCTTATTTTATATTAACATCAATTATTCAAATTAAATAACTATTTTTTTATGGTTATAAATTGTGTTTATCATTTATTTCCATATTATTTTCTGTTAAAAAATGACTTAATTAAATCAAACTGGTGAGTTCTTAAAAAAAGTCACGACTGTTCACCTTTTTTAAATAATCATCATATACCTTAATCCAATGTTGTTACTTTTTTATTATATAATAAATAAATAATTTTAAAATAAAAATGGTGAAAAGTCATGATCAATTATTAAAATTAAATAACCGTTCTTTTATGGTTATAAATTGTGTTTGTCATTTATTTCCTTATTATTTATTTATGGACCATTTTTCATATTAAATAATCAAAAAGTCATGACTTTCACCCTCAATAACAATAATAACCCTTTTTTTTATTAATAATCGTCTGTTACAACATATGATCCATCTGTCACAACAGATTAACCATATATCGCAACAGATTAATCCGTTGCAACATATGGTTCATCTGTTGCCACAAACGCTCAATTCTTACCTCCAACCGTCGACATATTGAGAATAAAGAATAGAAAAAATAAAAATTAAATATTAAATAAGAATTATAAATCCAAAGTCGACTAAACATAAATTTTTGAATCCATTATATATAAATATATACAATAAAAAAAATATACCCTTGGGTAGATCCGTATAATGAAAGAAAAAACACAACCTAATTATTATTATTACTATTATTATTATTATCATTATTATTAACCAGCCCATCGTCATTCACTAACAGAAGATGGGCTTGGAAGAATAAGGTGCGTGCAGATGGATGGATCCACGTTCATGTGTGGGAGTAATGTATTACTGATAAGGTCATCGGGACAACAAACATAAAGTACAATGATTTTGTGTAAGACACCGTAAAAGTTCTAGTTCAATTCAGTCTCATATAGCTTATATAAAGGGTACCAGACAAAGAAAAATTTAGCTAAGTGTTAACACTAAGAATCATTTTTATCCTTCGTAATTGGATGATTTCATTTTTAATCCATACGGCCTTAGAATGTCGATTTTTGAGTTGATTCATGATCAGGGATGTCAATAGGTCATCTTGGGTGAGTTTCGGATTTTTTGAACGTCGTTTGAGTCACGTTTGGAGGACCAAAACAGCAAGCCAATGCGATCTTGACGCGTCGCTTTGACTATCACATCGTAACCATCATGCGATGCATGGACCCATCGACGTGGTGCATCGCCTATGGCATCACTGGGTCAGTTTTGCTCATTAAGTTATGAGTTTTGAAGGGTATTTAGGTCCGTTTCCTCTTACCAATTCAGCCAAAACACAAAATTAAGCTCCCAAAAGGGCAAAATACATTCATTCTTCATAAATCATCTGAAGAACAAAAGCCTAGGTTCATCAAATTCAAGACCAAGTTCCAAAAAATCCACAACAATCTTCACGAAATCAATAATCAAGGTATGGTAGGTGTTCATCCTTTGGTCTCCATCCACCCTTGGAGTTCAAGAATCCTTTTTAAAATTACAAGTTTTCAGATTCATGATTTACATGTGCGAATTGGGTTGTATTCATGTTTGTGTTGTTGTATGGATTTAAATTCAAGATTTAATTATAAGTTTCATTAACATAAGACAACATGTATGTTGATTGATGTAATTCCCATGTTAAAACCCTTGAAATTGCAAGTTTAAGTTTTAGTCATGATGCCTATGTGTTGTTCATTACCATGTGCATTAATTATGCTCTCCAAGTGTTTGATAGAATATCCATGTAAATTGAATAGTGTAATCATGACATGTTATCATGTGTTCTGATTTATGTACAAGTTCATGACTTTCAAGTGTTTGACAAAATGTCTCAGTAAATGAATTGTGAACAATTGACTATTGTTATGCTTTCAAGATTTGTTATGTTTTATTATTGATGTTATCGAGTCCTGGGGGTATTTATTACCCAAAATCTAGTTGTTACTTAGTTACAGTAGTTATAGAATAGTCCTATAAAGGTCAAGAACAGTAGTACTCAGTCAGTAACAAAACTCAATGAACTCAGTCCAGTTCAGTCAGTCAACACGATCATTATCAGTTCAGTCAAGCCTAATACAGTCTAGTGATCAGTTTAGTGTCGATTCTATTGGGAGTAGGATTCAGCACCAAGCGAACCCAGGGACAGAGGCATCCCTGCCAGTAGAGGGTTTGACCCTTAGTAGCAGTCCCTGCATTACAGAACTACATAGCCAGTATAGGGTAAGTCGCCCTCCTACTAGATTAGGGTTGACACAGCATTGTTAGTATCCCGTAAGAAGGTGCTAACACCCTTCCAACTGGGTTAAGGGGTTGGAACCCAAATCAGTCAGGGTATATCAGTTAGATGAACACTCCCACAGTTACAGTTTTAGTCTCAGTATTTAGTAAAAAACTCAGTCAGTTCTACAAAACCATGGCTATCAGTAGTTACTCAGCCATCCGAATTCAGTATTCAGTTTTAGTATAATGTCAAATACATGATGTATATCTACGTGTGCAGTATTGTATGTTCAGTATGTTCAGCAGTTATATTTTTGCATGTACACTCATCCAGTTACTTCATGATGTTCATTCAGCTAGTTATCATCTCATGCATATGAACCCATGTATATCAGCCTTACCTCACTTACCATATTAGTACATTCCACGTACGGATGCATACTCTCTTTTCTTCTATGTTGTTTCATAGCATAGGTTTAGATGCACGGATTCCTGATTATACTTAGCAACTCAAGATATCAGCAGTAGATTCAGCAGTGAGTCCTTATCCACTAAGGATATTATTTTATTTTAGCATTTCAGCAGATTTAGTATGTTCAGTAGTTGGAGGGACAGTAGTTGGAGGGACTTGTCCCATCAACTCCACATTTAGATAGTTAGAGTCTTTCGAACTAAATTACTTTAGACAGATGTTTAATATTTTTAGTATTATTATCAGTATTCAGTATTTGTTTTCGGTTAATGAACCTTATAGAATTTTTATCTTAACTTTTGCATATATTTCAGTATTATTATTCAGTGCTCATAGCAAGTACCAGTCATGGGTTAGCTTGTGATCCTTCGGGTCGTAAGTACCGTGTGACATCCAGAGTATAGGCTCAGGGAATTACAAACTTGGTATCATAGCCTAAGGTTCTAAAGAGTCCTATGGAGTTTGAAAGACGCATTAAGTAAAGTCTTTTGCATGGGTGTGTAGCATGCCACACTTATGGACAAGAGGCTCTAAGGCATTTTAGAAAAAAATTCCCTTCTTTTAGTGTCCATATCGTGTGAGTGAGCATGAGATCAAGTTGAACTCTCTGTCTAATCCAATTTTTCCTTTTGTTTATAGAACATGCCTCATAAAAAGACCAACGGATGAAGAACAAGGAACCAGCCAACACCTCTGCCCATGCAGGTAAATCCCCTGAATGAGCATATTTCTCACGCAAAATTCAAAGCAACTTTCACCACTTTAGCCCATTCTATAGTAGCCTAGAATGAACGCCCAGATGCTGTTCAGGCTAACCCAGTGGCTAATACTACTGTAGCAAGAATTCAAGACTTTAGCTAAATGAACCGTCCTACAATTTTGGGGTCTAAGTCTGAAGAGGACCCATAGGAATTCCTCAACATAGTGCAGAAGATAATAGATATTATGGGGTTACTGCTAGTGAGAGTGCTGAGTTAGCTGCCTATTAGTTGTAGGATGTGGCTCATACATGGTTTAAGCATTAGAAGGTAGATAGGGCCACAGATGTAGGGCCTATAGAATGGGAAGAGTTTGCTACTGCCTTTCTAGATAGCTTCTTCTCATTGGAGTTGAGAAAAGTCAAGGTGTTAGAGTTTATTATCCCAAAGCAGGGAAATATGAGAGTGAAATAGAATTCCCTCAAGTTTGCTCAGTTGGAAAGGTATGCTCTTCATGAGGTAGTTGATAATAAATCTAACATGAGTAAGTTTATGTCTAGTGTATCCGATAGTGTGGTCAAGGAGCCTAATGAGATGGAATTGGCTAGGTTGATGGTTCATGCTCAATAGATAGAGGAGCGAAAAACTAAAGAGAAAGAGAGGGAGAATAAGAGGGTTAGAAGAGGTAGCTTCAAATTTACTCAACCTAAGTTAGAGGGTGGTAATCGTCCTCAAATTAGCCTAAAATCTTTAGTACCAGCTTTGTTCTCAGCCAGTGCTCCAGTGCCTAAATTCAGAAATAGTAATAAAGATGGGGCACCAGGCTCTAAATCTTAGGATAATGATAGCAGTGCTCAAACGAATCCTCTTTGTCAAAAATATGGCAAAAAATAATTAGGGTATTTGTAGAGCTAGCATTGATGTATGTTTCAAGTATAGCAAGCTAGGTCATAGAATCAAAGAGTGCCCTCAGGTGGGTTCACAGAGTCAGCATAAGCGTCCCCTAGCTCAGTCCGATCACCTATCTCAGCAGGGTGCCACTTCCAGTGCCACCAGTGGGCAACGCCCAAATAGTCTTTATGCACTTTAGTCCTAACAGGATCAGAAAAGTTCTCCTGATGTGGTCACTGGTACATTACAAGTTTATATTTACATGTTTATGCTTTGCTATATCCAGGAGCTTTTTTATCCTTTGTAACTCCTTATATAGCTGTTTACTTTGGAGTCAGACCAAAAATCCTAGTAGAGCCCTTCTCAGTCTCTACCCCAGTAGGTAAGTCTATCATAGCCTGTGGGTATACAAAAACTGTCTGGTTATGGTGTCTCAGAAAGTTATTTCTGCAGACTTAGTAGAGTTAGAGATGACAGATTTTGACGTCGTTCTTGACATGGATTGGTTTCATTCATGTTATGCTTCAGTAGACTATAGAAGTAGAGTTATCTTTTTTCAGTTCCCAAATGAACCTATCCTAGAATGGAGGGTAGTACTTCAGCACTTAGGGGTCAACTTATTTAATACCTTAGAGTGAGAAAAATAATATCCAAGAGGTGTGTTTATCATCTTGTTTGAGTTAAATATTCTAGATTTGAGACTCCTAATCTTGAGTTAGTTCTAGTTGTAAGTGAATTTCCAGATGTGTTTTCCAAAGATCTTCTCGGAGTTCCTCTCGAAAGGAAAATTGACTTCAGAATAGACCTTCTTCCTGATACTCAGCCCATCTCTATTCTGCCATATAGAATAGATCTAACTAAAACTAAAGAGTTAAAAGATCAGTTGAAAGATCTTCTAGATAAGGGATTCATCAGGCCCAGTATCTCCCCATGGGGCATACCAGTTCTATTCATGCAGAAGATAGATGGTTCTCTTAGAATGTATATTGACTATCGTCAGTTGAACAAAGTTACCATCAAGAACAAGTATCTACTTCCTAGAATTAATGACTTATTTGACCAACTTCAGGGTGCCAATTACTTTTCTAAAATAGACCTCAGATCCGGCTATCATCAGCTCAGAGTCAGAGAATGTGACATTCCAAATATAGCTTTCAGAACTTGGTATGGTCACTTCGAGTTTCTAGTCATATTATTTGGTTTTACCAATGCCCCAGTAACTTTCATGGACTTTATGAACCACGTGTTTAAGCAGTGCTTAGACATGTTCATCATAGTCTTTATTAATGACATTCTTGTCTACTCCCACAATGAACATGATCATTCAGACCAACTCAGAATAGTATTATAGACTCTCAGATCCCGTCAGTTGTTTGCCAAATTCTGTAAATGCAAATTTTAGCTAAGGTTAATAGCTTTCCTTGGTCATATAGTTTCCAGTGATGGCATTAGAGTTGATCCTCAAAAGACTGAAGCAGTAAGAAACTGGCCCAGACCTATCTCTCCGTCAAATATCAGGAGTTTCTTAGGTTTGGATGGCTATTACCGATGGTTAGTTGAAGGATTTTCATCTATTACACCTCCTACATCCCGGTTAACTCAGAAGAAAGTTAAATTCCAGTGGTCAGATTTTTGTGAGAAGAGTTTTTAGGAGTTGAAGACTCAACTCACTACAGTCCTAGTTTTGACTTTGTCCAATGGTTCAAATGGATTTGTTGTATATTGTGATGCTTTTAGAGTTGGATTAAGGTATGTTTTGATGCAGAAGGGTAAGGTTGTGGCCTATGCCTCTAGACAACTTAGGCCCCATGAAAAGAATTACCCCACCCAAGATCTTGAATTAGCAGCTATTGTGTTTGCCTTAATGATTTGGAGGAACTATTTATATGGGGTGCATGTTGATGTATTCACATACGACAAAATCCTGTAGTATGTATTTTCGCAGAAATACTTGAATTTGTGTCAGAAAAGGTGGTTAGAGTTGTTGAAAAATTATGACATAAGTGTTCTGTATCATCCAGGCAAGGCCAATGTAGTAAAATATGCCCTCAGTAGGTTGTCCATGGGTAGTGTTACTCACGTTGAAATGGAAAGAAGAAGATAGTTCAAGAAGTCCATCAGCTTGCCAGGCTAGGTGTCCGTTTTGTTGATTCGGTTGAGGGTAGTGTTTGGGTACAGAATAGTTTGAAATTATTTTTGGTTTCCAATGTAAAAGAAAAGTAGGACAAGGATCCTAGTTTAGTTAAGCTGAAATAGTCAGGCAGGTACCATAAGGTTGAGGTTTTCTCCCAAGGGGGAGATAGTGTCTTGCATTACTAGGGTAGGCTTTCTGTGCCATGTATGGATAGCGTGAGATAGGAAATTCTTGCTAAAGCGCATGGTGCATGCTACTCTAATCATACAGGGGCCACAAATATGTACCTCAATTTGCGTGAAGTCTATTGGTGGAGTGAAATGAAGAGAGACATTAGAGAGTTTGTGGCTAAGTGTTTTACGTGTCAGCAGGTGAAGATTGAGCACCAAAAGCCTAGTGGTTCTATGCAGGATTTCATTATTCCCACATGGAAGTGGGAAGAAGTGAACATGGACTTTGTAATCGGTTTACCTCGTACTCGCCGACAGCATGATTCGATTTGGGCCATTATGGATAGGATGACCATATCAGCCCATTTCTTGCCAGTTCATACCTCTTATTTAGACGAGGACTATGCCAAGCTCTATATCAGAGATTTGGTTAGGTCACACAGTGTCCCATTGTCCATCATTTCAGATAGAGGTAGGCAGTTCACCTCTTACTCTTAGAAATCCTTCCAAAAGGGTCTGGGTACCCAAGTTCACCTCAGTACAACCTTTCACCCTCAGATAGATGGTCAAGAAAAAAGGTCCATTCAGACTTTAAAAGATACATTAAGAACGTGTGTCTTTGACTTTAAGGGCAGTTGGGATGACCACTTACCTTTGATTGAGTTCACATAAAATAACAACTATCATTCCAGCATTCAGATGTCTCCGTTTGAGGTTCTTTATGGGAGAAGATGTAGATCTTCCATTGGTTGGTTTGAAGTATGTGAGGCCACGGCAATGGGGCCTGACTTGGTGTTTGATGCCTTAGAGAAAGTGTTGTTAATCAGAGAGTGGTTTAAGACAGCCCAGAGTCGACAGAAATCGTATACAGATGTGATAAGAAAAGATTTTGAGTTTGAGATTGATGACTTTGTGTATTTGAAAATCTCTCCTATGAAGGGAGTGAAGAGGTTTGGTAAAAAGTGAAAGCTAAGTCCCTAATATGTTGGTCATTATATAATTCTGATTCATTTCGGAAAGGTAGCTTATGAGCTTGAGTTACCTCCAGACTTAGCATCATGCACCCAATGTTTCACGTCTCCTTGCTAAAGAAGTGCATTGGTGACCCAGCAGTTATAGTCCCTATAGGGAGTGTAGATGTTTAAAACAGTCTCTCTTATGAGGAAGTCCTAGTTAAAATCCTTGATCATCAGATTCGCAGACTAAGGAACAAGAAAGTTCCTTTGGTCAAAGTTCTTTGGCAAAATCAGGCCGTTGAGGGAGCTACTTGGGAAGAAGAAGAAGATATATGAACCAAATACCTTCACCTTTTCCCTGCAAACTTAGACTTAGACTAAGGTAATATCCTTTCTAAGATTTACTTTATTCCATGCTCAGTTACAGCTGCATAACATTCTTATATCATTTATGCATTCATGAAATAGTTCAGTCATGTGTCATGTCTCTAGAATTCAGCCATGCTTCAGTTAAGTATGTCAGTGTAAGTACAGTTCCTCTAAGTTCAGTCAGTCTCATTCGAGGATGAATGTTCCCAAGGAGGAGATATTGTAAGACCCTATAAAAGTTCTAGTTCAATTCAATCCCATATAGCTTGTATAAGTGGTCCCAGACATAGAAAAATTTAGCCAACTGTTAACACTTAGAATCATTTTTATCCTTCGTAATATGATGATTTTATTTTCGATCCATACGAACTTAGAATGTCAATTTTTAAGTTGATTCATGATCAAGAATGTCAATAGGTCATCTTAGGTGAGTGTCAAATTTTTCAAACATCATTTGAGTCATGTTTAGAGGACCGAAACAACAAGCCAATGCAATATTGATGCGCTGCGTTGGCTATGGCATCGTACCCATCAACATGATGCGTTGGTGATTGTGTTTGACAAAATGTCTCAGTGAATAATTGGCTCTTGTTATGCTTTCAAGATTTGTTATGTTGTATTATTGATGCTATCGAATCCTAGGGGTATTTATTACCCAAAATCTAGTTGTTTACTTAGTTGTAGTAGTTATAGAATAGTCCCATAAAGGTCAACAACAGTAGTACTCAGTCAGTAATAAAACCCAGTGAACTCAGTCCAGTTCAGTCAGTCAACACGATCATTGTCAGTTCTGTAAAGCCAGTTGGGATTAGGAGTCAGCACCGAGCGAACCCAGGGATGGGGGCACTCCTGCCAGCAGAGGGTTTAACCCTTAGTAGCAGTCCCTGCATTAAGGAACTACGTATTCAGGGTAGAGTAAGTCGTCCTTCTGCCAGATTAGGGTTGACGCAATCATATACATATTTCATGAGTTTTCCTGCCAAATTAGAATTGACAAAATATTGTTAGTATCTCGTGGCAAGGTGCTAACACCCTTCAACCTGGGGTCACAAGTTAGAACCCAAATCAGTTTATATCGGGGTATATCGGTTAGATGAACACTTCCACAGTTACAAATTCAATCTCAGTATTTAGTAAGGAACTCAGTCAGTTTTATAGAACTATGGCTATCAGTTATCAGTTACTCAGCCATCAGAATTTAGTACTCAGTTTCAGTATAATCTCAAATACATGATGTATATCTACATGTGCATTATTACATGTTCAGTATGTTCATCAGTTATAGTTTTGCATGAAAACTCATCCAGTTACTTCATGATGTTCATTCAGTCAGTTATCATCTCATGCATATGAACCCACGTATGTCAGCCTTACCTCACTTAGCATATCAATACATTCCATGTACTAATGCATACTCTCTTTTGCGCTATGATGTCTCAAATCATAGGTTCAGACACATGGATTCCTGATCATACTTAGAAGCTCAAGATATCAGCGACAGATTCAGTAGTGAGTCCTCATCTATCGAAGATATTATTTTATTTTAGCATTTCAGCAGATTTAGTATGTTCAGTAGTCGGAGTTAGTTAGGGAATTATCCCATCAACTCCACATTTAGATAGTTAGAGTCTTTTGAACTAGATTACTTTAGAAAGATGTTTAGTATTTTCAGTATTATTATCAATATTTAGTATTTGTTTTTAGTTTATGAACCTTATGGCATTTTTAGCCTAACTTTCGCATATAATTCAGTATTACTATTCAGTGCTCATAGCAGGTACCAGTCATGGGTTAGCTTGTGATCCTTCGAGTCGTAAGCACCATGTGACGTCTAGGGTGTAGGCTCGGGGCATTACAAACTTGGTATTAGAGCCTAAGGTTCAAAAGAGTCCTAGGGAGTCTGAAAGTCGCATCAAGTAGAGTTTTTTCCATAGGTGTGTAGCGCGCCACACTTATGGACAAGAGGCTCTGAGAAGTAAAAGTCTAGTTCAATTCAGTCCCATTTAGCTTGTATAAGGGGTACCAGACATTGAAAAATTCATCAAAGTGTTAACACTCAGAATCATTTTTAGCCTTCGTAATTGGATGATTTTATTTTCGATCCATAAGACCTTAAAATGTTGATTTTTAAGTTTATTCATGATCGGGGATGTCAATAAGTCATCTTGGGTGAGTTTTGGATTTTTGGAACATCGTTTGAGTCACGTTTGTAGGAACAAAATAGCAAGCCAACAAGATCTTGATGTGTCGCATTGGCTTTCGTATCGTACCCATTGCGCGATGGTTCGATGATCACATCAACCCCATTGATGTGGTGCATTACCTATCACATCACTGGTCCAGTTTTGCTCATTAACTTATGAGTTTTCAAGGGCATTTAGGTCCTTTTCCCCTCACCAATTCAGCCAAAACACAAAATTAAGCTCCCAAAAGGGCAAAATACATTCATTTTTCACAAATCCTCTCAAGAACAATACCCTAGGTTCATCAAGTTCAAGTTCAATTTCCAAGAAATCCCCAACAATCTTCACGAAATCAATAATCAAATGTTAGGTGTTCATCCTTGGGTCTCCTTCCACCCTTGGAGTTCAAGAACCCTTTTTAAAATTACAAGTTTTTAGATTCATGATTTACATGTGCGAATTGGGTTGTATTCATGTTTGTGTTGTTGTATGGGTTTTAATTCAAGATTTAATTATAAGTTTCATGAACATAAGATAGCATTTATGTTTATTGATGTAATTCCCATGTTAAAACCCTTGAAATTGCAAGTTTAAGTTGTAGTCATGATACTTATGTGTTGTTCATTACCATGTGCATTAATTATGCTCCCAAAGTGTTTGATAAAATATCCATATGAATTGAATAGTGTAATCATGACATGTTATCATGTGTTCTCATTCATGTACAAGTTCATGACCTCCAAGTATTTGAAAAAATGTCTCAGTGAATAATTGACTATTGCTATGCTTTTAAGATTTGTTATGTTTTATTATTGATGCTATCGAGTCCTGGGGGTATTTATTACCCAAAATTTAGATGTTTACTTATTTGCAGTAGTTATAGAATAGTCCTATAAAGGTCAAGAACAATAGTACCCAGTCAGTAATAGAACTCAGTGAACTCGGTCCAGTTCAGTCAGTCAACACGATCATTGCCAGTTCAGTCAAACCTAGTACAGTCTAGTGATCATTTCAGTGTTGATTTAGCTGAGAGTAGAATTCAGAATCAAGTGAACCCAGGGATGGAGGCATTCCTACCAGTAGAGTGTTTGACCATTATTAGCAGTCCCTGTATTACAGAACTACATAGCCAATATAGGGTAAGTCATCCTCCTGCCAGACTAGGGTTGACGCAATCATATATATATTTCATGAGTCTTCCTGCCAAATTAGGATTGACACACCATTGTTAGTATCCCATGGCAAGGTGCTAACACCCTTCTGACTAGGGTTACAGGTTGGACCCCAAATCAATTCATATCTGCATAATATTGGTCAGATGAATACTCCCACAGTTACAGTTTCAGTCTCAGTATTCAGTAAAGAACTCAGTCAGTTCTACAGAACCATGGCTATTAGTTATTAGTTACTCAGCCATCAGAATTCAGTACTCCGTTTCAGTATAATCTCAGATACATAATTTATATCTACATGTGCAATATTGCATGTTTAGTATGATCAGCAGTTATAATTTTGCATGTACACTCATCCAGTTACTTAATGATGTTCATTCAGTTAGTTATCATCTCATGCATATGAACCCACATAAATCAGCCTTACCTCACTTACCATACCAATACATTCCACGTACTGATGCGTACTCTCTTTTGCGTTATGATGTCTCATGTTATAGGTTCAGACGCATGGGTTCCTGATCATACTTAGAAGCTCAAGATATCAACGGCAGATTATGTAGTGAGTCTTTGTCCATCGAGGATATTATTTTATTTTAGAATTTCAGCAGATTTAGTATGTTCAGTAGTCGAAGTTAGTCGGGGACTTGTTGATAACGCTCAAACTATACTCTTGAATGGGTGTAAGAGATCATTGCCAATATAAAACCCAACTAGGTTGGGGTCAAATCCCACAGGGAATATGGTGTGAACTTTAGTTGTTTGCGATTTAATTCACTGATAGTTTATTACGATTTAATTCACTGATAGTTTAACGTTTCCTGAAATGGGGGTTTAAGTTTCACAAATGATTGTTTGTCACTTTAATTTCGATGTTTGTAACCAAGATTTTATGAAAAAACCAGAATTATGTTCACTAGGGCTTACGGTACATGACAGATGCTAAAGGTGACTCAAGATTCTCATGGTGGTTAGGATAACAAGCTATCTTTATCGATAATATGCTCAAATGTCTCTCAACCTATTTAAGTATTTAATTTCCTAATCCACTCGAACTTAGGAAATCGTTATTCGCTGCGCAGATTTTACCTCAGGTTAATCAACCTTGTTACAGTGCTAATTATTAAACGAAGTATTCCGAGTCCCTGTTGATAATTCACTTCCTACTGTATATGATTTCTTTCTCAAGGAAATCAAAGTAGGTGTGTCTACTATTTGCAACCAACAGACGTTAATTAAAATCTCAAAATTCTCAAGAAATCCTAACACCTATTAAATCTTGAGTGTTTAGCACATCATCATGACCTAACCCTAGATCCGAAAATTCAGGTTAATGGAGTTTAGCCACTCATGATGCAAAGAACAAAACACATAATTGAATTCATAATTGAAAAGATTAACTTACAGAGATGAATAATAATTAGTGAATCGTAGATTAAATCACAAAGGAAAATCCCCAAAATAGTTGTATTGTTCGAATCCAAAAAGATAAAAAAAAAATATCAAAAAATATTCTCCCAGACTCAAAGTATCGAGCTCTCTTTTGAATAATAATGATGATGAATGAATGAATTAATTCCTAAATGCTTACGGAAAACCCTAAAACGAATCTTTAAATAGTTCAACCTAAATAAGGAAATAAAATTAAAGTTGCAGCTTTTTCTCGGAATAGACGACGACATCCATGATAGCTTATCAGTAGTCTGACGACTTATCACGGATGTCGTCAGCTCCTTTGCACTTTTGGATTCTGTTGTCTAAGGCTGATGACAACGTTGATGCCTCATCACCAACCTGACGGCTTATTACTAATGTCGTCAGCTCCTCTGTAATTTTGGCTCTTGCTACCTAAGGCTGATGACGAAGTTGATGCCTTATCACCCACCTGACGGTTTATCACGAACGTTGTCACAAAAATGTCTTCAACTCCCATTTTTTATTTAAGGCTGATGATATCCTTGATAGCTTATCACCAGGATGATGACTTATCATAAACGTCGTCAGCCACACTTGTCCTTTATTTTTCTTCACTTTTCAGTCTTTTTGCTTTCATTATTTTTGGTTCTTCTACATCTCAACATTTACTGCAAAAATCAAAGTAAACTAATCAAAAAAAACTAAAGTTGCTCAATAACTTACAATTATTTAGAGTTAAAAGCCTCAAATATGTTATAAGACGTCCACAATTAAGAAAACACTCATCTCATGTTGCTGAGTCATTGATGAGTGTATTTTGAAGCGTGCTTCTTTGTCATTGAACCTGAACTTTAGCTCATTCAACTCCATGTCTACTAGCACTCTCCCAGTTGTAAATAATGGCCTACCCAAGATGATGGGCACTTCAAAATCCACTTCGCAATCTAGCCCCACAAAATGAGAAGGTAGAATAAAATCGGCTACCTTTACCAAAACATCGTGCAGTATGCCCACAGGCCATTTCACAGATCTGTCTGCCAATACCAACTGCATATTTGTTGGGGTAGGATCCCCCAAACCTAATTTCTTGTACACAACCAGTGGCATTAAATTTATACTGGCTCCTAGATCGCATAGTGCTTTTGTAAACTTCAGGGGGCCAATAGTACACGGGATGGTAAACGCTCCCGGATCTGCCTTTTTCTGCACTAAAGACCTTATAGAGATAGCACCACAATGGAGAAGATTGTCCTCCAGCTCATGGCTAACCTTGCATTTCTTGGTTACAAGGTCTTTCATGAACTTCGCATAGCCTGGCATTTGCTCAAGTGCCTCAACCAAAGGCACATCAATTATCAATTGCTTGAGCATGGCCATGAATTTGCTGAATTTTACATCATCAGCCTTTTTCTTCAATCGTTGAGGAAAAGGAGGTGGTGGTCTTGGGATAGATTTCAACACCACTTCCTCTTCCTTCTCTTTTTCTTTCTCCGAAGCATCAAAAGAAATATCCACCTTCTCAAACTCCACTGGTTTGCTTTCTTTGAATTCATCAATAACCACCTCACCATCTATAAATTTTCCCACATAAGGTCCAGGTAAGATCTTACCACTCTTAGTGGTAATCTCCATACATGAGCCATCATTCCGTGGATTTTGAACCGTATCACTAGGTAAAGTACCACTTTTTCTTTTGTTCAGTGTTGCAGAAAGTTGGCTCATCTACTACTCCAACTGCTTGATAGAAGTGGAGTGTGAACTAACCACTGACTTAGGGTAGAGAATTTACTCTTCATAGTGGTTACCCCTGAGTTGGTAGCCTCAACTCCCTTCAATAATTTTTCCATCATGTCCTCCATGGACATCTTGCCAGATCTAGTTGGTGCAGCATCCCAACTTCCAAGAGGAACATACAAACCACTCCTATCATTATTTCTTCTCCAGTTTTCTTGCTCTCTATCTTTATAATCAGGCTTGTCATAAAAGTTCCAACCTTGATTCCATTGGCTATTGCCTCGGAAACCCCCCTGATTATTAACATAATTTTCCTCCTCATCTGCATCAATAGCAACAGTGCAAAGATATTCCACAGCGTTAACCTTTTTAGTCTTGCCTAACAGGAAGTGCTTGGTCAGCAAGTTTATCTGAGTCTTTAAGTGGGCCATGTCTTGGTCTCTCTCATCCCTTCTGCACTGCTCCTTAGTCATACCACCAGAAATAGTTAGGCTAGATACCATAGAATCCCTGGTATGACAAGCCCGACTCTATTTGGTCATTTTATTCAGCATTTCTGAAGCATCTTGAAAAGAAAGGTCAATGAATGAACCACCTGCAGCATTATCTACAATTGGCCTTATCACAGAGTTAAAAGCTCTGTACAAAGTCTCCATCAAGTACAAGTTTGTCATGTTGTGGTTCAGACATTATGCCATCTTCTTCTTAAATCTCTCTCAAGTTTCATGCAATGCTTCAGTCGGGAGCTGTTGAATTTACTAATTTCGTCCCTCAACTGTACCCTTTTGGAGGGTGGAAAGAACCTTTCTAGGAATGCCTTTTTCAAATGTCTCTAGTTGGTTATAGAATCGGGATCCAGCTCATTTAACCACATTATTGCCTCCCCAAATAGAGACAATGGAAACAATCTCAACCGGATCGCATTCTGGTACACTCCCAAATTATTAAAAGATTTGCAAATAGTGATAAAGTTCACTAAGTGCATGTTCGGATCATCACCAGGAAAGCCTCCAAACAACCCCTTCAGATTCAAGAGTTGAATCATAGTAATTATTATGTTGAATTTTGTACCAAGTGCCAACGGTGGAGAAATGATAGCACTCGTTGCACCTGCTCCATCCATTCCTTATTCATCATCATCAACCTCATAATGGATAGGATTTTGACCATACCTTCCTCTGATTGGATGGTTTCTGTCAAAATTTTACTGCACTGATACAGTAATTTGCTCAGCTTGCCTTGGGTTTTGAGGATTCAGTAATTCCTCATCACCCAAGTCTTCATCATCATGGTTCTAGTGACGTACTTATTGACCCTGGTTCTGTACGTTCGCCTGAGCACTGGCCAAGGCTTCCAGTCTATCAGCCTCCTGCTATTCTGCCATTCTCCCGATTAGCTGAGGTTTCAGATTAATTGGTAGTAACAGTTCTCTGAAACTTTTTATTTTTGGAATAAAAAACAAAGAACCTGCAATAAACAAAAACAAAAAATAAACATAAATCTAGGAAACCTAACTAACAGTCAATTAGCGGACACAACTTTCAGTTTACAACCATATTCCCTGGCAACGGCGCCATTTTTGATAACGCTCAAACTACACTCTTGAATGGGTGTGAGCGATTGCTGTTAATATAAAACCCAACTAGGTTGGGGTTACATCCCACATGGAATATGGTTTGAACTCAAGTTGTTTGCGATTTAATTCACTAATAGTTTAACGTTTCCTGAAATGGGGGTTTAAGTTTCATAAATGATTGTTTTCACTTTAATTTCAATGTTTGTAACCAAGATTTTATTAAATAACTAGAATTATGTTCACTAGGGGTTACAGTACATGACAGATGCTAAAGGTGACTCAAGATTCTCATGGTGGTTAGGATAACAAGCTATCTTTATTGATGATATACTCAAATATCTCTCGACCTATTTAAGCGTCTAATTTCCTAATCCTCTCAGACTTAAGAAATCGCTATTTACTGCCCAGATTTTACCTAAGGTTAATCAACCTTGTTACAGTGCTAATTATTAAACGAAGTATTTTCGAGTCCCTATTGATAATTCACTTCCTACTATATATGATTTCTTTCTCAAGGAAATCAAAGTAGGTGTGTCTACTGTTTGCAACCAATAGACGTTAATTAAAATCTCAAAATTATTAAGAAATCCTAACACCTATTAAATCTTGAGTGTTTAGCACATCATCACGACCTAACCCTAGATCTCATAATTCAGGTTAACAGAGTTTAGTCACTCATGATGCAAAGAATGAAACACATAATTGAATTCATAATTGAGGAGATTAACTTACAGATATGAATAATAATTAGTGAATCATAGATTAGATCACAAAGGAAAATCCCCAAAATAGTTGTATTGTTCGAATCCAAAAAAATAGAGAAAGAAATATCAGAAAAATATTCTCCCAGACTCAAAGTATTGAATTCTCTTTTGAATAATGATGATGATGAATGATGAATGATGAATGAATGAATGAATGAATGCATGCCTATAGAAAACCCTAAACAAAGCTTTAAATAGTTCAACCTAAATAAGGAAATAAAATTAAAGTTGCAGCTTTTTCTCGGAATAGATGACGATATCCGTGATAGCTTATCAGGAGTTTGACGGCTTATCACGGATGTCGTCATCTCCTCTGCACTTTTGGCTTCTGCTGTCTAAGGCTGACAATGACGTTGATGCCTTATCACCAACCTGACGGCTTATCACTAATGTCATTAGCTCCTTTACAATTTTGGCTCTTGCTGCCTAAGGCTGACGATGACGTTGACACCTTATCACCAACCTGATGGCTTATCACGAATGTCGTCACAAAAATATCTTTAACTCCTATTCTCTGTTTAAGTTTAACGGCATCCTTGACAGCTTATCACCAGTCTGACGACTTATCATGAACGTAGTCAGCCACACTTGGCCTTTATTTTGCTTCACTTTTTAGCCTTTTTGCTTCCATTATTTTTTATTCTCCTACATCTCAACATTTACTGCAAAAATCAAAGTAAACTAATCAAAAACAACTAAATTTTCTCAAAAACTTACAATTATTTAGAGTTAAAAGCCTCAAATATGTTAGGCGTAGGCTCACACATCACTTGTCCCATCAACTCCACATTTAGATAGTTAGAGGCTTTCGGACTAGATTACTTTAGACAGATGTTCAGTAAGTTCAGTATTGTTATCAGTATTTGGTATTTGTTTCAATTTATGAACCTTATGGCATTTTCAGCATAACTTTCATATATATTTCAGTACTATTATTCAGTGCTCATAGCTAGTACCAGTCATGGATTAGCTTGTGATCTTTCGGGGTTGTAAGCACTATGTGGCATCCAGGGTGTAAGTTCAGGGCATTATATTTTGTGAATACAGTTTTTACCTGATTAGGCATTGATCATTCAAATAAGATCCTGCATTGTACAATTTAGTTTGATAGGTTCGAATTGATGAGGCTAAGGGACCCATAAAGATTGTGCCAATACCCTGTTATGAATTAATGATGGTTGTTGCTCATATTTATGTGTGTTAAGTTTTGAAACGGGACTAATATTTAGTGTCATTTTAGACATCCAATAGCAATTGGACTTAAACTTTAAGTGTGCATTAGATTTTGAGAAGGCCTTTAAAGTATCACACTACACCAAACAAAAACAAAATAACAATAGAAATTCCCCTCGTCCAAATTTATATGGAAGGGTTGTTCGAGAAGATGATTATATGCCAGAAAGAGCTGTAGGTGAATAATTACGAGGGAAATAGGGAGTTGATAAAAACTATATCATCTAAGAGCTAATTGAAGAGGAAAACATAGGATAGCAAGGAATTTCTAGTTAATCTGGCCGACGAAGATGAATTAGAATACGAGAAATCTGAATCAAGTGAAAATATGAAAGTGTATCCAGTACTAAAAATCAGTCTGTTGACTCTCTGAAAGAAAATTAGTGCAGCTGGCACTTTGGTGGGAATCTGCGACTAGGTAGCATGGTCGGGATAATCACCTATATAGAAAATAACATAACACAAAGAAAGTAGCTTTGCGGGCCACAAAGAAAGGTTGAAATGATGTACCATAAGTAAAGAAAACTTGGCCCAAGAATAGCTGCATTTAAAATAAGCAATCTAAGAGAAAGAGGTAATTTTTGAATTTTAAATTACATCCCATGCCTTTTTGTTTATGGTTCCGATTAGGTCCACTGCTATTGACCTGATCGAAACCAGAAACAAGATTGAGTATCATTACTTCCTTAGCAATATGGATATAATTAACTGTGTTATATTTCCTTAGCATGATTTAAACATATCTTGGAGAAGATCAGATGCTTGTTGTAGTATGTGAATCTCGATAAATTACAAGCTTGCCTCTAGCTTGCTAATTCGGGATTCAAGGTTGTCGTTGCTGTCTTTGAGGTTAGGATAGAGTTCTTGGTCTTTTGTGAGCTGGTCAATCAGGGAGGAACACTTTCTTCAAAGTTGTGACATTGTAAAAGGCCTTCAAAAGGTTTCCAGAACACTTTCTTCGGAAGGCTTAAATGATACATGGAGGGTCTCTATGTTTATTTTAGGTCAATGTCTTGATGCACACTCAAGTAGTGGTCCCAACAATTGAACAGCTAATTTTTTTTAGTGCTGTTCAATGCAGTTTTTCAACCAACCTTCAAAGGATTTGATAGGTTATCCTTTGGGCTATCCTTTGAAGGTTGGTTGAACAAGATGCATTGAACAGTGCTCGAGAAAATGAGTTGTTCAACTGTTAGGACCACTGCTTGAGTCTGCATCAAGATGTTGACCTAAAACAAACATTGCGACCCTCCATGTATTATTTAAGCCTTCTGAAGAAAGGCTTTTGGGAGCCTTTTAAAGGACTTTTACAATGCCACAACTTTGAAAAAAGTGTTCCTCCCTTATTGACCAGCGCACAAAAGATAAATAACTCTACACTGACCTTAAAGACGGCAATGACAAGCTTGAATACCGAATCAGCAAGCTGGAGGCAAGCTTAAAAATTATTGGGATTGACAAACTACAGCAAGCATCTGATCTTCTCTAAGATATGTTGAAAGCATGCTAAGGCAAGAAAACACAATTAATTATATCTATATTGCTAAGGAATTAATGATACTCAATTTTGTTTATGGTTTCGATCAGGTCAATAGCAGTAGACCGAATTGGAACCACAAACAAGAAGGCATGGGATGCAATTTAAAATTCAGAAATTGTCACTTCACTTTGATTGCTTATTTTAAATACAGTTGTTCTTGGTCCAAGTTTTCTTTACTTATGGTACATCATTTCAACCGTCGGTGCCCGCAAACCTACTTTCTTTGTGTTCTGCTATTTTCTATATAGGTGAACATCCCGACTATTCAACCTAGTCGCAGCTCCCTAGCAAAGTACCCAGCTGCACTAATTTTCTTTGGGAGTAACAACAGATGGATTTTCTGTACTAGATACACTTTCATATTTGTACTTGATTCAGATTTTTTGTGTTCTAATTCAACTTCATCCGCCAGATTTACTAGAAGTTCCTTGTTAACCTATTTGTCCTCTTCAATTAGCTCTTAGATGATATAAGCTTTCATCAACTCTCTTTTTTTCTCGCAAGTATTCTCCTACAGCTCCTTCTAGCGTATAATCATCACCCTAAATAACCCAACCATGTAAATTTGGGCTAAGACAATAAATATATTGATTTTTGTTCTTGGTTGAAGAAGTAGGAGGCTTCGAAGGGCATCTCAGAGTCCAATGCACACTAAAAGTTATTTTAATCGCTATCGAATCTTTTTACAATGCCACCAAAACTTGATCACTTCACAAAGCTTGACACATAGACACGAGCAACAACCATCATTAAATCTTAACAGGGTATCAGAACCATATTCATGGTCCCTCAGCCATATCAATTCGGACCTATAAAACTTAACTGTAAAATTACAAATATCTTGTTTGAACGAGTAATGCCTATTCGGTAAAAAATGGAACTCACAAATCATGTACTCTATGTGTGTCTTCACTATAGCATTATTAGTAATACATACCTTTCAAATATGAAGTGGTTCCATCTGCAAGCAGTTTATTCCTCCAAACCCATCTTTACTGTAGCCTCTTGTGTTGGTCGGGCAAAAGTTGATCAACATTCATTTCCTTATATCTTCAAGCAAGAGAAAAATAATTCTTGTTAAACAAAAGAAAAAAAGAAAGAATATTATCCATCTATTGTAACAGATTACTAATTTGTTGCAACAGGTTCCACATCTATTGCAGCAGCTTCCCATCTGTTTATCAAATTGTAAATCTGTTGTAACAGATGCGGAGGCTATTGCAACAGATGTAGAGTTTGATACAACAGATGTGTAAACTATTAGAATACATCAAACCATCCTTGGTAGTAGTTTGATTTGTTCCAACAGTCAACAACAGCATCAACAACAAACAAAAAATAAAGAAATAATATCAACAACAAAGAAACAACATCATTTGTTCCAACACCATCAACAACAACACACCACAAGTTCTAACAACACCAATCCCACAAACAACATCAATAATTACATCAACAACAAAGAAACAAACAAAATACATGCTAAAAAAATGCGCTAACAAGGCTTTTAAGATTCTCCAAATAGATGACTTTTTTCATATATTCTAATAATAACAACGGTTCGTTCATTCAAGACTTAAAAGTAACCTTTCCTTCAAATTATTTAAATAAATATGATATGGGTAAAGGGTAATTAAATTAAAAAAAAAGATGTAAATAATTGATTTAAATAACTTGTAAAGAAGAAAACGAGAATGAAAAAACAACAGTAAACCATACTTGTAATGTCAAAAGCAAGAGGATCAACAATTTCAGTTAAGAAAAGATATAGATCGATTGAAATCAGAAAGGATCCTTACGAGAAAGAGAAGAGAAAAGAGAGAAAAAAAAGGAGACGGTTGTGATAATCCTAAAGAAGAGAGAAAGAAAAAGAAGAGAGATGAATAAATTTAGGGCTAAAGGAGAGATAATTCTAGGCATGGGTTTAAATATTCATTAATATTCATTAATAACTTAAGGGGCTCGAGGAATATGGGTGACATTGAAAAGACAAGACAAGACTACTTAAGGAGGAGATTATTGAGTTATCGAAGGAATATTTTTTATCGTTTTAGTAGTATCGAAGAAATAGAGGTCCATTGATTTTGTCCAGTGTAAATCATAGACGCAAAGCCTTATCAATAATATACCGTATTCGTTTATTGCCCTTAGTAACATATTAGGAAAAAAATAATTAATTAATAAAATAATAAATAATTGAATTTTATACAATCAAATTAGCTTAAACAAGTCATGTGATCGTATGAGAGTCCACGTAAATTGTAGAAGGTGA